>NC_090443.1:499482139-499798303 GCF_031143425.1 Pleurodeles waltl
CCTTTGCAAACCTCAAAATTTGGCTAAAAAAACACATGTCCCTCACATTTTTGTGGCAGAAAGTTCTGGAATCTGAGAGGAGCTACAAATTTCCTTCCACCCAGCGTTCCCCCAAGTCTCCCGATAAAAATGATACCTCACTTGCGTGGGTAGGCCTAGCGCCGGCGACAGGAAACACCCCAAAGCACAACGTGGACACATCCTAAATTTTGGGAAAAAAACAGAGGTGTTTTTTGCGAAGTGCCTACCTGTAGATTTTGGCCTCTAGCTCAGCCGGCACCTAGGGAAACCTACCAAACCTGTGCATTTCTGAAAACTAGAGACCTAGGGGATCCAAGGAGGGGTGACTTGCGGGGCTCGGACCAGGTTCTGTTACCCAGAATCCTTTGCAAACCTCAAAATTTGGCTAAAAAAACACATGTCCCTCACATTTCTGTGGCAGAAAGTTCTGGAATCTGAGAGGAGCTACAAATTTCCTTCCACCCAGCGTTCCCCCAAGTCTCCCGATAAAAATGATACCTCACTTGCGTGGGTAGGCCTAGCGCCGGCGACAGGAAACACCCCAAAGCGCAACGTGGACACATCCTAAATTTTGGAAAAAAACAGAGGTGTTTTTTGCGAAGTGCCTACCTGTAGATTTTGGCCTCTAGCTCAGCCGGCACCTAGGGAAACCTACCAAACCTGTGCATTTCTGAAAACTAGAGACCTAGGGGAATCCAAGGAGGGGTGACTTGCGGGGCTCGGACCAGGTTCTGTTACCCAGAATCCTTTGCAAACCTCAAAATTTGGCTAAAAAAACACATGTCCCTCACATTTTTGTGGCAGAAAGTTCTGGAATCTGAGAGGAGCTACAAATTTCCTTCCACCCAGCGTTCCCCCAAGTCTCCCGATAAAAATGATACCTCACTTGCGTGGGTAGGCCTAGCGCCGGCGACAGGAAACACCCCAAAGCGAAACGTGGACACATCCTAAATTTTTGGGAAAAAACAGAGGTGTTTTTTGCGAAGTGCCTACCTGTAGATTTTGGCCTCTAGCTCAGCCGGCACCTAGGGAAACCTACCAAACCTGTGCATTTCTGAAAACTAGAGACCTAGGGGAATCCAAGGAGGGGTGACTTGCGGGGCTCGGACCAGTTCTGTTACCCAGAATCCTTTGCAAACCTCAAAATTTGGCTAAAAAAACACATGTCCCTCACATTTTTGTGGCAGAAAGTTCTGGAATCTGAGAGGAGCTACAAATTTCCTTCCACCCAGCGTTCCCCCAAGTCTCCCGATAAAAATGACACCTCACTTGCGTGGGTTAGGCCTAGCGCCGGCGACAGGAAACACCCAAAGCGCAACGTGGGACACATCCTAAATTTTGGAAAAAAACAGAGGTGTTTTTTGCGAAGTGCCTACCTGTAGATTTTGGCCTCTAGCTCAGCCGGCAGCTAGGGAAACCTACCAAACCTGTGCATTTCTGAAAACTAGAGACCTAGGGGAATCCAAGGAGGGGTGACTTGCGGGGCTCGGACCAGGTTCTATTACCCAGAATCCTTTGCAAACCTCAAAATTTGGCTAAAAAAACACATGTCCCTCACATTTTTGTGGCAGAAAGTTCTGGAATCTGAGAGGAGCTACAAATTTCCTTCCACCCAGCGTTTCCCCAAGTCTCCCGATAAAATGGTACCTCACTTGCGTGGGTAGCCTAGCGCCGGAGACAGGAAACACCCCAAAGCGCAACGTGGACACATCCTAAATTTTGGAAAAAAACAGAGGTGTTTTTTGCGAAGTGCCTACCTGTAGATTTTGGCCTCTAGCTCAGCCCGCACCTAGGGAAACCTACCAAACCTGTGCATTTCTGAAAACTAGAGACCTAGGGGAATCCAAGGAGGGGTGACTTGCGGGGCTCGGACCAGGTTCTGTTACCCAGAATCCTTTGCAAACCTCAAAATTTGGCTAAAAAAACACATGTCCCTCATATTTCTGTGGCAGAAAGTTCTGGAATCTGAGAGGAGCTACAAATTTCCTTCCACCCAGCGTTCCCCCAAGTCTCCCGATAAAAATGATACCTCACTTGCGTGGGTAGGCCTAGCGCCGGCGACAGGAAACACCCCAAAGCGCAACGTGGACACATCCTAAATTTTGGGAAAAAACAGAGGTGTTTTTTGCGAAGTGCCTACCTGTAGATTTTGGCCTCTAGCTCAGCCGGCACCTAGGGAAACCTACCAAACCTGTGCATTTCTGAAAACTAGAGACCTAGGGGAATCCAAGGAGGGGTGACTTGCGGGGCTCGGACCAGGTTCTGTTACCCAGAATCCTTTGCAAACCTCAAATTTGGCTAAAAAAACACATGTCCCTCACATTTCTGTGGCAGAAAGTTCTGGAATCTGAGAGGAGCTACAAATTTCCTTCCACCCAGCGTTCCCCCAAGTCTCCCGATAAAATGATACCTCACTTGCGTGGGTAGGCCTAGCGCCGGCGACAGGAAACACCCCAAAGCGCAACGTGGACACATCCTAAATTTTGGAAAAAAACAGAGGTGTTTTTTGCGAAGTGCCTACCTGTAGATTTTGGCCTCTAGCTCAGCCGGCACCTAGGGAAACCTACCAAACCTGTGCATTTCTGAAAACTAGAGACCTAGGGGAATCCAAGGAGGGGTGACTTGCGGGGCTCGGACCAGGTTCTGTTACCCAGAATCCTTTGCAAACCTCAAAATTTGGCTAAAAAAACACATGTCCCTCACATTTTTTGTGGCAGAAAGTTCTGGAATCTGAGAGGAGCTACAAATTTCCTTCCACCCAGCGTTCCCCCAAGTCTCCCGATAAAAATGATACCTCACTTGCGTGGGTAGGCCTAGCGCCGGCGACAGGAAACACCCCAAAGCGAAACGTGGACACATCCTAAATTTTGGGAAAAAACAGAGGTGTTTTTTGCGAAGTGCCTACCTGTAGATTTTGGCCTCTAGCTCAGCTGGCACCTAGGGAAACCTACCAAACCTGTGCATTTCTGAAAACTAGAGACCTAGGGGAATCCCAAGGAGGGGTGACTTGCGGGGCTCGGACGAGGTTCTGTTACCCAGAATCCTTTGCAAACCTCAAAATTTGGCTAAAAAAACACATGTCCCTCACATTTCTGTGGCAGAAAGTTCTGGAATCTGAGAGGAGCTACAAATTTCCTTCCACCCAGCGTTCCCCCAAGTCTCCCGATAAAAATGATACCTCACTTGCGTGGGTAGGCCTAGCGCCGGCGACAGGAAACACCCCAAAGCGCAACGTGGACACATCCTAAATTTTGGAAAAAAACAGAGGTGTTTTTTTGCGAAGTGCCTACCTGTAGATTTTGGCCTCTAGCTCAGCCGGCACCTAGGGAAACCTACCAAACCTGTGCATTTCTGAAAACTAGAGACCTAGGGGAATCCAAGGAGGGGTGACTTGCGGGGCTCGGACCAGGTTCTATTACCCAGAATCCTTTGCAAACCTCAAAATTTGGCTAAAAAAACACATGTCCCTCACATTTTTGTGGCAGAAAGTTCTGGAATCTGAGAGGAGCTACAAATTTCCTTCCACCCAGCGTTTCCCCAAGTCTCCCGATAAAAATGATACCTCACTTGCGTGGGTAGGCCTAGCGCCGGAGACAGGAAACACCCCAAAGCGCAACGTGGGACACATCCTAAATTTTGGAAAAAAAACAGAGGTGTTTTTTGCGAAGTGCCTACCTGTAGATTTTGGCCTCTAGCTCAGCCGGCAGCTAGGGAAACCTACCAAACCTGTGCATTTCTGAAAACTAGAGACCTAGGGGAATCCAAGGAGGGGTGACTTGCGGGGCTCGGACCAGGTTCTGTTACCCAGAATCCTTTGCAAACCTCAAAATTTGGCTAAAAAAACACATGTCCCCTCACATTTCTGTGGCAGAAAGTTCTGGAATCTGAGAGGAGCTACAAATTTCCTTCCACCCAGCGTTCCCCCAAGTCTCCCGATAAAAATGACACCTCACTTGCGTGGGTAGGCCTAGCGCCGGCGACAGGAAACACCCCAAAGCGCAACGTGGACACATCCTAAATTTTGGAAAAAAACAGAGGTGTTTTTTGCGAAGTGCCTACCTGTAGATTTTGGCCTCTAGCTCAGCCGGCACCTAGGAAAACCTACCAAACCTGTGCATTTCTGAAAACTAGAGACTAGGGGAATCCAAGGAGGGGTGACTTGCGGGGCTCGGACCAGGTTCTGTTACCCAGAATCCTTTGCAAACCTCAAAATTTGGCTAAAAAACACATGTCCCTCACATTTCTGTGGCAGAAAGTTCTGGAATCTGAGAGGAGCTACAAATTTCCTTCCACCCAGCGTTCCCCCAAGTCTCCCGATAAAAATGATACCTCACTTGCGTGGGTAGGCCTAGCGCCGGCGACAGGAAACACCCCAAAGCGCAACGTGGACACATCCTATATTTTGGAAAAAAACAGAGGTGTTTTTTGCGAAGTGCCTACCTGTAGATTTTGGCCTCTAGCTCAGCCGGCACCTAGGGAAACCTACCAAACCTGTGCATTTCTGAAAACTAGAGACCTAGGGGAATCCAAGGAGGGGTGACTTGCGGGTCTCGGACCAGGTTCTGTTACCCAGAATCCTTTGCAAACCTCAAAATTTGGCTAAAAAAACACATGTCCCTCACATTTTTGTGGCAGAAAGTTCTGGAATCTGAGAGGAGCTACAAATTTCCTTCCACCCAGCGTTCCCCCAAGTCTCCCGATAAAAATGATACCTCACTTGCGTGGGTAGGCCTAGCGCCGGCGACAGGAAACACCCCAAAGCGCAACGTGGACACATCCTAAATTTTGGGAAAAAACAGAGGTGTTTTTTGCGAAGTGCCTACCTGTAGATTTTGGCCTCTAGCTCAGCCGGCACCTAGGAAACCTACCAAACCTGTGCATTTCTGAAAACTAGAGACCTAGGGGAATCCAAGGAGTGGTGACTTGCGGGCTCGGACCAGGTTCTGTTACCCAGAATCCTTTGCAAACCTCAAAATTTGGCTAAAAAAAACACATGTCCCTCACATTTCTGTGGCAGAAAGTTCTGGAATCTGAGAGGAGCTACAAATTTCCTTCCACCCAGCGTTCCCCCAAGTCTCCCGATAAAAATGATACCTCACTTGCGTGGGTAGGCCTAGCGCCGGCGACAGGAAACACCCCAAAGCGCAACGTGGACACATCCTAAATTTTGGAAAAAAACAGAGGTGTTTTTTGCGAAGTGCCTACCTGTAGATTTTGGCCTCTAGCTCAGCCGGCACCTAGGGAAACCTACCAAACCTGTGCATTTCTGAAAACTAGAGACCTAGGGGAATCCAGGGAGGGGTGACTTGCGGGGCTCGGACCAGGTTCTGTTACCCAGAATCCTTTGCAAACCTCAAAATTTGGCTAAAAAAACACATGTCCCTCACATTTTTGTGGCAGAAAGTTCTGGAATCTGAGAGGAGCTACAAATTTCCTTCCACCCAGCGTTCCCCCAAGTCTCCCGATAAAAATGATACCTCACTTGCGTGGTAGGCCTAGCGCCGGCGACAGGAAACACCCCAAAGCGCAACGTGGACACATCCTAAATTTTGGAAAAAACAGAGGTGTTTTTTGCGAAGTGCCTACCTGTAGATTTTGGCCTCTAGCTCAGCCGGCACCTAGGGAAACCTACCAAACCTGTGCATTTCTGAAAACTAGAGACCTAGGGGAATCCAAGGAGGGGTGACTTGCGGGGCTCGGACCAGGTTCTGTTACCCAGAATCCTTTGCAAACCTCAAAATTTGGCTAAAAAAACACATGTCCCTCACATTTTTGTGGCAGAAAGTTCTGGAATCTGAGAGGAGCTACAAATTTCCTTCCACCCAGCGTTCCCCCAAGTCTCCCGATAAAAATGATACCTCACTTGCGTGGGGTAGGCCTAGCGCCGGCGACAGGAAACACCCAAAGCGAAACGTGGACACATCCTAAATTTTGGGAAAAAACAGAGGAGTTTTTTGCGAAGTGCCTACCTGTAGATTTTGGCCTCTAGCTCAGCCGGCACCTAGGGAAACATACCAAACCTGTGCATTTCTGAAAACTAGAGACCTAGGGGAATCCAAGGAGGGTGACTTGCGGGGCTCGGACCAGGTTCTGTTACCCAGAATCCTTTGCAAACCTCAAAATTTGGCTAAAAAAACACATGTCCCTCACATTTTTGTGGCAGAAAGTTCTGGAATCTGAGAGGAGCTACAAATTTCCTTCCACCCAGCGTTCCCCCAAGTCTCCCGATAAAAATGACACCTCACTTGCGTGGTTAGGCCTAGCGCCGGCGACAGGAAACACCCCAAAGCGCAACGTGGACACATCCTAAATTTTGGAAAAAAACAGAGGTGTTTTTTTGCGAAGTGCCTACCTGTAGATTTTGGCCTCTAGCTCAGCCGGCAGCTAGGGAAACCTACCAAACCTGTGCATTTCTGAAAACTAGAGACCTAGGGGAATCCAAGGAGGGGTGACTTGCGGGGCTCGGACCAGGTTCTATTACCCAGAATCCTTTGCAAACCTCAAAATTTGGCTAAAAAAACACATGTCCCTCACATTTTTGTGGCAGAAAGTTCTGGAATCTGAGAGGAGCTACAAATTTCCTTCCACCCAGCGTTTCCCCAAGTCTCCCGATAAAAATGGTACCTCACTTGCGTGGGTAGGCCTAGCGCCGGAGACAGGAAACACCCCAAAGCGCAACGTGGACACATCCTAAATTTTGGAAAAAAACAGAGGTGTTTTTTGGCGAAGTGCCTACCTGTAGATTTTGGCCTCTAGCTCAGCCCGCACCTAGGGAAACCTACCAAACCTGTGCATTTCTGAAAACTAGAGACCTAGGGGAATCCAAGGAGGGGTGACTTGCGGGGCTCGGACCAGGTTCTGTTACCCAGAATCCTTTGCAAACCTCAAAATTTGGCTAAAAAAAACACATGTCCCTCATATTTCTGTGGCAGAAAGTTCTGGAATCTGAGAGGAGCTACAAATTTCCTTCCACCCAGCGTTCCCCCAAGTCTCCCGATAAAAATGATACCTCACTTGCGTGGGTAGGCCTAGCGCCTGCGACAGGAAACACCCCAAAGCGCAACGTGGACACATCCTAAATTTTGGGAAAAAACAGAGGTGTTTTTTGCGAAGTGCCTACCTGTAGATTTTGGCCTCTAGCTCAGCCGGCACCTAGGGAAACCTACCAAACCTGTGCATTTCTGAAAACTAGAGACCTAGGGGAATCCAAGGAGGGGTGACTTGCGGGGCTCGGACCAGGTTCTGTTACCCAGAATCCTTTGCAAACCTCAAAATTTGGCTAAAAAAACACATGTCCCTCACATTTCTGTGGCAGAAAGTTCTGGAATCTGAGAGGAGCTACAAATTTCCTTCCACCCAGCGTTCCCCCAAGTCTCCCGATAAAAATGATACCTCACTTGCGTGGGTAGGCCTAGCGCCGGCGACAGGAAACACCCCAAAGCGCAACGTGGACACATCCTAAATTTTGGAAAAAAACAGAGGTGTTTTTTGCGAAGTGCCTACCTGTAGATTTTGGCCTCTAGCTCAGCCGGCACCTAGGGAAACCTACCAAACCTGTGCATTTCTGAAAAACTAGAGACCTAGGGGAATCCAAGGAGGGGTGACTTGCGGGGCTCGGACCAGGTTCTGTTACCCAGAATCCTTTGCAAACCTCAAAATTTGGCTAAAAAAAACACATGTCCCTCACATTTTTGTGGCAGAAAGTTCTGGAATCTGAGAGGAGCTACAAATTTCCTTCCACCCAGCGTTCCCCCAAGTCTCCCGATAAAAATGATACCTCACTTGCGTGGGTAGGCCTAGCGCCGGCGACAGGAAACACCCCAAAGCGAAACGTGGACACATCCTAAATTTTGGGAAAAAACAGAGGTGTTTTTTTGCGAAGTGCCTACCTGTAGATTTTGGCCTCTAGCTCAGCCGGCACCTAGGGAAACCTACCAAACCTGTGCATTTCTGAAAACTAGAGACCTAGGGGAATCCAAGGAGGGGTGACTTGCGGGGCTCGGACGAGGTTCTGTTACCCAGAATCCTTTGCAAACCTCAAAATTTGGCTAAAAAAACACATGTCCCTCACATTTCTGTGGCAGAAAGTTCTGGAATCTGAGAGGAGCTACAAATTTCCTTCCACCCAGCGTTCCCCCCAAGTCTCCCGATAAAAATGATACCTCACTTGCGTGGGTAGGCCTAGCGCCGGCGACAGGAAACACCCCAAAGCGCAACGTGGACACATCCTAAATTTTGGAAAAAAACAGAGGTGTTTTTTGCGAAGTGCCTACCTGTAGATTTTGGCCTCTAGCTCAGCCGGCACCTAGGGAAACCTACCAAACCTGTGCATTTCTGAAAACTAGAGACCTAGGGGAATCCAAGGAGGGGTGACTTGCGGGGCTCGGACCAGGTTCTATTACCCAGAATCCTTTGCAAACCTCAAAATTTGGCTAAAAAAACACATGTCCCTCACATTTTTGTGGCAGAAAGTTCTGGAATCTGAGAGGAGCTACAAATTTCCTTCCACCCAGCGTTTCCCCAAGTCTCCCGATAAAAATGATACCTCACTTGCGTGGGTAGGCCTAGCGCCGGAGACAGGAAACACCCCAAAGCGCAACGTGGACACATCCTAAATTTTGGAAAAAAACAGAGGTGTTTTTTGCGAAGTGCCTACCTGTAGATTTTGGCCTCTAGCTCAGCCGGCAGCTAGGGAAACCTACCAAACCTGTGCATTTCTGAAAACTAGAGACCTAGGGGAATCCAAGGAGGGGTGACTTGCGGGGCTCGGACCAGGTTCTGTTACCCAGAATCCTTTGCAAACCTCAAAATTTGGCTAAAAAAACACATGTCCCTCACATTTCTGTGGCAGAAAGTTCTGGAATCTGAGAGGAGCTACAAATTTCCTTCCACCCAGCGTTCCCCCAAGTCTCCCGATAAAAATGACACCTCACTTGCGTGGGTAGGCCTAGCGCCGGCGACAGGAAACACCCCAAAGCGCAACGTGGACACATCCTAAATTTTGGAAAAAAAACAGAGGTGTTTTTTGCGAAGTGCCTACCTGTAGATTTTGGCCTCTAGCTCAGCCGGCACCTAGGAAAACCTACCAAACCTGTGCATTTCTGAAAACTAGAGACCTAGGGGAATCCAAGGAGGGGTGACTTGCGGGGCTCGGACCAGGTTCTGTTACCCAGAATCCTTTGCAAACCTCAAAATTTGGCTAAAAAACACATGTCCCTCACATTTCTGTGGCAGAAAGTTCTGGAATCTGAGAGGAGCTACAAATTCCTTCCACCCAGCGTTCCCCCAAGTCTCCGATAAAAATGATACCTCACTTGCGTGGGTAGGCCTAGCGCCGGCGACAGGAAACACCCCAAAGCGCAACGTGGACACATCCTAAATTTTGGAAAAAAACAGAGGTGTTTTTTGCGAAGTGCCTACCTGTAGATTTTGGCCTCTAGCTCAGCCGGCACCTAGGGAAACCTACCAAACCTGTGCATTTCTGAAAACTAGAGACCTAGGGGAATCCAAGGAGGGGTGACTTGCGGGTCTCGGACCAGGTTCTGTTTCCCAGAATCCTTTGCAAACCTCAAAATTTGGCTAAAAAAAACACATGTCCCTCACATTTTTGTGGCAGAAAGTTCTGGAATCTGAGAGGAGCTACAAATTTCCTTCACCCAGCGTTCCCCCAAGTCTCCCGATAAAAATGATACCTCACTTGCGTGGGTAGGCCTAGCGCCGGCGACAGGAAACACCCCAAAGCGCAACGTGGACACATCCTAAATTTTGGGAAAAAACAGAGGTGTTTTTTGCGAAGTGCCTACCTGTAGATTTGGCCTCTAGCTCAGCCGGCACCTAGGGAAACCTACCAAACCTGTGCATTTCTGAAAACTAGAGACCTAGGGGAATCCAAGGAGTGGTGACTTGCGGGGCTCGGACCAGGTTCTGTTACCCAGAATCCTTTGCAAACCTCAAAATTTGGCTAAAAAAAACACATGTCCCTCACATTTCTGTGGCAGAAAGTTCTGGAATCTGAGAGGAGCTACAAATTTCCTTCCACCCAGCGTTCCCCCAAGTCTCCCGATAAAAATGATACCTCACTTGCGTGGGTAGGGCCTAGCGCCGGCGACAGGAAACACCCCAAAGCGCAACGTGGACACATCCTAAATTTTGGAAAAAAAACAGAGGTGTTTTTTGCGAAGTGCCTACCTGTAGATTTTGGCCTCTAGCTCAGCCGGCACCTAGGGAAACCTACCAAACCTGTGCATTTCTGAAAACTAGAGACCTAGGGGAATCCAGGGAGGGGTGACTTGCGGGGCTCGGACCAGGTTCTGTTACCCAGAATCCTTTGCAAACCTCAAAATTTGGCTAAAAAAACACGTCCCTCACATTTTTGTGGCAGAAAGTTCTGGAATCTGAGAGGAGCTACAAATTTCCTTCCACCCAGCGTTCCCCCAAGTCTCCCGATAAAAATGATACCTCACTTGCGTGGGTAGGCCTAGCGCCGGCGACAGGAAACACCCCAAAGCGCAACGTGGACACATCCTAAATTTTGGGAAAAAACAGAGGTGTTTTTTGCGAAGTGCCTACCTGTAGATTTTGGCCTCTAGCTCAGCCGGCACCTAGGGAAACCTACCAAACCTGTGCATTTCTGAAAACTAGAGACCTAGGGGAATCCAAGGAGGGGTGACTTGCGGGGCTCGGACCAGGTTCTGTTACCCAGAATCCTTTGCAAACCTCAAAATTTGGCTAAAAAAACACATGTCCCTCACATTTCTGTGGCAGAAAGTTCTGGAATCTGAGAGGAGCTACAAATTTCCTTCCACCCAGCGTTCCCCCAAGTCTCCCGATAAAAATGATACCTCACTTGCGTGGGTAGGCCTAGCGCCGGCGACAGGAAACACCCCAAAGCGCAACGTGGACACATCCTAAATTTTGGAAAAAAACAGAGGTGTTTTTTGCGAAGTGCCTACCTGTAGATTTTGGCCTCTAGCTCAGCCGGCACCTAGGGAAACCTACCAAACCTGTGCATTTCTGAAAACTAGAGACCTAGGGGAATCCAAGGAGGGGTGACTTGCGGGGCTCGGACCAGGTTCTGTTACCCAGAATCCTTTGCAAACCTCAAAATTTGGCTAAAAAAACACATGTCCCTCACATTTTTGTGGGCAGAAAGTTCTGGAATCTGAGAGGAGCTACAAATTTCCTTCCACCCAGCGTTCCCCCAAGTCTCCCCGATAAAAATGATACCTCACTTGCGTGGGTAGGCCTAGCGCCGGCGACAGGAAACACCCCAAAGCGAAACGTGGACACATCCTAAATTTTGGGAAAAAACAGAGGTGTTTTTTGCGAAGTGCCTACCTGTAGATTTTGGCCTCTAGCTCAGCCGGCACCTAGGGAAACCTACCAAACCTGTGCATTTCTGAAAACTAGAGACCTAGGGGAATCCAAGGAGGGGTGACTTGCGGGGCTCGGACGAGGTTCTGTTACCCAGAATCCTTTGCAAACCTCAAAATTTGGCTAAAAAAAACACATGTCCCTCACATTTCTGTGGCAGAAAGTTCTGGAATCTGAGAGGAGCTACAAATTTCCTTCCACCCAGCGTTCCCCCAAGTCTCCCGATAAAAATGATACCTCACTTGCGTGGGTAGGCCTAGCGCCGGCGACAGGAAACACCCCAAAGCGCAACGTGGACACATCCTAAATTTTGGAAAAAAACAGAGGTGTTTTTTGCGAAGTGCCTACCTGTAGATTTTGGCCTCTAGCTCAGCCGGCACCTAGGGAAACCTACCAAACCTGTGCATTTCTGAAAACTAGAGACCTAGGGGAATCCAAGGAGGGGTGACTTGCGGGGCTCGGACCAGGTTCTATTACCAGAATCCTTTGCAAACCTCAAAATTTGGCTAAAAAAACACATGTCCCTCACATTTTTGTGGCAGAAAGTTCTGGAATCTGAGAGGAGCTACAAATTTCCTTCCACCCAGCGTTTCCCCAAGTCTCCCGATAAAAATGATACCTCACTTGCGTGGGTAGGGCCTAGCGCCCGGAGACAGGAAACACCCCAAAGCGCAACGTGGACACATCCTAAATTTTGGAAAAAAACAGAGGTGTTTTTTGCGAAGTGCCTACCTGTAGATTTTGGCCTCTAGCTCAGCCGGCAGCTAGGGAAACCTACCAAACCTGTGCATTTCTGAAAACTAGAGACCTAGGGGAATCCAAGGAGGGGTGACTTGCGGGGCTCGGACCAGGTTCTGTTACCCAGAATCCTTTGCAAACCTCAAAATTTGGCTAAAAAAAACACATGTCCCTCACATTTCTGTGGCAGAAAGTTCTGGAATCTGAGAGGAGCTACAAATTTCCTTCCACCCAGCGTTCCCCCAAGTCTCCCGAATAAAAATGACACCTCACTTGCGTGGGTAGGCCTAGCGCCGGCGACAGGAAACACCCCAAAGCGCAACGTGGACACATCCTAAATTTTGGAAAAAAACAGAGGTGTTTTTTGCGAAGTGCCTACCTGTAGATTTTGGCCTCTAGCTCAGCCGGCACCTAGGAAAACCCACCAAACCTGTGCATTTCTGAAAACTAGAGACCTAGGGGAATCCAAGGAGGGGTGACTTGCGGGGCTCGGACCAGGTTCTGTTACCCAGAATCCTTTGCAAACCTCAAAATTTGGCTAAAAAACACATGTCCCTCACATTTCTGTGGCAGAAAGTTCTGGAATCTGAGAGGAGCTACAAATTTCCTTCCACCCAGCGTTCCCCCAAGTCTCCCGATAAAAATGATACCTCACTTGCGTGGGTAGGCCTAGCGCCGGCGACAGGAAACACCCCCAAAGCGCAACGTGGACTCATCTAAATTTGGAAAAAAACAGAGGTGTTTTTTGCGAAGTGCCTACCCTGTAGATTTTGGCCTCTAGCTCAGCCGGCACCTAGGGAAACCTACCAAACCTGTGCATTTCTGAAAACTAGAGACCTAGGGGAATCCAAGGAGGGGTGACTTGCGGGGCTCGGACCAGGTTCTGTTACCCAGAATCCTTTGCAAACCTCAAAATTTGGCTAAAAAAACACATGTCCCTCACATTTTTGTGGCAGAAAGTTCTGGAATCTGAGAGGAGCTACAAATTTCCTTCCACCCAGCGTTCCCCCAAGTCTCCCGATAAAAATGATACCTCACTTGCGTGGGTAGGCCTAGCGCCGGCGACAGGAAACACCCCAAGCGCAACGTGGACACATCCTAAATTTTGGGAAAAAACAGAGGTGCTTTTTGCGAAGTGCCTACCTGTAGATTTTGGCCTCTAGCTCAGCCGGCACCTAGGGAAACCTACCAAACCTGTGCATTTCTGAAAACTAGAGACCTAGGGGAATCCAAGGAGTGGTGACTTGCGGGGCTCGGACCAGGTTCTGTTACCCAGAATCCTTTGCAAACCTCAAAATTTGGCTAAAAAAACACATGTCCCTCACATTTCTGTGGCAGAAAGTTCTGGAATCTGAGAGGAGCTACAAATTTCCTTCCACCCAGCGTTCCCCCAAGTCTCCCGATAAAAATGATACCTCACTTGCGTGGGTAGGCCTAGCGCCGGCGACAGGAAACACCCCAAAGCGCAACGTGGACACATCCTAAATTTTGGAAAAAAAACAGAGGTGTTTTTTGCGAAGTGCCTACCTGTAGATTTTGGCCTCTAGCTCAGCCGGCACCTAGGGAAACCTACCAAACCTGTGCATTTCTGAAAACTAGAGACCTAGGGGAATCCAGGGAGGGGTGACTTGCGGGGCTCGGACCAGGTTCTGTTACCCAGAATCCTTTGCAAACCTCAAAATTTGGCTAAAAAAACACATGTCCCTCACATTTTTGTGGCAGAAAGTTCTGGAATCTGAGAGGAGCTACAAATTTCCTTCCACCCAGCGTTCCCCCAAGTCTCCCGATAAAAATGATACCTCACTTGCGTGGGTAGGCCTAGCGCCGGTGACAGGAAACACCCCAAAGCGCAACGTGGACACATCCTAAATTTTGGAAAAAAACAGAGGTGTTTTTTGCGAAGTGCCTACCTGTAGATTTTGGCCTCTAGCTCAGCCGGCAGCTAGGGAAACCTACCAAACCTGTGCATTTCTGAAAACTAGAGACCTAGGGGAATCCAAGGAGGGGTGACTTGCGGGGCTCGGACCAGGTTCTGTTACCCAGAATCCTTTGCAAACCTCAAAATTTGGCTAAAAAAACACATGTCCCTCACATTTCTGTGGCAGAAAGTTCTGGAATCTGAGAGGAGCTACAAATTTCCTTCCACCCAGCGTTCCCCCAAGTCTCCCGATAAAAATGACACCTCACTTGCGTGGGTAGGCCTAGCGCCGGCGACAGGAAACACCCCAAAGCGCAACGTGGACACATCCTAAATTTTGGAAAAAAACAGAGGTGTTTTTTGCGAAGTGCCTACCTGTAGATTTTGGCCTCTAGCTCAGCCGGCACCTAGGAAAACCTACCAAACCTGTGCATTTCTGAAAACTAGAGACCTAGGGGAATCCAAGGAGGGGTGACTTGCTGGCTCGGACCAGGTTCTGTTACCCAGAATCCTTTGCAAACCTCAAAATTTGGCTAAAAAAACACATGTCCCTCACATTTCTGTGGCAGAAAGTTCTGGAATCTGAGAGGAGCTACAAATTTCCTTCCACCCAGCGTTCCCCCAAGTCTCCCGATAAAAATGATACCTCACTTGCGTGGGTAGGCCTAGCGCCGGCGACAGGAAACACCCCAAAGCGCAACGTGGACACATCCTAAATTTTGGAAAAAAACAGAGGTGTTTTTTGCGAAGTGCCTACCTGTAGATTTTGGCCTCTAGCTCAGCCGGCACCTAGGGAAACCTACCAAACCTGTGCATTTCTGAAAACTAGAGACCTAGGGGAATCCAAGGAGGGGACTTGCGGGGCTCGGACCAGGTTCTGTTACCCAGAATCCTTTGCAAACCTCAAAATTTGGCTAAAAAAACACATGTCCCTCACATTTTTGTGGCAGAAAGTTCTGGAATCTGAGAGGAGCTACAAATTTCCTTCCACCCAGCGTTCCCCCACGTCTCCCGATAAAAATGATACCTCACTTGTGTGGGTAGGCCTAGCGCCCGCAACAGGAAACACCCCAAAGCGCAACGTGGACACATCACAGAAAACAGACCTGTTTTTAGCAAAGTGCCTACCTGTAGATTTTGGCCTGTAGCTCAGCCGCCACCTAGGGAAACCTACCAAACCTGTGCATTTCTGAAAACTAGAGACCTAGGGGAATCCAAGATGGGGTGACTTGTGTGGCTCGGACCAGGTTCTGTTACCCAGAATCCTTTGCAAACCTCAAAATTTGGCTAAAAAAACACATGTTCCTCACATTTCTGTGGCAGAAAGTTCTACAATCTGAGAGGAGCCACAAATTTCCTTCCACCCAGCGTTCCCCCACGTCTCCCGATAAAAATGATACCTCACTTGTGTGGGTAGGCCTAGCGCTCGCGACAGGAAATGGCCCAAAACACAACGTGGACACATCACATTTTTTCATAGAAAACAGTGCCTACGTGTGGATTTTGGCCTCTAGCTCAGCCGGCACCTGGGGAAACCTAGCAAACCAGCGCATTTTTGAAAACTAGAGACCTAGGGGAATCCAAGATGGGGTGATTTGCGGGGCTCTGACCAGGTTCTGTTACCCAGAATTCTTTGCAAACATCAAAATCTGGCTAAAAAACACTTTTTCCTCTCATTTCGGTGACAGAAAGTTCTGGAATCTGAGAGGAGCCACAAATTTCCTTCCACCCAGCGTTCCCCTAAGTCTCTCCATAAAAATGGTACCTCACTTGTGTGGGTAGGCCTAGCACCCACAAAAGGAAATGGCCCAAAACACAACATATTTTTTCACAGAAAACAGAGGTGTTTTTTGCAAAGTGCCTACCTGTGGATTTTGGCCTCTAGCTCAGCCGGCCCCGGGGGAGAGGGGGGGGGGGGGGGGGGAATGCCCTAAAATAAATTTGACCCCCCACCCCCCCAAACCCCCCCTGCCCAGGTGCGACCCTTGCCTACGGGGTCGCTACCCCTGCGTGACATTGGCGCCAAAAAACAAATTCCCGGTGCCTAGTGGTTTCTGCCCCCTTGGGGGCAGATTGACCTAAAATCGACCAATCTGCCCCCAAGGGGGGCAGAAATGGTCTAAACACAGTTTGCCCCCCAGGGGAGCGACCCTTGCCTGATGGGTCGCTCCCCATCTCTAAAAAAACAAACATACAAAAAAAAAAACCACACAAAGAAAATTTGCCCTGGCGCCTAGAGGTTTCTGCCCCTCCCTGGTGGCAGATCGGCCTAATAATAGGCCGATCTGCCCCCAGGGGGGGCAGAAATGGCCTAAAATAAATTTGCCCCCCGAACATCCACCCCCCGCCCCCGGAGCGACCCTTGCCTATGGGGTCGCTCCCCCTGCGTGACATTGGCGCCAAAAAACAAATCCCCGGTGCCTAGTGGTTTCTGCCCCCTTGGGGCAGATTGACCTAAAATCTACCAATCTGCCCCCAAGGGGGGCAGAAATGGTCTAAACACAATTTGCCCCCCAGGGGAGCGACCCTTGCCTGATGGGTCGCTCCCCATCTCTAAAAAAAAACCAAACAAACAAAAAAAAAAAACACAAAAAAAATTTGCCCTGGCAACAAGAGGTTTCTGCCCCCCCTGGGGGCAGAAATGGCCTAAAATAAATTTGCCCCCCGAACACCCACTCTCCCCCCCCCCGGAGGGACCCTTGCCTACGGGGTCGCTCCCCCTGCGTGACATTGGCGCCAAAAAACAAATCCCCGGTGCCTAGTGGTTTCTGCCCCCTTGGGGCAGATTGACCTAAAATCTACCAATCTGCCCCCAAGGGGGGCAGAAATGGTCTAAACACAATTTGCCCCCCAGGGGAGCGACCCTTGCCTGATGGGTCGCTCCCCATCTCTAAAAAAAAAACAAACAAACAAAAACAAAAACACAAAAAAAAAAATTGCCCTGGCAACAAGAGGTTTCTGCCCCCCCTGGGGGCAGATCGGCCTAATAATAGGCCGATCTGCCCCCAGGGGGGGCAGAAATGGCCTAAAATAAATTTGCCCCCCGAACACCCACTCCCCCCCCCCGGAGGGACCCTTGCCTACGGGGTCGCTCCCCCTGCATGACATTGGCGCCAAAAAACAAATCCCCGGTGCCTAGTGGTTTCTGCCCCCTTGGGGCAGATTGACCTAAAATCTACCAATCTGCCCCCAAGGGGGGCAGAAATGGTCTAAACACAATTTGCCCCCCAGGGGAGCGACCCTTGCCTGATGGGTCGCTCCCCATCTCTAAAAAAAACCAAACAAACAAAAACAAAAACACAAAAAAAAAAATTTGCCCTGGCAACAAGAGGTTTCTGCCCCCCCTGGGGGCAGATCGGCCTAATAATAGGCCGATCTGCCCCCAGGGGGGGCAGAAATGGCCTAAAATAAATTTGCCCCCGAACACCCACTCCCCCCCCCCCCGGAGGGACCCTTGCCTACGTGGTCGCTCCCCCTGCGTGACATTGGCGCCAAAAAACAAATCCCCGGTGCCTAGTGGTTTCTGCCCCCTTGGGGCAGATTGACCTAAAATCTACCAATCTGCCCCCAGGGGGGGCAGAAATGGCCTAAAATAAATTTGCCCCCCGAACACCCCCCCCCCGGAGCGACCCTTGCCTACGGGGTCGCTCCCCCTGCGTGACATTGGCGCCAAAAAACAAATCCCCGGTGCCTAGTGGTTTCTGCCCCCTTGGGGCAGATTGACCTAAAATCTACCAATCTGCCCCCAAGGGGGGCAGAAATGGTCTAAACACAATTTGCCCCCCAGGGGAGCGACCCTTGCCTGATGGGTCGCTCCCCATCTCTAAAAAAAAACAAACAAACAAAAAAAAAACACAAAAAAAAAATTTGCCCTGGCAACAAGAGGTTTCTGCCCCCCCTGGGGGCAGATCGGCCTAATAATAGTCCGATCTGCCCCCAGGGGGGGCAGAAATGGCCTAAAATAAATTTGCCCCCTGAACCCCCTCTCCCCCCCCCCGGAGCGACCATTGCCTACGGGGTCGCTCCCCCTGCGTGACATTGGCGCCAAAAAACTTATCCCCGGTGCCTAGTGGTTTCTGCCCCCTTGGGGCAGATTGACCTAAAATCGACCAATCTGCCCCCAAGGGGGGCAGAAATGGGCTAAACACAATTTGCCCCACAGGGGAGCGACCCTTTCCTGATGGGTCGCTCCCCTTCTCTAAAAAAACCACCAAACCAATAAAAAAAAGACAAAAAAAAAATTTGCCCTGGCGCCTAGAGGTTTCTGCCCCCCCTGGGGGTAGACCGGCCTAATACCAATAGGCCGATCTGCCCCCAGGGGGGGCAGAGATGGCCTAAAATAATTTTGCCCCCCCCACCCCTACCCCCCCCGGGGAGCGACCCTTGACTACAAGGTCGCTCCCCTTGTGTGACGGCGCAAAAAAAAGATCCCTGGTGCCTAGTGGTTTCTGCCCCCCTTGGGGGCAGATTGACCTAAAATCGGCCGATCTGCCCCCAAAGCGGGCAGAAATGGCCTAAATAAATTTTGCCCCTCCAGGGGAGCGACCCTTGTCCAAGGGGGTCGCTCCCCATCTGTAAAACAGAAAAACAAAAAAATCCCTGGTGCCTAGTGGTTTCTGCCCCCCTTGGGGGCAGATCAGCCGAATCAAAATAGGCTGATCTACCCCCCCCAGGGGGGCAGAAATGGCCTAAAATAATCCCCCCCCAGGGAGCGACCCTTGCCTAAGGGGTCGCTCCCCTTGCGTGAAATTCACGCAAAAAAAAAAAAATAGGCAATCAATCAAAATAGGCCAATCTGCCACCAAGGGGGGCAGAAATGGCCTAAATATAATTTGCCCCCTAGGGGAGCGACCCTTGCCTAAGGGGTCGCTCCCCACCTAAAAAAAAAAGAAAACATAACAAAAAGAAAAAAAAAAAAAAAGATCCCTGGTGCCTAGAGGTTTCTGCCCCCACTGGGGGCAGATCGGCCTAATAATAGGCCGATCTGTCCCCAGGGGGGGCAGAAAAGGCCTTCCCAAAAAATTGCCCCCCCTGGGAGCGACCCTTGCCAAAGGGGTCGCTTTGTTGCGTGACATTCGCGAGCAAAAACAAACTCCCTGGTGTCTAATGGTTTCTGCCCCCCTTGGGGGCAGATTGGCCTTATCAAAATAGGCCAATCTGCCCCCAAGGGGGGCAGAAATGGCCTAAATATATATTGCCCCGTAGGGGAGCGACCCTTGCCTAAGGGATCGCTCCCCACCTAAAAAAAAAAGAAATCATCACAAAAAAAAAAAAAAAAAAAAAAAGGTCCCTGGTGCCTAGAGGTTTCTGCCCCCCCTGGGGGCAGATCGGCCTAATAATAGGCCAATCTGCCCCCAGGGGGGGCAGAAAAGGCCTTCCTAAAAAAATGCCCCCCTGGGAGCGACCCTTGCCCAAGGGGTCGCTCCCTTTTGCCAATTTCAAGGAAAAAAAAAAAAATCCCTGGTGTCTAGTGGGGTTTCAAAAGCCGGATTGCAAGCAATCCGGCTTTTGAAACCTGTGAGAGACTTCAAAGGGAAGGAAATACATTTCCTTCCCTTTGAAGCCTCTCGGGGCCTCCCCCATGGGATTGAAAAAGAAATGCAAAAGCATTTATTTTTCAATCGCGCTGGAAGCTCTGCTTCCAGCGCGATGGGGGAGACCCTGTGACTAATCAGCGCGCGCTCGCGCGCTGACGTCACAGGGGGGGTTGGGGGGGTCGGGGGTGGGAGGGGAAGGGCTTCCCCTTCCATCCCTGACTTGGGGGGGTGGGGGGGAACCCCACAGAGGGAGCGAGAGCGCTCCCTCTGGGCTCTGTGCACAGGACGTAATGGTTACGTCCTGGGCACAGCAGCACTGTGCCTCAGGACGTAACCATTACGTCCTGGGCACAGAAGGGGTTAAGAACAGCAGTTCGTGTTGCTGGTGTTACAAGTGTCATACTTGCATACATACCAACATTTAGAAAGAGGGAGAGAGTGAAAAAAAAGTCCAACATTTAATTCCCCCACTGACTAACATTAAAACGGTCAATTTTAGGCTAGTGGCGGCTACAATAAAGTCAATTTTGTCTTTAAGAATAGGGAGTCTGTCGGCTGAATCGTGCCCGCTGACATATATAGACCTGCCAACGTTTTTGTAACAACTACTTGTCAAACTATTGCCTATAAATATCAGACATTTTAAGAGGTTCATCCCATTAAGGTCAGTTTTTTGAAGGATGACATGTTTGAAAAGCAGGGAACTCTGCTAAAGTGTATTGTGGCGTTTTCTTTATCAGGCAGGTAAATAGAACTAAAAATGCGGGTGATACTGCTAGAGTAGATGTTTTTATTAAAATTATTAACAAATATTCATGCATTCTGAGTAATGGATTTGCGTAGAAAATGTAATAATATAGAGAAAAATAATGCATGCTTTTGAAAATGTGTCCATGTGACTGGCCGCCAATATTCACAAAGTATACTTATTAGTGGCTTATTAATATGAAATATGGAGCTTATGTTTGATTAATGTAGTCCATCATATTAAGGGTTATGCATTTTATAGTAGCTTTATTAATTGTAGGCCTTAACTTAGCGGAGGTCTTGGCCTAGTAGCACAGACTCATGTCAAGCTGTATTTCTAAACTGATTAATAAAATGTTTGCTTGGAGAATTAAATTGTGATACTCCACCGTGCTGACCAAATGTGCTCATAGCTAAAATTCTTTCTCATGAGAACCGCTTGCTAGAAGATGTTATTCTTGTAAAATGTAACAGTGTAAGTGTAATGTGTGTAAGACTGACTTTCTTAGGAGGAGAACAATAGAGACACTGACTGGAGTAAAAGCTGCAACAATATTGTTACCTGACGAGCCGGATGATGAGAACGGGACAAAAGGAGCCAATCAGCGACATATGAAATGAGTACTAGTAGAAATTATAGATTTGATATTTTAGTTTTATTGGACAAAGTGCGAACCTGCGATTCCTTGACCAATAGTGACTTGGGAAGTAATTTTAGGGAATCTAACTTAACTGGACTGCACTGATAGAAGACAGCACATTTTCCCATTTTCTTCTTGCCAAAAGGCCATTACTTTACTGAGCATCTAGAGACGTGATTAACTTTAATGCTTAAAGACTTTGGCCCTCATTACAACCATGGCGGTAAATGCTGCCTACCGCCGTGCCGATGGCCGCCAACATACAGTGACCGCGGTGGTATTCCGATACCGGTATTATGACCCACACTAAGAAATCTGCCACTATACAGACACCCACACAAGTCCGTCAGACCAAAGGTCAGTGATAAATTGGCGATAGCAAAACCCTCACCGTTACGCCAACAGGAATACGCCCACAGTATCACGACCCACGTATCACTGCAGCGGTCTTTCAACCGCGATAAGCCATTGGCGGTACACACCGGCGCACTCAAAATACACACACACTTACAAAACACCACCACATTGGACAATTCAAACTACACACACCAGACACACATACACAAATCACACCAACACACCCACACCACTATAAAACACCCACCCACATTACCCACAAATCCTTATAGCGAGAAAAAAAAGATAGCAAGCAGAGAGAGACAAGCCAGGAGCACCCACTCAATCAGAGGCACAATACATCATCACCCATACACCATCCACGCACGACACAACACAACATCCCACACATCACCCCACATATCCTCACACATACCACTCACACCACAATCATGCCACCCCAAAGACACCCCAGGTTTTCAGAGGAGGAGCTAAGGGTCATGGTGGAGAAAATCATCCGGGTAGAGCCCCAGCTATTCGGATCACAGGTGCAGCAGACGTCCATTGCAAGGAAGATGGAGCTATGGCAGAGGATCGTGCACAGGGTCAACGCCGTGGGACAGCATCCCAGAACTAGGGATGACATAAGGAAGAGGTGGAATGACCTACGGGGGAAGGTACGTTCCGTGGTTGCAAGACACCAGGTAGCCGTACAGAGGACTGGCGGTGGACCCCCATCTTCTCCCCTACAAATAACAACATGGGAGGAGTAAGTCTTGGCAATAATGCATCCTGAGGGCCTCACAGGAGTAGCAGGAGGACTGGACTCTGGTAAGTCAATTTTTTACTACTTTATCCCCCCCACCCTACCTGCATGCCATCACAAACTCCTACCCCTACCCTCACCCCCATCACTCCACTACCTCACACATACCCCACTATCACAACCCACCCATCCAATACCAAGCCCTGCATGTAACACCAATGCATCGACCCCCATCACAGACCTGCATGGACACCCATCACCACAGCATGCCCAGTAGAGAGACTCACCCAGCCCACAAAATCACCACGCACACAAGGCAAAGCTGACAGGGAAATCACAATCATACAGGGAAACACACCCATGCACAAGATGGCACATGCAGATACACTAACACTGCATTTGCATCCCCACAGGACCCCTACTCAACGTCACCGGAGAGGAGGTGCCAGCTACATCCAGTCCCCCCCAGAAGAGGCCCACATTGACGGCAGCAGCTCCGCACACCTGGATCAGGATGACCAACCTGGCCCATCAGGGACACCTGGGTAGTCGGTTACCCTGCCACAGTCCCAACCCACCACAGAGCCTCCCCCCTCAGGAAACACCACCACAGCACCCACCCAGTGGGCCCATGGCACTGTCCTCAGGACACATCAATCAGCAGTGTGTCCACCACTACAGGGACCCCAGGCAACCCCACAAACCCAGGACGATCAGGGACCTGGGTTCAGTGGCAGTGGGCACACGGTTCAGGGGACAGAGGCACAGGACAACAGGAAAGCTGGGAGGACTGTTGTGCCACAGGGGGAGGACAGGCCCAGGGAACCCACTCTCCAGGAGGCACTCACCAGCATCCTGGGAGCATACCACCATTCCCAGGAGACCAAGGGGGCAGATACTGGCCAAGTTGCAGGAGACCTAGCGGCTGCAGGAGGGACAGTACCTGGGGATCAAGGAGGACCTTAAACACATCTACACCATCCTGGTCACCATTGCAGGGGTGCTGGCTGACATGGCCAACACCATGAGGGAAGCAGTGGCACAACAACGGGCCCCTGACACTAGCCACACCGATGAATAGCCCTCTGCCGGCGCTAGTGGACAGAAGGCCCCGCCACAGGAACAACAGGCCACCAGCACCTCACCCCCTGCAGAAGGAGAACCACCCCGCAAATGGTCCCTGCGATCCAGGCAGAAGCCAGAGAACATTGCTAAGACCCCCACCAGGAAATAAGACTCTCCTGATTGTCACCCTTCTGTCCCACTCTGGCACCCTGTCCACTTTGAACTGCCATTACTCCCCTTCCTATGCCCCATTGGACAATGCACCTGTGATACCAAGAGAGTGGACTCTAACTGGACATTCCTCCAACAACTCCCCAGCCAATTGCACATCCCCCTCTACTTATGAGCACTTAAATAAACACCCTTGGAACAAATACAAATCTGGAGTCTGTCAAATGATTAAAATATGTATTAGTTCAACATTGTCAAACACTGCAAGTCATATGTACAGGTAAATATACTTTGGAATGACCTTTGTTGGGCAGCAGTACACATAGCAGGAGCCAGAGTGGGACACAGAGATCTGAAAATAGAGATGCTAAAGAATACAGTAAGTGGCCATAGACATAGGAAAATCAGGCTGCCATGTACAATGTCCAACAGAAAACTGAAAAGTTAAGTGAAGTTACAGTGTCTTACCTGTGTGTCACTGAAAGTACTGTTGTATTATATTACTTCTGTTGTCAACATCTTCTTCCTCTGCCTCCTCTTTGTCACTGTCCACAGGCTCCACTGCTGCCACAAGACCATCTCCAGGCACATCCTTCTACAGAAAAGGCACCTGGCATCTCAAGGTCAGGTTATGCAACATGCAACATACAACGATGATCTGGCACACCTTCTTGGGTGAGTAGTATAGGGATCCACCTGTCAGATGGAGGCACCAGAACCTGGCCTTCAGGAGGCCGAAGGTCCTTTCAATAATCCTCCTTGTACGCTCATGTGCCTCATTGTAACGTTCCTCTGCCCTTGTCCTGGCATTCCTCACTGGGGTCAGTAGCCATGAGAGGTTAGGGTAACCAGAGTCACCTGCAAATATCGAGGGACAACTGTTAGACACACACTAACCGTTAGGGACAACCCCATACCCAGACACCTACTTATACTGTGTGGGGACCTTGGGGTCACCTATTAGCCACACCCGGGGCCTCTGGAGTTGGCCCATCACATATTGGATGCTGCTACTCCTCAAGATAAAGGCGTCATGCACAGAGCCAGGATATTTGGCATTCACATGGGAGATGTTCTGGTCCGCCAAACACACCATCTGCACATTAGTAGAGTGGTAGCTTTTTCTATTCCTGAAAACGTGTTCATTTCTCTGGTGGGGGTTCAAATGCCACATGTGTACCATCAATGGCACCAATGATGTTGGGGATATGTCCCAGGGCATAAAAGTCAGCTTTCACTGTGGCCAAATCCTCCACCTGGGGGAATACGATGTAGCTGCGCATGTGTTTCAGCAGGGCTGACAACACTCTGGTCAACACATTGGAGAACATTGGCTGCGACATCCCTGATGCCATGGCCACTATTGTTTGGAAGAAACCACTTGCCAGGTGGAAGAAGCCATCCACTTGGAAAACTGTGGCCTTGCACTCCCCAGGACCAAGCAGTGGGCAAAGCACCCACTTGAGAGACTTGTGAGACTGTGACTTTGCATTCTCCAAGACCAAGAAGTGGGCAAACCACCCACTTGAGAGACTTGTGAGACTGTGGCTTTGCACTCCCCAGGACCAAGCAGTGGGCAAACCACCCACTTGAATGACTTGTGAGACTGCGGCTTTGCACTCTCCAGGACCAAGCAGTGGGCAAACCACCCACTTGAGAGACTTGTGAGACTGTGGCTTTGCACTCCCCAGGACCAAGCAGTGGGCAACCCACCCACTAGAGAGACTGTGGCCTTACCCTCCCCAGGACCAAGCAGTGGGCAAACCACCCACTAGAGAGACTGTGGCTTTGCACTCCCCAGGACCAAGCAGTGGGCATGGAGCCCCTTCGAGGAGCAGTGGCGTTACTCCATCTTCCGGCTGAGGTGCCCCCCCTCCCCATCCCCCTGAGGTGCATGTGTGTTTTCGACCTGATGCCCCTGCAGTGTTCTCTCCATCTTGAGGCAGGAGTCAAGTGTGGGCTTGGCCCATGATTTTTGGCCCAGTGGCCCACGGACATTTTGAATGGACAATGTACAGTCTTATGTACATATTGTATATTTTTGTATATACTGTTTTTCTGTTTATTACGTATATCTGCCTATTTCTAATATATCACTGTTTAACTCAATTCCTTTGGTCTGTGCATTCTTCCAGGGGGTTACGGGGTGTAAATGTAATGTTGATGCCTGCGTTTGTGTGTATGGTGTTGTGGGTGAGGGTGGGGGTGTTGCATGTGTGTGTCACTCTCTTTTTCCTCCCCCCACCCCCTGTGTACTAGGTTCACTACTCACCGTGGTCGTCACCGCTGCCTTTCATATTCCTGGTAGATGAGGAGGTAGACCAGCATGGGCAGGACCTGCAGCTCGGGCTCCATGGCGTCCTGGTTCTTCGTTGAGTGTCGAGAGGTGAGTGGTTTCCCTTCCAAGTCCTGTTTCCGCCGTGCTTTTAATGGCGTTGGTACCGCCCCGGAAAAGCTGGCAGATTGGCGGGTTGTGATGGGGTGGGCGGTACATTGTCTTCCGCCTGGCAGTTGGCGGTTACCGCTGCAGTATTTGTTGCTACCGTTGTGGCAGTCGGAGTGCTAAAGTGGCCAGCTGTGTTGGCGGTTTCCACCGTCATGGCCATGATCCCTCTTTTTCTACCGCCAGCCTGTTGGCGGTATTACCGCCGCTTTAACAACGACCGCCAGGGTTGTAATGAGGGCCTTTGTGTTTTCTGAACTTTGATGCTGAATCCTGATGCCTTGGTGATCGAACTGATGTCCTGATGGCGAAGACTATCTTAGCTTGCCGATCCAATTCAGGAGAGGTATACTGTTACGCATGTGCTTTGTTATGCATATTTCCTTTTTCTTTCTAGGTACCAGCCGCACTATTTTGATAGAGCCATAGTTAAATGTTTTCTAAATTTGTGTTGGCTAAAATGTTTTGCATGAAGGCCAACATGGTGATGCTAATATGGGTTTAGCTAGGATCCTCACTAATGAAAGTTCACCAGATAGAGTAACAATCAATGCCTTTCTTTTGCTGAATCTAAATGTATGTGATATTGTTTGTGCAGTTGTTCTTGTTATTAATTTGCACCATAACCTTAGAATGTGTAATTGTTCAAACTTTAATTAGATTATGTTTATTTCGCTGCTTTGGGCAGCCAGTGATGTTTCTGTATGTTTATCATTTGATTTTGAGATTAGCTTACGTGACATTAGCATTGTTAATATAGGGAAATAAATATTCTAACTTTTACTAAAAGTGTGGTTATTCATAACTGAAAGGTCATGGTGTGTGGTAATTACTAACTCCAACTAACTTCTAATGCTGTTGATTATCTTTAATTATTGATGTTATTGATTGGTTATTGATTATTGATCTACATTTACTGAATCTATGGTGGTAACATCTTAAATGCGAGTTAAAAGGTTCATCGACCTATTCACGGCCTCTTGTAAATTTACTTATTAAGGTCTGACGCACTAACAATACTTGCCAAATGAGGGTGAGTTACGCAAGAGAATAACAAACAAAATTGGAAGGATTTAACATAGCTGGTCCTGTATTGGGGAATGCATGTTAGCTGTGATGTTGTAGGTCTAGGTGAGCCGCTCACCTCAGCTTAGGCTCATGCTGAATTAGGGACACACTTCTGTATTCTATGGCAGAACCAGTGGTTCTGATTATGCTTAATCCTTCTTTACTTAAAACTCACAGCTGCAAAAAACAAACTACAAATCCCAAGAATACCATAAATATGTCATCAAATACTTGACCCATCTAGTTCAACCACAGTGTCCCTTAGAGTATAACACTGTATAACGTTCCAATGTTAACCTCTTTCTTTGCTGCTTTGCAGTTTCAGATAAGTGCTCATTCTCTTTATATCGTAATGTCATAAGTTGTATTTGTGAGATTAGAGATTGATTTTCACGTCACGCTGGTGTGTTCCCTTTATTATTGTGACCCGCCTATGCAGCATTGGACAGGATTGTGGGGAACGCAGATGCGTTTCCCCTTCCTTGTGCCAATCCGACTGTGCGGCGTCAGGTGCATGCAAACACTGGCACACAACCTTCCTGACTTTGTGTTTTGGGTCGTTAGGTGGTATAGTTTCACCGTATGCAGTAACTGAAACTGACCCGCTTGTGCAGCGTTAGTGACTCAAGTGCACGTGACCAGTGATGTGGCTTGAGCAAGCGCTCAGCTTTTGACTGGCAGGGTCTGGAGAAGCGCGGTGGCCATTTTGTGGTCTTCTTGAGCGTAGTCTTACAACCCTGTCAGTCTCCTCCCCTAGAGTAGTGTGTCTTTGGCATTCCAAAAAAAGTGGTAGAATTCCACTGCCAAGACCCCTAAGGGTTCTACTGGAACCTCGCAACAAATGCATTTTCTTTATGCAAGTGCGGCCCCCAGTGGGGAGCCAGGCGATGAGAAGCCCAAAGATATGGCAGAGAATTTTACTCATTTGCGCGAGGGCAGTCACGCTGCCCCTGCAGACCTCCGTCAAGGTGTCACTAGTCCTAATGGCATTTTGCAACTTGCCGTCAGCCCAACTCAAAGCCAGGGGTCCGATCAGGACAGGGGAGACTGACTCTCCCACCTCGGACAACTCAGATGGGGAGTCTAAGATGACCAGAGAGTGGCATCCATCTGGTGGAGTCAGGATGAAGTTGAAATCTGACTCCTCCCTGGGAGGTAGTTACAGGATTGTGATAAAGATTTGTTCAGTCATGATGACATTAGACATCCACGCTCCTCAGAGTGGGAACTTTTGGAGAAGGTAGCACACTATTTGAAACAAAGCTGTAGTGAAATGTGTGTTTTGACCGCTGACTTAGTGTTGCACCACTTTGAACCTGGCTTAGCTGTCCAGTGATTACCAGTTACAGACTCCATTTTGTATTCAGTTTGACCTTAACTTCATTCTGCCTGTTGACTTTATCGTAACATTAGACACTGCCATGTTAAAGGCTGCCTGTAATTTTCCACATTTTAAACTGTCCATTCTGTCTTGTTCTCGTATTAATTCCTACCAAGGGCTTTGGCTGCTAAGAATGTACTCAGACGGCAGGGAACGGCCTTGCTTTGACTTGACATTTTGGGATTGTGGCCAAATCCCAATGTGTTATTTTCAAAGCATACCTAAACTAGCCAGCATGTTTGAATACTTCTTGCTCAGCTTGAGGGTTTTTTCCAGAAAGCTCCTTCTTTGTTTTTTTAAGATATAAAAAGAGACCCAGTTCGACAGTAGGAGATTCAGAGACCTCAATCAGGATTCAGATGTCGAATGCACAAACTGGGAGGATTAGCCTCTACAGAGGCAGGGCCAGTCACCAAAGGTCATTTGTCTGGGGTCGCCTTCATAAAAGATTTGGTGAAATTCATTAAAGCCTTCACAACCTTAGATAAGGCCCAAACATCTTTAAACATTTTTAGCCTTTATATTTTTGCCGAGGCCAGGCGAGGATGGGGCCGCTCATCCGGCCGTTTTGTGTCACAAGGTGCCAGAGGGTACCAAGGTCCCAAGCAGGCAGATTGGTCAGATCAACATGGAGCATCCTCTTTCTTCCCCCCCAAGAATAAATTCTAGACAGGCCGTGGCCACAAATTCTCCAGAGGAAACCAGTTCTCTACAGATGAAGTTTCAGTCTTCTTCCCTTCTAAGGCTGGGGGGCAGGATGGCAGAGTGCCTGAAAAAATGGAAACTAATATCTTCAGATGCATGGGTTTTACAAATGGTGCAGGGCTTCCACATCACGTTTTGGGGTTACCCTGTTCAGCTGTCAAGGCCTCTCCCTTGTTTTTTCAGAAGATCTATGCATCAGGAAATCAGCGACTTGGAGAGCAAGGGAACTATAAAAAGATCCTTTCTCCACTAGAGGGGATTCTTAAGCAATATCTTTGTCATAAAGAAAAAAGACAAAGGAGTGAGACCTATCATCCACTATTTCACTTCAAGATGGAGGGAATCCATCTTTTGAGGGGACTTATGAGACGGGGGATTGGATGATCAGATTAGGGGGGTCATTATGAACCCCAGCGGTTCAGCCCGCCATTCCGGCAGCAGGTGAAAAGCCCGCCACCAGCATGGCGGGCTGAACCGCCATATAATGTACACATGCCATAGGTGGCCCTCCTCCACTGCCAGGCTGCCTCCGACAGGCAGCCTGAAGGTGGAAGGAATCATTATCCGACAGGGCAGGGCTGCTGCCCCTCGGATAATGATCCCTACTGCCCCCAGCCTTTCGGGGGAAGGGGTGCTCCGGGGCCCCCCTGGGGGCCCCTGCACTGCCCAGGCACTTGGCATGGGCAGTACAGGGGCCCCTGTGCAGTGACCAGTCGCGCAATGATCTGCGTGTCAGGTGCAGCTGCACCCACTGCACAAAGGCATTGACGGCAGCTCCATGTGGAGCCGCCGGCAATGTCCCGGCCATGCATTCTGCTGAGCCAGCGGGCGGAAAAAATGTTTCCACCCGCCAGCCCAGCAGAATGTACATTATGGCCCTCATTCTGACCCTGGCGGTCTTTGACCGCCAGGGCGGAGGACCGCGGGAGCACCGCCGACAAGCCGGCGGTGCTCCAATGGGGATTCCGACCGCGGCGGTAAAGCCGCGGTCGGACCGGCACCACTGGCGGGGTCCCGCCAGTGTACCGCGGCCCCATTGAATCCTCCGCGGCGGCGCAGCTTGCTGCACCGCCGCGGGGATTCTGACCCCCCCTACCGCCATCCAGATCCCGGCGGTCGGACCGCCGAGATCCGGATGGCGGTAGGGGGGGTCGCGGGGCCCCTGGGGGCCCCTGCAGTGCCCATGCCACTGGCATGGGCATTGCAGGGGCCCCCGTAAGAGGGCCCCTACATGTATTTCACTGTCTGCTGCGCAGACAGTGAAATACGCGACGGGTGCAACTGCACCCGTCGCACAGCTTCCACTCCGCCGGCTCGATTCCGAGCCGGCTTCATCGTGGAAGCCTCTTTCCCGCTGGGCTGGCTGGCGGTCTGAAGGAGACCGCCCGCCAGCCCAGCGGGAAAGTCAGAATTACCGCCGCGGTCTTTCGACCGCGGAACGGTAACCTGACGGCGGGACTTTGGCGGGCGGCCTCCGCCGCCCGCCAAGGTCAGAATGAGGGCCTATATGTCCGGCAGGGTCCCAGGGGGGCTGGCGGTCAGTTAAATGACCGCCAGCATGAAAACAGTGGTTAACACCGCCGTGTTCATAATGAGGGCCTAGATCTGAAAGACGCCTATCTGTCTATCCCAATGTTTCCTCCTCATTGTTTTCTACAATTCCTTTTGCAGGGTCAGGTGTGAGAATTCATGGTACTTCCCTTTGGCCTTTCCTCCGCCCCAAAATGCTTCACAAAGCTTCTCAAGCCGGTTGTGGCCTGGCTGAGGATGCAGGGGTCACCGCCTCATTATTTATCTGGACAACATCATTCTTGTGGCACAAGATAAGAGTTCTCTCCTACAACAGGTAGACATGACGATATCCTTGTTGGAGGACCTAAGGTTTGTGATCAATTAACCCAAGTCAGATTTGACTCCAGAACAGAGATTGGAATTCCTGGGCTTAATGATAGATACAGCCAAAGCATCTCTGGAGCTCCCAAATCAGAAATTGACGAAGATCAAACAGGAATTGAGGAGCTTGATCTCTGCAGATTTTGTTTTGCTGAGACAACTGGCCCACACTCTGGGTCTTCTATCCTCTTTGATTCAGGCAATCTTCCTGGGCCCTCTCCACTACAGGGCTCTGCAACGTCTGAAGATCAGACACCTCCAGAAAGAACTCTCCTACAAGGAGAAGGTACCATTAACGGACGAGGCTCAGACAGAACTGAGTTGGTGGTTGACTCATGGGGGGGCGTGGAACGGCCAGGCTAGTTTCAGCTTGTTTCAGGAGATAATCATAGAGTCAGGCGCCTGCCTTAAGGACTAGGGAGCCAGGTGCATGGAGATATCCACTGTAGGGAGATGGTCACAGGAAGAGCTGAATTTACACATCCAATGTCTCAAGTTATTGGAAGGGTGTTTCTCCATCCTCAGCTGAGCAAAGGACAAGATAAAATGTTCCATCTTACTTAAGATAGGCAATGTGTCAACCAAGCTGGGGCAAATGAGGTCCAGACCACTAGCAGTAATAGCCAAGGACTTCTGGCATTACTGTCTGTAGAAGAGAATTTTAGTTATGGCAGTTCATCTGCCTGGGACTTCCAACAACATAGTGGACTGGAATTCACGGTATTTAACAGATTCCAGTGACTGGAGACTGGATACACAGGTGTTCCAACTTCTCTGTCAGAGGTGGGGGATACTGCACACAGACCTGTTTGCCTTAAGGTTGAATGTACAAGTCCCACATTTTTACAACTGGAGACCGGATTCGGAGGCAGCTCGAGTGGTTGCCTTTCTGCAGAATTGGTAGTCAGTTCTCAACTATGCCTTTGCCCTATTCATTATGTTATCAAGATTGGCAACTCAAACCAGGAGGCAATAGGCTGAGCTGATTCTGGTAACTCCCCTTTGGATGTCACAATCATAGTTCCTGGTACTTCTGCAGATGACTTACAAATAGCCAGTTCAGATTCTGAATTTTCCGACTATAGTACAAGGCCCTGCAGGGGAATTTCACCCGATGATTCGTGACAACACGCTGCACCTCATGGCTTGGAGAATATCAGGTCCCGCTGGCAAGTGCCAGTAGTCTCAAAATCAGCTTCAGCCTACATGGAACAGGCATGAGCTGCAGGAACCCTTAAACAATACAGATCGACCTGGGTAGTCTGGAGTCGTTGGTGTCTGGAAGAGGAAGTTGATCCTGTGAGGGCCAACATTGCTTTCATTTAAACTTTTGTTGCTCATATCGCAGAAACAGGTAAGGCTTATTCAACGGTTAATTCTTTCAAGTCCACTACTTCAGCAGGGCATTTTGCCTGTGACAGGGAAACTGGTGGGGTCCCATCCCTTGGTATGTTCTCTTAGGAAGGGTATTGGTTCACAATTCCTCCACAACCTAAATATGCATTCACTTGGGATGTGAATAAGGTTTTAAACCTTCTCACTGGATGGCCAGACAATGCCTGTCTTTCCAGGAAACAACTCTTTGCCAAATCAACCATGTTACTTTGTCTTATCTTGTCACGTACTGCGCTGGACTTCTCACCTCTGGATTTCGGATTGGCGAATACACCAAGTCTTCTACAGGTCCTGGATACTCCCAGATAAGGGCGACCCCTTCTAGTAGCCACGGTGCCGCTTGACAGGCTACGCCAAAGCAGACTGTACCCTCCAGAAGGAGTCCCAGAGGGGAAAAAAACCAACACTGGGGAAAAAACCTCTAACAGGAACTCCTGAAGGAAAACAAGAAAAAACAGGACTTGACAACAGGAAACAAAAATAGGCAATATCCAGGGTAAAAGGCAGGGAAAAAGGAACAGGCAAAAATATCCCAAGGCAAAAGGAGGAACAAAGAACAGGCACAAATCTCCCAAGGCAAAAGCAGGAACAAAGAACAGGCAAAAATCTCCCAAGGCAAAAAGCAGGAACCAAGAACAGGAGCGAACAGCACAACCAGAAGGAAGTGTTTGCAACGCAAGGAGGAACAAGACTGACTGACTTATATACTGAGAAAAGGGAAGTGAGATCACATGAAAGGGAAGTAACACCATCTTGGATTGGGAAAAGCCCATAGACCAGTATAGGAAAAAGGAAGTAGTATAAAAGAAAAACAGAGCATGCTGGGACAAAAACAGGAAGAAGACAAGATGGACACAACATGGATAGAGTCAGGCAAAAGGACCAACAAAAAACCCACCACCAACAACAAAAGAAAAAAGGCTACAAGTAAGTGTAGCGCGACCGGGAGCTAAATATATGCTTCCCAGAAAGCATAGTCAAAAAACGCGGGGAACGGCGCTCCGAATATCGGTAGCGCATTCCACCCGCTAGGACAGAAAGAGACGCCGCGTCAGAGCGCGGAGTTACAGTAGGTCCCCTCCCCGAGGCACCAGGTTTGTCAGGATGATTGTCAAAAAACAGGCGAACCAAACGGGGAGCATGGACGAAGGAGGTGTGTGAAGTAGGCCCTGGATTCGACGGATCTGTCGTGAAAAAGAAGTGACTGCAGGCACAGAAGAGGATGTTCGAGAAACAGTAGTGAAAGTCCTTGGATGAAATCCATAAGTACAATAAAAGGGTGTGGTCTTGGTCGTACTATATATTGAGTTGCTATAGGAGAACTCGGCAAGAGCAAGATATTCCGACCAATTGCTTTGTGTGGCATTACAGTAACATCTCAGATACTGCTGAAGTTCTTGATTCACTCGTTCAGTTTGCCCATTCGTTTGTGGATGGAAACCCGAGGATAAAGAAATCTCAACGTTAAAGAAGGCACAAAAGGCTCTCCAGAAACGTGATATATATTGAGGCTCTCTGTCCGAAATGACCTCTTGAGGAAGACCATGGAGGCGAAAAATATCCCGTAGAAAAATGCGAATCATTTCTGGGGCCGTTGGTAGTTTCTTCAAGGCTGAAAAATGGGCCATCTTGGTGAATGAATCTACGGTCACCATGATTACTTGGTTACCAGAGGAGGTAGGTAGAGAGCATATGAAATCCGTGGATAGAGTACACCAAGGAGCGGAAGGAACCAGTAAAGGTCTTAATAAACCTGCCACCTTAGTTCGGGGTGTCTTAGTCTGGGCACAGACTGGGCATGCTGACACATAGGTTTCAGTGTCTGTCTTTAGCGAAGGCCACCAAAAAGATCACTGAAGCAGCTCCTGGGTCTTCCTGATACCTCGATGACCGGCTATAGGAGAATCATGGCACATTTGCAGGGCTTCTGTCTGCACTTTCTTGGTAGGTAGGAAAAGAGCATGTTGATGATAGAAGTAGTTGTCCTTCTTCTGCAAAAAAGGAGTCACTCTATCCCATTCTGAAGCAGACAGAAACTGGTACTCGGATTGAATGCGTTCTTGAAAAGATTGAGTAGCTCAGATGATCCTGCTAGACTCAATAAGATATGGAGAGGAGTTCTGGGCTATGTCAGGATATCTGCGGGATAAGGCATCTGCCACTAAATTCTGGGAACCAGGTATGTACGTGATCACAAAATCGTACTGGCTAAAGAAGAAAGCTCATCGAGCCTGACGACTGTTGCGACACTGAAAGCTCCGAAGACACTGGAGATTACGGTGATCAGTCCTAGCTTCAAAAGGCTCTCTGGAACCCATCAGGAAATGCCTCCATTCCTTACAAGCTACTTTGAGAGCGAGTAGTTCTCGTTCCAATACAGAATAATTTAGTTCAGCCTCTGATAGAATATGAGACAGATAAAAGATAGGATGTTCCAATCCATCATTGTCTTGCTTCTGCAGCAGAACTGCTCCAATAGCTCTGTCTGAGGCATCAGTCACGACGATAAATTTCTTGGTATTGTCAGGATGACGAAACACAGGTGCTTGGGTAAAGGCTGTCTTTAATTCTTGAAACGCGCATTCAGCCTCCTTGGTCCAAATGAAACCCTTCTTCAGGTTCCTTCTTCAGGTTCTCTTTCTTAATTGTTTGTGTTATGAAACTTTGTATGTGGGGAAAGTTCTGAATAAACTGACGATAAAAGTTTGATAAACCAAGAAAACATTGCGTTTCTTTAATGGACGTTGGAGAAGGCCAATCTAATATGGCACTGACCTTGTCAGGATTCATGGATATTCCGTGTTGATTAATACAAAACCCAAGATACCTTACTTCAGATTTATGGAACTCACACTTCTCAGGTTTACAAAACAATTGTTTTTTCTTGAGTCTTTCCAGGACTTGCAGGACATGATCTACATGGTTCTCAGGATCACGGGAATATATCAAGATATCATTCAAATAAATGACTACATATTGATTGAGTACATCAGAGAACACTGAATCCATAAATCGTTGAAAAACAGAAGGGGCGTTGGTCAGTCCAAAGGGCATAACACGATACTCATAGTGCCCAAAACGGGTACGGAAAGCAGTCTTACATTCATCTACTTCCTTGATCCGAAGGAGATGATAGGCACCCCGTAAGTCTAATTTAGTAAATATCTTGGCTCCTTGTATGGCATCCAATATATCTCTGATTAAAGGCAGTGGATATCTTTCCTTAATCGTTATTCTGTTGAGTTCACGAAAGTCCACACAAGGACGCAGATCCTTAGTCTTCTTTGGGACGAAGAAGAGAGGAGCCCCAGCGGGGGACGTGGAAGGAGCAATCAAACCGTTGTGTAAGTTGTCGTCTAAATATTCCCTTAGCACCTTCTTTTCTTGGTCTGTCAGAGAATACATTCGACCGAAGGGGACAACTTCATCAGGAATTAAAGGAATAGCACAGTCATAACTGCGATGAGGTGGCAAAATAGGATTACTAGGTTTCTGAAAAATCCTGATATATTCCTGATAACAATCTGGAACCCCCTGGATAATATTGATAGAGTTAGTGTTATCCTTAGTTGACTGATAGGACCTTTTTGGAGTCCAATAAGAAGTAGTGGAATAACAATTCTGTTGACAAAATGAAGATGTTAGGGATATAGTTTGTGTTTCCCAATTGATATAGGGGTTGTGTCGGGCTAACCAGGGAATTCCCAAAATCATGATGTGATTTGGTGAGGCTATGAGATCAAAGGCAACGTGTTCTTGATGCCCCGCAAATGTCAAACAAAGAGTAGGAGTTGAGGCCACCACAGGTCCTGAGGTTAATGGAGAGCCATCCACTGTGTGAACCTGCTCAGGAGTTTCTTTAGGAATGCGGGGAATTACTTTACTCGTAGCCCAGGTCTCATCCAGATAGAGTCCACTGGCTCCACAATCAAGGAGAGCCAGAAGATGTTCTTCTTAATCTTGTGAACTTTGTAACTTGACTGAGAGGATAAACAGGATGCACATGCTTTCTTTGGAGGAACATATTGATGGTACTTCAGCTCCTCCCGTCTCCTTTCTCCTTACAGGGAATGGGAGCTGGCGTTTCCCGCAGGCCTTGAGGGACGTACCGGACAACTACGGATCAGCTGGCCAGCCTTACCACAGTATAGGCAAAGTCCCCTTTGTCGTCGTTCCTCCCTTTCTGACTCCGTCAATGGCCCACGAACCAGATCTATCTGCATGGGCTCTTCATGGGGAGGTGGAGAGGCTTCAGATGGACTATCTTCCGTTCGCCGTCTGCTAGCACGGAAGGTACCGTACTGGTATGGAGCTCTAGTTCTACGTCTTTCCAGCTTGCGCTCTCGAAGTCTATACTCGATGTTCATAGATTGATCCATTAATTCTTTCAAAGAACAAGCTGGAGAAGAGTGTACAAGCTACTCTTTAATTTCTTCTCGCAGGCCTCGGCGGAAAAGGGTTACGAAGGTGCGTTCCCCAGGAGGTTTCAGCTGCCAGCTGTTTGAAGCGGGTTATATACTGCAGTACATCCTGATTACCCAGCTGAATGTCACATAAGGCTTCTTCAGCTGCTGCTTCTACCCCAGGTCTCTCAAACATTTGTTTGAAAACAGTCAGGAAAGCGGAATAGTTAGCCAGGACTGGGTCATCTGCAGAAACGAGAGGAGTCGCCCAAGCAAGCGCTGGACCAGACAAGGCGCGGATCAGATAGCCCACCTTAGCCTTGTCCGAAGAAAACTGGAGTGGACGAAAGGCAAAGAAAACCGTCAGGGCGTCCAAAAATTCCTTCATCTTTAAAGGATCTCTGGAATATCGAGGAATAGTAGCAGATACGGGTGGTATGTCCATTGATCGGGAAGACAAGACCTGACGTAGCGCACTGTTCTCTGCACGTAACTGTTGTAACTCTTGGGCTTGTTGTTGGACAGTCTGTAACATAGCTTGAGCACTTTCTGACGCCTCTCCCTGTGGATCTTCCATGGCGCTCTCGCAGCGCAGAATCTTTTGGCGTTGCAATCTGTCACGTACTGCGCTGGACTTCTCACCTCTGGATTTCGGATTGGCGAATACACCAAGTCTTCTACAGGTCCTGGATACTCCCAGATAAGGGCGACCCCTTCTAGTAGCCACGGTGCCGCTTGACAGGCTACGCCAAAGCAGACCGTACCCTCCAGAAGGAGTCCCAGAGGGAAAAAAAAACAACACTGGGGAAAAAACCTCTAACAGGAACTCCTGAAGGAAAACAAGAAAAAACAGGACTTGACAACAGGAAACAAAAATAGGCAGTATCCAGGGTAAAAGGCAGGGAAAAAGGAACAGGCAAAAATCTCCCAAGGCAAAAGCAGGAACAAAGAACAGGCAAAAATCTCCCAAGGCAAAAAGCAGGAACCAAGAACAGGAGCGAACAGCACAACCAGAAGGAAGTGTTTGCAACGCAAGGAGGAGCATGCTGGGACAAAAACACGAAGAAGACAAGATGGACACAACATGGATAGAGACAGGCAAAAGGACCAACAAAAAACCCACCACCAACAACAAAAGAAGAAAAAAGGCTACAAGTAAGTGTAGCGCGACCAGGAGCGAAATACATGCTTCCCAGAAAGCATAGTCGAAAAAAGCGGGGAACGGCGCTCCGAATATCGGTAGCGTGTTCCACCCGCGAGGACAGAAAGAGACGCTGCGTCAGAGCACGGCGTTACATATCTCTTGTAGGAGGGTTTCAGATGTCAAGGCTCTGGATTTAAACAGATGTTCCTTTTCTTTGGAGGGTGTGATCTTCACCATTTCTCAAAGAACCAAGTCTAATACCAGATCAGTGTTTTATGCAGAATTTCCTGACAAACCAAGACTGTGCATGGTGATTGCTTGAGAGAGTATGAAAGAGTGTCTGCAACTCTTAGACCAAAAGGGGCATCCCAATGGTTGATTTCCTTTACTAAACCACACAAAACAGTTTTGTCATCCACTCTGGCTAGATGGGATCGCTGGCTTATGCTGGAGGTTGGTATTGATGTTTTGATTTTTGGGGCACACTCGACCAGAGGGGCTATGTCCTCTAAGGCTTTCACACTAGGAGCACATTTGGAGAACATATTGAGAGCAGCCGATTGGGCATCGGATTCTGTTTTTAAAAGGTTTTATTTTAAACCAACTTCACAGTTGGCTTCCATTGTGGTAAGTAAGCTTTGAACCAGCATAATCAGAGCCTCCGGCCCTGCCATAGAATGAAAAATTTACTAGCAGACGTAAAGGAAAAGTTCAATTCTATGAAGGAGACGGAGGCGAAGATTATCACACCCTTTATTATTCAGAGGAATATATCTCCCTGTTGGACTTTAGTATTCGGATCTACGTTGGGTATAAGTATTTTGCACATAATTTAGTCTTCATTTACAAATTTGCCACAGTGAAATGGAAAGCTTTGTTTGCACTGTTTGTTATAATGTACAAGATAAGATAGGAACGTCTGGTCCCTGTACTTCTACCAACGGAAGAGAAATGAAGGTGTCTGGATGATTCCCGGCAAAAGTTGCTGAACTGACAGCCTTTGCACACAAAAGAAGACAAGATTGGAATGTTATACGCTGGAATACTATGAGCTACACTGTGATTGAATTATATGGGTGACACATTTGATGACATATTGATGGTATTCATGGGAGTTGTAGTTTGTTTTTTGCTGCTGTGAGTTTCAAGTAAAGAGGGAATGAGCATAATCTACGGCTCTGTGTCCTTAATAGAACTGATATTTTCCTTTACATTTGCTAGGAAATTTTTAATTTCTATTTATTCCTGTAGCGGTCTGACATGGGTGAGGGCATGGGCCCACATCAGTTGTCTTACTACATGAGCTAGGGACACTACACACACACACAAACGGCTGCCAAGTTTCCAGTTTGCGTATGTGTGATGTTTGCAGTTTGGTAATGTGCAATTTTGTTTTCTCTTGTTGGTATATTTTTGAGCAATTCTTATTTCAACCCAAAATTAGTCTTTGTGCCAAGCAGGGCAATTTCATCCATTGCTTCAGGAACACCCCCAAACTCCTTAGATCTTTAATTACTGGCCCAGCAAAGGAAATGCCCCAGTTACTTACTGTTAATCATCATTATCCATAGTCACAGTTAATACTTTTGAAGTGAATCCAGCTCAGACAGGAGACGGAAACAGGAAGTAAAATGAACACCATGCCCTGTCTCTGGGCACTATAAAGCTACAGCTTGCCCACAGTAGTTCCTGATCATAACAAACCAAATGAAAGCCAGCCATTAGGATGTGTAGACGGATGGGTCATAATGACTGTTACGAGGATGTGTAGGACTAAGGATAATCAAGATTACTGGTAAGTAACTGAGGGATTATCCATATGTTCTTCGACCTCGTCCCAACTTGTGATGTATGCCAAAACTAACCCCACTCCTTCAGTCTTGTAATGTCTGACAAAGGTATGAGCAGGTGCCAGAGTGGTTGCTCTGCAGATCTCAGATAGCAGAACACCCTGACTTACTGCTAAAAAGGCTGCACACACCTTATAGACCCGCCCTGTATGCTTCTGGAATAGGAGCATCAAATAGGGAAAATGCCATAATAACAGTTGACCAAATCCACCTACTTATCATTATATATTAGATGCCTTCTGTCCTTGATTTGCATCTCCAAATTTAACAAGTAAATACAAAAAAATTCTGTAACTGTTAGAACTTTCAAGATATAGGCCCTCATTATGACACTGGTGGTAAATCCTGCTTACCGCCACGCTGACGGCCGCCAACTTACCGCCGTGGTGGCGGATATCCGTTCACCATATTATGACACACACCCCAATCTGACAGAATACAGCCACATACATAAATCAGCCAGCCCAAAGGTCAATGATATCCTGGCGGTATCAAAACCCACACCGTTACGCCAACAGAACAATGCACATCACATTATGTCCCACGAATCACCACGGCGGACATTCAACAGTGGTAAACCATTGGCGGTACATACCGCTGTGCTCACAATGAACACCCACAAACAAAACAACACTACATTGGACAAGTCAAACAACACACACCAGACACCCATACACACACCACACCCACACCACTATAAAACACACACCCGCACTACCCACAACCCTTTACAAATATCAATAAGCACCACCAGACTGACACCAAGATCACTGCGACAACTAGACACACACACCACATACACCCATACATCCTTCACACACCCCAACACATTACCCAACACACCCTCACCAACATACATCACACAACACCCATGGCACCACAAAGGCACCCCTGTTTCACTGAGGAGGAGTTAAGGGTCATGGTGGAGAAAATCATCAGGGTAGAGCCACAGCTGTTTGGAGAACAGGTGCAGCAAATATCAATAGCCAGGAGATGGAGCTACGGCCGAGAATCGTGGACAGGGTCAATGCCGTGGGACAGCACCCAAGAACAAGGGACGATATCAGGAAGAAGTGGAATGACCTACGGGAGAAGGTACGTTCCAAAGCAGCAAGACAGCAACTCGCTATCCAGAGGTCTGGTGTTGGAGCCCCACCCCCTCCCCCACAACTCACAGCATGGGAGGAGCATATCTTGGCAATACTGCATCCTGAGGGCCTGGCCGGAGTCGGTGGAGGACTGGACTCTGGTAAGTCAACTTCCATCAATTATCACCCCCCATACCTGCATGCCATCACATACCCTCATCCTCACTCCCATCACTCCACTCTATCCCACACACTCTACCATCACATTTTACTAATCCTAATGCCAAGCCCAGCACGCTGTACCAATGCATGGACACCCCTCACAGCCCTGCATGGACACTCATCACTAAAGCATGCACAGCATAGAGAACTAACAATCCCACCATACACCAACATACACAAGTAAAAGCTGGCAGGGCAACAACAACCATAGAGGGGAAGCCAGGGATGTACAATATGTCAGACACATAAACCATAATACATCATTTACATACCCACAGGTACCCCTGCCAATGTCACTGGAGAGGTGGTGCCACCACTATTCAGTCCCCCAACAGAAGAGGCCCACAGTGATGACAGTAACTCTGGTCTTCAGGATCTGGACGATCTGCCTGGCCCATCAAGGACCACTGGACAGCCGGTTACCCAAGCCCAGTCACAGTCCACCACAGAGCCTCCCCCATCAGTATCCAACACCACAGCACCCATCCAGTGTCCCCAAACCTCTGTCCACAGGACACGTCAATCAGCAGTGTGCCCACCTGTACAGGGACCTCGCACCCAAGACAACCAGGGACCTGGGGTCACTGGCAGTGGGCACATGGTTCAGAGAAGAGAGGCACAGGCTACCAGGGATACTGTGAGGATTGCTGTGCACCAGGGGGAGGACAGGACCAGGGGCCCAACTCTCCAGGAGGAGCTCTCTGAGATCCTGGGAGCCTATCAACATTCCCAGGACACGATGGGCCAGATCCTAGACAACGTGCAGGAGGACAGGCAGCTGCAGGAGGGACAGTATCAGGGGATCAGGGAGGACTTGCAGGCCATCAACAACACCCTGATCTCCATAGCAGGGGTGCGGGCAGACATGGCCAACATTATGAGGGAGGAAGTGTCACACCAGCGGGCCCCTGCTACTAGCCAGTCATCTGAACATCCTTCCACTTCTGCTGCCGCTAGTGGCCAGAAGGCCCAGCCATAGGACTCACAGGCCACCAGCACCCCTTCCCCTGCAGAAGGTGAACCACCTTGCAAACGTTCCCTGCGATCCAGACAGAAGCCAGAGATACTTGCCAAGACCCCACCAGGAAATGAGATTCTCCTTGTTGAAGTAAGCCTCAGCAAGGCCTACTAGTGCAAGGGGTTCACCCTTCTCTGCTCAAAGTCCTCAGACCATATAGGAAGAAGTTGGCACAGAAACTGAAATAAAAATCAAAGTTTATTAAACCTCATGAGGTGGTACTACAGTTCAAACAGCACCCTTCGGTAATGTTCGAAGTAGCACACTGAACTGAGAGAGCATGGTCCTTTTATACCCACGCAGGGGCTAAAAGGAGGTGGTACAATTATAGAAGCAAGACTTGCATACATGTAAGGTCATGTGGAAATGCACAGTCGACAGGTAGGAGGGGCTAACAGTTTCAAGGACTAGTTGACACATTACTGTCTGTTACTGATTACTAACAGCTGCAGATCTTATTGGGCATGTGCGAAAGTGGGAGATGCTAAATATAACTTGTCACTAGGCAGATTTTCAAGAGTAGTTAACAGAAAGGTAGGACAGAGCACATGGTGAGCACATGGCAGCATGTGGTAGAGAAAATGGCTGCCATGAATGCAAAATGGATTCCGCGAAATGTTCACAATAGTTGCTAAATACAAGATGTCTTCTGCTAATGCTTAATCTAATCGCTGCTAAACTACAACAGACGACACTTTCAGCATTAGCTGAAGACATTCGTCTTTCTGGGATAATCTAAATATTCATCTTGTATATTTATGCTCATCATTTCAGCTATTTCCTTATCTAACATGAGTTGTGCTTTCATTTCTGTAATATTTCTTTTGGTAGGCATACAAGCAGTAATACACATGGAGCAGAACATTGGACCACACTGAATACAGATACAGCATGTGAAAAATATTGCAATCATTACACACAGGATAGTCAGTAGTTTCCAGCCCCAGGCGGAAACAAGAGCCCCAAACCATCCAGAAAAAGTCCAAGTACCAGTCTCTGTGTGGATTTCTGCAGCAATTTTATGCAATTTAGATATTGCACCATATACTGAAGGTGAGTGATCTGGAATAAAAACACAGCAACTACTACCAATGATGCGACATGCACCACCTCGATCAGCTAGTATCACATCTAGTACCATATGATTTTGGAGCGCTACAATCCTCGCAATTTGGAGCTCCTCTGTAATATTCCCAAGTGCCAGAGCTGCCTGATTGGTAACAGCTTCCACAACCCTAGTCAATCGTCTCACTTTCCTACTGTTTAACGCAGCACCCACAAAGGAGAATAACCCTAAATTAAAATCAACATATTGTTGCAGGCTAGTATCCGTTTGGTCTACCTCATTTGTACTTATTGCCCTTTTATATCTATTTTTAATGATGTAATTGAACAGTTTAAAATCTCGGTGATATGATGCAGGGGCCAAAAACACAGGGGGTAATAGAAAAGATACATAACACACACCTGACCACCCAACAGGTAGTTGGTAATATCCAAAGTTACCACAAACAAAATATGTATTATGTGAAGCTGTAAAACTACTATTATTTACACCCTCAATAGTTAAAATCAAGGTACAATCGCTTATCCCTACTGGAATTCGCCCAATGCTACGTATACATAAATCTGCTTTAGTTTTTGTAACAGAAATCACAAATTGTTCTTTCTTGTCAGAGTCTCTTATATTTGTGAAGACATATGGTATTGAAACATTGTCCGGTTGATACTCTTCCCATTCCCGTTAGTTCCTTTGGCTTGGGGATACCCATCTTTGTCTTGGTAGCATACTTTATTAAGGCGAAAAAGAAGTCCGCCCTCTGTACGTTTTCCAGATGCAAACAAAAGCGTTTACCAAGCTTGACAAGAACCATTGTGTGAAAAAGGAAGAGGAATGAAAGGTGTTCCTCCTTTCTTTTGATGCGCAGGTATCATTCCGCATACCCAACAGTTAGTAGTATTTGTAGCATTATGAGTATGATGCAACATCTGAATGAAAGTATTATTGAAGTACAATTGACGGTGCTTCTTCTCCTGATAGGGAAGCGTAAAGTAATAGTGATCCTCTGGTACTGGAGTAGTGGCAACAAAAAACTCACGAGCAGGAGCCTTCTTTTCAACAAACCAGGTGATTATTGCTATAACCACCAAAACAATAACAAACCCCATAGTACTAATGATCAGTTTGTTATTCATTTTAGCAACAGTGATAATCGACCCTTTCAGAAATTAATTAAAAACAATCGTTGGAGCTCTTATCCCTGGGCAGCAGCTGATTTCTTCACCACGGGCTAAGACGGGTGTCACTACTCTAATGCATGGCTGATCCCCCCCCCCCCTTGCCACATTGGCTCTCCGTTTCACTAACCCAGGGCGGTAGCTCAACCAGTTTTTTTCAAAAAAATTTCAGATTCTTTCCTCGGTCTCAAATTATATCGCAACACTCCAGAAGTCGTATGGTCCGGGAAGACCTCTGCAGATTTGTCAGGTGATATAGCACGGCCTTTCTCCGTAGAACAAATCTCTCGATGATCGGTCAGGACAGCAGGTTCCACCAAGGTAGGTAGCACTCTCTTGCAGTGAGTACTATGGACCCAATTCTTTCGGTTCGTCACTCGAACTGCTGTCCTTGTCGCAAGGAGCACCTGTTCTGGGCCTCGCCACCTTGGTTCCAAGCTGCTTGATCTTTCAAAGGACTTAATCATCACCTGGTCACCAGGTCGGAGTTCATGGCCTTCACCTGTAGATCTGTCAGGAAGTGCTTCTCGAACCTGTTGATGAATAGAAACCAAATTGTCGGTTAACTGTGCCAAATAATCATTCATCAGGACACAAGGTACATCATATACAGAATTTGGCTTAGGAACTCCCCAAATGTTCATTGGCCTTCCAAATACCACTTCATAAGGACTAAGGCCGATTCGAGAGTGTGGCACTGACCTAATAGACAATAATGCCAACGGTAATGCATCCGGCCAAGTTAAGGATGTGGAAGCCTGTATCTTCGCTAACTTCAGCTTCAAAGTAGCATTATACCTTTCCACCAACCCTGCTGATTGTGGGTGGAAAACCGCATGGAACTTCTGTTTGATCCCTAATCCTTTCAGGACATACTTAATAACTTCCCCAACAAAATGAGGTCCGTTATCATTCCATAAAAGTCTGCAAACACCAAACCTAGGGAAAAATTCTTTCAAAAGCACCTTCGCTGTGGTAATGGCAGTATTATCCTTTGTGGGGTACGCCTCTATCCATTTACTGAAGACACATACCACCACCAAGACATGCTTTAAATTGTTGCAGCGTTCAAGCTGAATATAATCCATTTGTAGAACTTTAAAAATAGCAGTTGGTGTAGCAAACCCTCCCGCAGGAGTACGTGTCCCTTTTCCAGGATTGTATTGTAAACAGATCAAACAAGACTGTACTACTCTCTTAGCTGTACTGGAAATTTCTGGATGCTCCCAAACTTGTGTAAGCAACTTTGTTATTGTTGAAGCTCCAACATGTGCCAGCCCATGTGCCATCTGAACCATAGGTTGTACAAAAGCTATAGGCAATTTCCATTTATCCATCTGCTTATTCCGCCAACAGCCCTCATCATCCAATTCTCCTTCTTCAGACCATTGCTCACGTTCTTTCACAGAAGCAGATTTCTGTATATCTAATACGTCTTGTCTAGCATTATGCCAACGTTCAGCTTGTGACTTCACTACATACATAGAAGTAGTACTTCGCTGCATCGCAGTCTCACGTGCTACACGGTCCGCAAGAGCATTACCTTGCCCTATCTTATCGGTCACTTTCTTGTGTGCACTACATTTCACAATAGCTAGTTTCTTTGGATATGTCAATGCAGTCAAGAGGTTATGCACCAATTCTCCGTGCATTATCTGCATCCCGTGGGATGTGAGAAAGCCTCTCTCCTTCCAAAGAAAACCAAAATCATGAGCCACTCTAAAAGCATAGCAGCTGTCTGTATAAATGTTCACACATAAGTCAGTACTAAGCTCACATGCTCGTGTCAAAGCTATTAGTTCAGCTGCTTGAGCTGACTTCTGTGGTATACGAGCTGTCTCCACTACCGTGTGTATTGTGGTGATTGCATATGCAGCCAAGGTCGTACGTCTGGCAACTTCAAACAAGACCCATCAACCCACAATTCCCCGTCTACATCTGGAAGGGGCGTATCTTGTAAATCAATACAAACCCTTTGTCTGTTCTTCGGTAAGGAATATACAATCATGTGTTTCTTGTGACTGAGGCTGAGTCACCGGATATGGCAACAAAGTGGTTGGATTTAGTGTTGCACATCTCTTCAGTGTAATGTGAGGAGCCAGCAATGTCAATTCATATCCTGTCATGTGAGCGCTAGTTGAATGTTGTGTCTTTGTTTGATTTAAAAGAGCATCAACCGCATGGGGTACTAATACCAACAGCTTATGTGACAAAACTATCCCTTCACTCTGACGTATTGACACAGCTGTTGCGGCAACTGAACGAAAACAGCCAGGCAACGCTCGAGCGACAGGGTCAAGTACTGCTGAAAAATATGCACAGGGACGCTGCTTATCGCCATGTGTCTGTACTAAAACTGACAATGCACATTCATCTTTCTCATGTACGTAAAGTGCAAAAGGCTTCAAGTAATCTGGAGTACCTAACACTGGTGCTGAACAAAGGGCTTGTCGTAGCTGCCGGAAAGCAGTCTCACATTCATCTGTCCATGGGAGGGGCATTGGAGTATCTTTAGTCAAAAGTGCTAGCAAAGGTTTGACAATGTGTGAAAACCCTAATATCCATTGCCTACAAAAAGAAGTAAGACCAAGGAATGCACGAACATCTTTCTGAGTAGAGGGTACTGGTGTGTCTAAAATTGCTTGAATACGATCTGATGTAAGTGCACGGCCCTCCTTAGACAAAAGGTGACCTAAATAGGTTACCTTTGGTCTACAATATTGCAATTTCTTTCGTGACACTTTATGATGGTGTGAAGCAAGAAAAGAAAGTAAGGACAAAGTGCACTTTTCACATTGCTCAGGGGTATCAGCTGCCAACAAAATATCATCGACATATTGTATGAGAGCCACACCTTCAGGCAAAACAAAAGAATCAAGTTGTCGTTTTAACGCTTGACTATAAATACTTGGACTCTCAGTATAGCCTTGAGGAACTCTGCAAAATCTTTATGATCGTTTATTCAAAGTAAAACCAAACAAATATCGGCTGTCAGGATGAATAGGGATCGAAAAGAAAGCAGTCTTCAAGTCTATCACAGAGAATGTAGTTGCTGTCGGGGGAACCAAAGTAAGAAGCGTTGTGATGTCAGATACCACAGGATACTGTGTATCACAATCTTATTGACTTCTCGTAAATCAATAATGAATCGGTAAATCCTAGTATCAGTATCCTTTTTCAGAATAGGAAGAATCGGACTGTTACAAACATTATACAGAACTTCCTCAACAACTCTAACTGCAATAAGATCATGCACAATTTGTGTGAGTGCTTCTTTGCCCTCCTGTGAAATTTTGTATTGAGGCAAACGTGGCAATACAGCTCCCTCCTTGACACTAATATGTACCGGTGGAATAATCATTTGTCCCACATCAGTATCTGAAGTAGCCCACAAAGTACTAGGGAGTGAAGCTAATGTAATATCCTCTTTAACAAGACAAAGGGGGTCATTCTGACTCCCGCCGGCCGCGGTAACCGCGGTGCCGGCGGGAGCCGCCAGAATACTGCTGCGCGGTCAGAAGACCGCCGCGGTTATTCTGTGTTTCCCGCTGGGCTGGCGGGCGACCGCCAGAAGGCCGCCCGCCAGCCCAGCGGGAAACCCCTTCCCACGAGGAAGCCAGCTCCGAATGGAGCCGGCGGAGTGGTAAGGGTGCGACGGGTGCAGTAGCACCCGTCGCGATTTTCAGTGTCTGCATGGCAGACACTGAAAATCTTTTAGGGACCCTCTTACGGGGGCCCCTGCAGTGCCCATGCCATTGGCATGGGCACTGCAGGGGCCCCCAGGGGCCCCACGACACCCCTCACCGCCATCCTGTTCCTGGCGGTCAAAACCGACAGGAACAGGATGGCGGTGAGGGGGGTCGGAATCCCCATGGCGGCGCAGCAAGCTGCGCCGCCATGGAGGATTCCTCAGGGCAGCGGGAAACCGGCGGGAGACCGCTGGTTTTCCGTTTCTGACCGCGGCCATACCGCCGCGGTCAGAATGCCCTTGGGAGCACCGCCAGCCTGTTGGCGGTGCTCCCGCGGTCATTGACCCTGGCGGTCAATGACCGCCAGGGTCAGAATGACCCCCAAACTCTTTCCATCACAGGATGATTATCATTTAAAATAACACGCACCCCTTCAGGAGAGCATCGTATTGTAGCCCTGAAATACTTGAGCATGTCAGGACCCACAATATTGTCTGGTGTATTTGGAGAAAGCAAAAATGGACATGGAGCAGTAAATTTATCAACATGGAATGCAAGTGGTTGTGACAATGGGCTAGGGGAAGGTGTTCCATCGAAACCTATCGATGTAATGGTTAAGCCAGACAGGGGAGCCCTTGGAATCAATTGTTTAGACAAGGCGCTATGAGTAGCTCCTGTATCAACCAGAAACTGATCAGTAGAACCCAAAACATGTGCTGTAACATAGGGACCCCTCTGATCTACTGGAACTTCAACTGATTCCTTACCCCATCCTAGGCAATCCTACGCATAAGCAGAATCTTGGAAATCAGGCTGCACATGGTTAGACATCTGGTATTGGTTCCGTCTATCAAAAGTGTTAAACCCATCCTGCCCTCGTACATTAGCATCAACCCTAGCATGATCATTCGTGCTTCTTCTAGGCCCTGAATATCCTGAGCGATTTCTCATTTGTCCCCGACCACGTGAACACTGCTGAACACGTAGTGCTGGACAATCGGCAGCCCAATGCCCACATTTCTTACAATACGCACACTGATCAACAGACAAATTCGAACGAGTGTAAGAAGAACCATAAGATCCACGTCCACCTCTATCACTACCTCTAAAAGGCGGACCATAAGCTTGAGCCAGCATAACCTTCGTCTTTAATTCTTTAATCTTTCTATCCTCGCTACCTTTTGCTTCTAATTCCTGACGTTCATAATACTGAGCCAAAGTCAAAAGAGAAACCGGAGTAGAGGTAGTCCATGAACTTTCACTAGCTTTTAGACGACTAGCTATTCCTGGTAACAGATTTGCGACATATTTATCGACAAACAAATGTCTGCCCGTATCATCTGACAATAACTGGCCGCTAAAATCATGAAATGCTTCTTCAAAGCGTGTAAAGAAATCAGAGACCGATTCATCTGCCTTTTGCTTACAAGACGCTAAAACAGTCCAATCTATCTTTTTAGGGGGAATAATCGTTTTTAACTTAACTAATATGGCTGCGGGAAGATCTAGAATCAACTGATATGGCTTTTTCGCAGGTTCCCTATCCCCGTCCATCTGTTCTAATTCTTTCCATGACGCCCCAAAAACTACACGATCATCAATTTTACGAACAGTTCTCCACATATCTGGCGGTATTATCAATCCGAAAAATAAATCAATGTCAGCCAAAGTCATAGTACAAGAACTAATTGCTCCCTCAACTTCCTCATAAAAGGCAGCTGGATTTTTCCGCGGGTCAGGTAATGCTGTTTTAAGTGCCATTACATCTGCCCTATTCGAAGGAGTATACACCCAATTATAAATAAAATAACCCTTAGCATCAACAGAAGTTTTATCATCACTTGTACCCAATCCTTTAGGAGGAACATACAAAGGCGCGGCCTCCCACATTGGTTTCGCGTGAACTATCATAGTCTTATCTGTTCCGAAGATGGAAGCTTGCACCCCGCCGGTCTGAGATGTCCGTGCAACTACATCCACAGCCCTTTTCTCCTCTTGCAAACGGACTGCCACAACACATAATTTCACCAAACGCCTGATTGCATCAGCCACCTGGGAGAAAACAAAAAGACCATCACGCATTTGCTTATGATCAGCTGCTACATCATCGGGCTCTAACTCATCAGAAGATTTCCGATATAGTTCAATAACTTCTGTGCTAAATGCCTCAGTAAAATATAGCTGCTCCTTTTCCGTCCACCCTTTCATGTTGTCTAAAAGTTCAGAAGCAGAGACAACGCTACGAATTGTTTTACGAGCAATAGATCTAAGCTCAGACGCACTGTCAGCAGGCAACATAGAGCGACTGTCTCACATCTTCTGTTGCTCCGAACTGGAGACCTTAGCTAACTCATGAGGGGCAGAAGAAACGACATACGGAGGTGGAGGGCGATCTAGTAACAAAAAATCATCGGGTGGTTTATTAAGGATAGGATAGAGAGGTTGCCTAACGGTGTATTGGCCAGTTACCTGTAATTTAAATTATTTCTCTTCTAGCTCCTTTAAGTCATTTATTTCTTTCTTTCTCATTTCCAATGCTTTCACATATACATTCTTCCGCTGCTCTTTCTCAAGTAAGGCTTGCTCATGCTTCACTCGTCCACGCACTTCTTTCTCCCACATTCATACACAGTCAAACATATCTTGCCTAGACTTTCGCTTACACATACATTGTTCCACATACTCAATCTTTCGCAAATCAAATGACCCATGCATAGGCCAACGTAACTCAGGATCCGCATAAGTGTATTTATTCCATAATGTGCTGTACATTATAGAAGAAAGACCATGTTTAACATACATATATCTATTGGGCGTCCCCTCTGGGGGTGCTGGTTGCGATTCTTCCAGTCTCAAATTGGTACCATTACAAAAGCAACACAACCTACGAAGTGCGCTAAAAACAGGTATGCCAAAAATAGTGCAGAATATGCAATATTATAATCAAAGTAGCACTTAAGGTGTCGTTCAAATCAAAATTAAATTGGAGAAAATTCTCCTCATTACCTGCCTATATAAATTGCAATTTATATATCAATTTAAAGGACACAAATTGACTAGTCACCCAAAACACGAAAGCCACAGTAAGTAGTGCTAAACTTCATTACCAAACAAAGGCATCAAAACCCACAGCAAGTGCCGTAAAACGGCTCTTACCAATCACAGGGTGTCCAGGTTCCAACTGCCAAGTTCTAAAATCGACCAAATGGTCACTGCATGACAAATGAACAAAAATGATCTCAGTCGAGGACCGGCGCCACCTGGATGGTCAAATCAGAAAGAAGGGAAAAACGCTGTGGTTGCCAAGACTCGGGTCTCCTCAGGCATTGATCGTCCGCAGCGAGATCCCAATCCTTCGTCGCAACCAATCCGTTGAGCGTCCGAGTCGCCGATGAGTCCCTGTTCGGGCGCCAATTTGTTGAAGTAAGCCTCAGCAAGGCCTACTAGTGCAAGGGGTTCACCCTTCTCTGCTCACAGTCCTCAGACCATATAGGAAGAAGTTGGCACAGAAACTGAAATAAAAGACAAAGTTTATTAAACCTCATGAGGTGGTACTACAGTTCAAACAGCACCCTTCGGTAATGTTTGAAGTAGCACACTGAACTGAGAGAGCATGGTCCTTTTATACCCACGCAGGGGCTAAAAGGAGGTGGTACAATTACAGAAGCAAGACTTGCATACATGTAAGGTCATGTGGAAATGCACAGTCGACAGGTAGGAGGGGCTAACAGTTTCAAGGACTAGTTGACACATTACTGTCTGTTACTGATTACTAACAGCTGCAGATCTTACTGGGCATGTGCGAAAGTGGGAGATGCTAAATATAACTTGTCACTAGGCAGATTTTCAAGAGTAGTTAACAGAAAGGTAGGACAGAGCACATGGTGAGCACATGGCAGCATGTGGCAGAGAAAATGGCTGCCATGAATACAAAATGGATTCCGCGAAATGTTCACAATAGTTGCTAAATACAAGATGTCTTCTGCTAATGCTTAATCTAATCGCTGCTAAACTACAACATGCTGATTGTCCCCTTTGTGTCCCACTCAGTCACCCTCTCCACCTTGAACTGTCATTGCTCCCCTTCCTATGTCCCCTTGGACAATGCACCTGTGCTACGAACAGACTGGAACAATATCCTGGACTTACCTCCATCATCAACCCATCCCATTGCACTTCCCCCTCTATATATTAGTACTACAATAAACACCCTTTTATATAAATCGATTTAGAGTATGTCGTGTATTTCAAATATGTATTGATTGAAACAGGTACAACCATTGCAAATGAACTGTACATAGAATGAGCATAGAATAAATGACCTGTAGCTGGCTGTTGTGATCACACCAGGAGTATTTGTCAAATCACCAACATCTGCAAAATGAATAGCCAGAGGTAACAGTAAGTGGGCATAGAAGTGGGAAATACCAACATGCCAATGCCACACAGAATACAACCAGTCATTGAAATGTAAAGTTGCACTGTCTCACCTATGTGTCATTGGAAGTATTGTCGTATAACTGATGTTTTGTTGTTCTCATCCTCATCCTCTGCCTCCTCATCCTCACTGTCCACAGGGTCCACTGCTGCTACAAGGGCATCTCCAGTCTCCTCCTCCTGCAGAAAAGGTACATGGCGTCTGAGGGCCAGGTTGTGCAACATGCAGCATGCCACGACTATCTGGAAGACCTTCTTGTTTGAGTAGCACAGGGATCCACCTGTCAGATGGAGGCACCGGAACCTGGCCTTCAGGAGGCCAAAGGTCCTTTCAATGATCCTTCTGGTTCACCCATGTGCCTCATTATAAGGTTCTTCTGCCCTAGTCCTGGCATTCCTCGCAGGGGTCAGCAGCCATGATAGGTTTGGGTAACCAGAGTCACCTGCAAATATTTAGCCACACACTATCCACACACATCCTATATGGCCAACACCATAGGCATACACCAACATATACTGGGTGGGAACCAAGACTCACATATTAGCCACATCCTGTGCCTCTGTAGTTGGGACATCACATTTGGGATGCTGCTATTCCTCAGGATAAAGACATCATGCACCTACCCTGGATACTTAGCATTGACGAGGGAGATGGACTGGTCCGCCAAGCACACCATCTGCACATTCATGGAGTGCAAACTCTTACGATTCTTGAACTCCTGTTCATTCTGGCGGGGCACAAATGCAATATGTGTTCTGTCAATTGCACCTATTATATTGGGGATATGTCCCATTGCATAAAACTCAGCCTTCACAGTGGCCAAATCCTCAACCTGGGAGAATGCAATGTAGCTGCACATGTGTTTTATCAGGGCAGACAACACTCTTGTCAGCACTATTGAGAACATTGGCTATGACATTCCTGCTGCCAAGCCCTTGGTCACTTGGAAAGAACCAGTTGCCAGGAAATGGAGAACTGATAGCACTTGCACAAGAGGGGGGATCCCAGTGGGCTAACGTATAGCAGATATCAGGCCAGGCTCCAATTGGGCACACAGCTCAGTGACTGTAGCCCTGTCCAGTCTATAGGTGAGGATAATGTGCCTGTCCTCCAGTCTAGCCAACTCCACCTGGGGTCTGTACACAGGGGTATGTTTTAATCTCCTGTTCATCCGCAACGGTAGGTATCTAAAGGACACAAGAGTGAGTAGGCTGTCACAAACTGCACAATGGAGCCACAACAGTAGTCCGCAACCTGTAAACATGTAATGGAACAGTGCAATTTGTCAAGTATGTGCCTATTTATCCTGTGACGCAGCAATATTCCATAGGCCTGTTCCCCCCACCGAAATGGCGCCCGCCTGTCCTGTGTGGAGGGACAGGTCGAAGTGAGGTAATGCTGCTGACGTTGTGCGCCGTGGCGGTAGGCGGTCGGGAACTCCTCATTGGTTATAATTGGGTCCTATGGGGTACAGTGGCCAATTGTGATCTACTCCGGTGGTGACAGTATGCACCGCCGCGGACGTGACCGCCATTTTCTATCATATTCCTCACTTGTTTCCTGACCTTCCATAGGAGAGGACCTACACTGCATGTGCTGCTGTGACCTCTGGAACCTACCAGGGCCCGTGTGACCGGGGAAAGGGCCCCAGCCTTCACTTCTGAGGAGTTGGAGAGACTGGTGGATGGGGTCCTACCCCAGTACGGACTGCAGTATGGGCCTCCAGACCAACAGGTGAGTACACTGTTGGCACAATGCATGTGGCATGAATGCATGGAGTTGTGTGTGAAGGCATCAGGTATGGGGGGGTGGATGTCCTCTTGGCGGTGTACACGTTGTGTGCTGGGCTATGTGTGTGCCAATAGTGATGGAAACGGGTATGGTGGGCCATTCGTGTTACTGGCTGGACTGTTTGTCTAATGGTGTTCTCCTGTCTGTATTGCATCTGCAGGTCAGCGCCCATCAAAAGAAGGGTTTATGGCGTGCCATCGCCAAGGAGGTGCAGACCCTGGGGGTCTATGGCAGATGGAGCACCCACTGTCGGAAGTGGTGGGAGGAAATGAGACACTGGGCATGGAAGACCGCGGAGGCCCAGCTGGGGATGGCCTCCCAATGCTTGCGTACTGGCGGTGGCATATCCAGAGCTGGATGGGCGCTTGAGGGCATAACAGCAGCCACATTGGGGTGAGTACAGTGGCTATTATTACAACCCACGGCTGGTGGGGTGGTAGCCGGGTGGTGGTTGTGTGTCAGTGGGTGCCCCTAGGCCAGGCCAGACATAGCAGCGTAGGTCCTCTGGTGGTTAAGGGTCTGAAGGCGAAATACTGCCTACCTAGCTTGTTAGCATCCACTACTGGTCAGGGGTGCGTGGGTCCCAGGTGTGCTGCAGTTGGCGATGTGTGCTTCTCCTCGTGCCTTGGTGGCTAGCAATATCGCTGGTATTGCAATGCATAGTGCGCAGACCTGTACCCTGTGTGTGAGTGTGCTGTGTACGCCAACGGTGGTGTTGGTGCAGTCATTGACCCAGTGTATCCTTTGTCTATCTCTCTCCCCCTTTCTTGTTATGTGCATTAGCATCATCTGGTGGAGGAGCAGAGGCACCAGCAACAGAGGGAGCTGAATCCCACAGGACCCTGGAAGGAGAGTCCACCGACGGTGAGGGCACCAGTGGGACGGAGGGCGAGGGGAGCACCATGGCGGAGACTGGAGGGAACAACACAGACTCAGATACCTCCTCCAATGGGAGCTCCCTGGTGGTGGCGGACACCTCTGTGACCACCTCAGCTACAGGTACAGCCGCCACCCCCGTACCTGCGAGTTGCCGGAGCCCGCTTGCCCGAGAGGGTGGGCATCTCCTTCCCCCCAGGCACCTCGGGTCCTGCCCCAGTGAGCCCTGCCGCCCTGAGTGAGGAGGCTATTGACCTCCTGAGATCCATCTATGTAGGGCAGTCAACCATTGTGAATGTCATCTAGGGGCTGGCAGCCCAGATACAGCAATCTAATGCATTCCTGGAGGGCATTCACTCTGGCATGGCGGCCCAACAGAGATCGATCCAGGCTCTGGCCTGCTCTCTGATGGCAACCATTGTTCCTGTTTCAACCGTCCCCCCTCCAACTTCCACTCCCCAGTCCCATTCTCCTCAACCCCAACCTATCCCAAGCACACAGCCAGACGATCAGCAAACACAAGACAACACCCAAGAGTGGCACAGGCAAACACAACCACCACACTTCAACCCACAGGCACTCATACAAATACCATCCAGTTGCAGACACAACAACATCCACTATTTCCACTGTCTCCCCCTCTCCTCCTCCTTCACCTCCCACCCAGTTATGTCCACACTCACACCTGCATGCACTACATCATCATCCACTACCTGCATCATCACCACACCAAGCAGAACACACACCTCACTAGCAGACACCTCCACAACATCCATGCACACGTCCCCTGTGTCCTCGCCCACCGTGTCTGTCCCCCCTCCTAAAGTACACAAACGGAAGCCCTCAGACACCCAACAGCCATCCACCTCACAACAGCATACAGCCCATGCACCTGCACCCAAATCCAGCAGACAAACACCTCCAACAACCACTCTCTCATCCTCCACTCCCATTACTCTTCCCTCTTCCCGCCCCAATGTCCCTAAAAAGCTTTTCCTTTCCCAGATTGACCTCTTCCCTAACCCCCCACGTCCTACACATATGGCCAGGGTATCAAGGACCCAGCCAAGCATCTCAGCCAAACAGTCGACAGGCCCAGTTTTAGCAGCACCTACTTGTGGTGGAAAGGATTCCAGGCCACAAATACTGAAGGGGAAGGAGCCTGCACCAGCCACAAAGAAGGGGAAGGAGCCTGCACCAGCAACAAAGAAGGGGAAGGAGCCTGCACCTGCCACAAAGAAGGGGAAGGAGCCTGCACCAGCCACAAAGAAGGGTAAGGAGCCAGCACCAGGCACAAAGAAGGGGAAGGAGTCTGCACCAGCCACAAAGAAGGGGCAGGAGCCTGCACCAGCAGCTGTCACAGAACCCCCACCGCCAGCCGTGGTTGTGCAGCCATCAGAGAGTGCCGGGGCTGAGCAGGAGCCTCCTACAAGCCCCACCACAGGGCAGTCATCGGAGCCCCACCACAGGGCAGTCATGGGCTGAGCAGGAGCCTACCCCAACCATCACCACAGTGCAGCCATCAGAGGGTGCAGGGGCTGAACAGGGGCCTCCCACAACCACCACCACCACAGTGCAGCCATCGGAGAGTGCAGGGGCTGAGCAGGAGCCTCCCACAACCACCACCACAGTGCAGCCATCAGAGGGTGCAGGGGCTGAGCAGGAGCCTCCCACAACCACCACCACAGTGTAGCCGTCACCGCCGGCGGACGCCAAATAGTCCAGCCTCCATGGGCTGCTGTGTGACCTGCCCCCACCAGAACCAGTGGGTATTCGCCCACTCGAGAGACTGTGGCCTTGCACTCCCCAGGACCAAGCACAGGGCATGTTTCCCCCTCCAGAAGCAGTGGGCAAGTCACCCACTCCAGAGACTGTGGCCTTGCACTTCCCAGGACAGAGCAATGGGCATGTTGCCCGAGTGGGCAAGTCACCCACTCCTGAGACTGTGCCCTGCACTCCCCAGGAACAAGCACAGGGCATGTTGCCCCCTCTCCAGAACCAGTGGGCAAGTCACCCACATTAGAGACTGTGGCCCTGCACTCCCCAGGACCAAGCACAGGGCATGTTACCCCCTCCAGAACCAGTGGGCAAGTCACCCACTCCAGAGACTGTGGCCTTGCACTCCCCAGGACCAAGCACAGGGCATGTTGCCCCCTCCAGAATCAGTGGGCAAGTCACCCACTCCAGAGACTGTGGCCTTGTACTCCCCAAGACCAAGCAATGGGCAAGTTGCCCCCTCCAGAACCAGTGGGCAAGTCACCCACTCCAGAGGCTGCGGAGTTGCACTCCCCAGGATCAAGCAACGGGCAAGTTGCCCCCTCCAGAACCAGTGGGGAAGTCACCCACTCAAGAGACTGTGGCCTTGCACTCCCCAGGACCAAGCAATGGGCAAGTTGCCCCCTCCAGAACCAGTGGGGAAGTCCCCCATCTAGATACTGTGGCCTTGCACTTCCCAGGACAGAGCAATGGGCATTGTGCCCCCTCCAGAACCAGTGATCGTGTTTCTGCATCCGGCTGAGGTGCCCCCCTCCCCCTGAGGTGCCTGTCTTTTTGACAATTGATGCCCCTGCAGTGTTCTCTCCGTGTTGGTGCAGGAATTGAGTGGGGCCTTGGACTTTGCCCTGTGGCCCCTGTGAACTATGGACTGGGCAGTGTCCCTTTTTTGTACATTTGTACATATCTGTTGTATTGCCACATCAACTTATTATTTTTGATGTTGATCTTATTACAATCACTGTAGTCAATTCCTGTTGTCCTTGCATTATTTTCCCAAATATTGTGGACAAATTGTTTATCTTGTGCAGCTGGTTGTGTGTATGGTGTGTGTGTGGGGTGTGTGTGTTGTGCATGCGTGTGTCACTCTCGTTTTCCTCCCCCCCTTGTGTGCTAGGCGGCTGTACTCACCCTTGTCGTCTTCGCCGGTGTTGTTGTTCATGGTGGAGCATGACATAAAAGATCATCAGGAAAACATGCATTTCGGGTTCCAGGGCGGGGTGGTTCTTCCGTGTGTCTCCAATGGTGAGTCCTCTGACTTTTGTGCTCTGGTTCCGCCAGGCTTTTGATGGCATTGGTACCGCCCCGGAAAAGGTGGTGGATAGTAGTGCCATAATATGGGTGGTGGAACTGTGTCTTCTGCCTGGCTGTAGGTGGCTACCGCCGTGGCGGTCAGTGTGGTACATTGGCTGTCTTTCGGAGATATCACTGCAATGGTCATATTTTGGAGGTAGTTACCGCCAGCCTGTTGGCGGTATTACCGCCACTTTATCACCCACCGCCAGGGTCATAATGAGGGCCATATTGCTACTGGTCGTTTGAGATCAAGTAAATGCCATATATCATCTTCTTCTAAAGAAGCAGTTGTAAAAAACACTGGCAACAAAATATCCTGTTCCATGAGTCCTGGAAGCTATTCTAGGAAAAAACAGGATTAGGCATCAGCAAAACATCATAATTTAGCATTTTCAGAAAAGGAGGTTTACATGCTAAAAAGGTACTAATATGCCAATCCTTACGACTGTTGTTACAACTACCAAAAATGCTACTTTCATTGCCAGATTTTTAAAACCACCTGAAAAAAAAGGCTCAAAAGGATTCCTTGCATATACCTCAGGACCACCGGGAGATCCCAAGGAGGCACTGAAGTTTAGATACTGGTGTCACAGTAGAAAAGCTTTTCAACATCCTAACCACAAGATCCTCTGCTTTACTCAATTTGACACAAAGATCTCTGAAAGCTTTTATAGCTGATGTTAGAAATGGGGTCTCTAGTTGGCAGAGGTATACAACCTTGTCCAAGTAGGGAACACAGTCCTAGTCAGGGTAAGTCACAACACAATCCAAATTATCCTGTGCCCACCATCTGGTAGCTTGGCACTGAGCAGTCAGGCTTAACTTAAAATGCAATGTGTAAAGTATTTGTGCAATAAACCATACAGTAACACAGTGAAAAAACACCACAAAAATACACCACATAGGTTTAGAAACATAGATAATATTTATCTAAATAACATAAGCTCAAAAGAACAAAGATCCAACAAGCACAAGTTGAAATATCACTTTTAAAAGGTTTAAAAGAGTCTAAATCCTTAGAAATTAACAGTTGTCTCTTTGTTGCACACAGTACCTGGGATGCTTCAAAAAGAACGACACACGGAGACCGCTTAGGAGGAGATGTGTGGGGGAAAAAAAGGTGTTGCGTCAGATTTTCCGACACAATGTGTAGTTTCTTTCCACGCTTCAAGGGGTTTGCGTAGTTTTTCAGTGCATAGTCTTGGTTCCTCACTGCGATGCAGGGATATTTTGATGCCCAGGGACAATGCATTGAAAATCCTTGATGTGCAGGAAGAAGGCACAGGCCCTGTGTCGATCCGGTAGGCGATGTGTTTAATTTTCCGTTGCAAAGTAGACGCTGCATCGAATTTCCAGTCAGGAAGTCGGGGCTACGTCATTTCTGTTGGCTGTGCGGTGATTTCTCACCCGCAATGCAGGCTTCCTGTTGATTTTGGCAGGCGTTGCATCGATTTTCGATGCACAAGGAATTTCTTGAAGAGGTGAAGTCTTTGTTGGCCCTGAGACTTAAGAAACAGGAGGCAAGCTGAACCCAAGCCTTTGGAGAGCACTTTTGGAGATGGCAGAATCCTTCCAGCAAAGTCAGAGGCCAGCAGATCAGCAGCAGGGCAGCAGTTCTTCTCAGCAGAGCAGTCCATATGAGTCATTTGGGCAGCCACGCAGCTCTTCTGACACGGTGCAGGTGTAAGTCCATGAGTGTCTGAGTTGGTGAGGTCAGAGACCCAGTTTATACACCCAAAAATGCCTTTGAAGTGGGGAAGACTTCAAAGAGTGGTTTTGGAGTGCACAAGTTCCCCTTTCAGCCCAGTCCTGTCTGCCAGGGTCCCAGTGGGGATTATCAGTCCTTTATGTGAGGGCAGGCCACTGACCTTTGAAATGTAAGTTTCAGGCCCCCTACCCTTCCAGTCCAGGAAGACCCATCCAGTATGCAGATGAATGCATATGTGACTGAGTGTCCTGTGTTTGTGGTTGTCTTGGTGAAATGCACAAGGGAGCTGTCAACCAACAAAGACCAGATGTTGACTGGAGATAGGCTGTAAGGCACAGACGGTTTTAAGTGCAGAAAAGTGCTCACTTTCTAAAAGTGGCATTTCTAAAATAGCAATATTTAATCCAACCTCACCAATAAGCAGGATTTTCTATTACCATTCTGGGCATACTAAATATGACCTAGTTACCCCTTTCAGATCAGAATCAATCACTCAAAGAGTATCTGAGGGCAGTCCTAATGCTAGTCTATGAAAGGAGCAAGCCTTAGAGTAGTGAAAAACAACTTTAGGAGTTTGTCACTACCAGGACATATAAAACACACATGTGCATGTCCTGCCTTTTACTTACATAGCACCCTGCCTATGGGTTGCCTAGGGCCTACCTTAGGGGTGACCTATATGCAGAAAAAGGGGAGTTTAAGGCTTGGCAATTACTTTTTAATGCCAAGTTGAAGTGGCAGTAAACCTGCACACACAGGCCTTGCAACAGCAGGTCTGAGACATGGTTAAGGGGCTACTTAAGTGGGTGGCACAATCAGTGCTGAAGGCCCACTAGTAGCATTTAATCTACAGGGCCCTTGGCACATGTAGTGCACTTTACTAGGGACTTATAAGTAAATCAAATATGCCAATTGGGGATGAACCAATGTTACCATGTGTAATGGTGAGAGCATATGCACTTTAGCACTGGTTAGCAGTGGTAAAGTGGCCAGAGTCCTAAAACCAGCAACAACAGTGTCAAAAAAGTGAAGGAAGGCAGGCAAAAAGTTGGGGGATGACCTTCCCAAGGCTCTCAGGTCTAACAGCTGACTATTCTGTCATTGTGCTCTCAAAGTAACTATTGCTAAATCATACTGAATCCCATCAAAAAGAAATTGAAGGATGGCAAAGATGATTCAAATGTAAGGAGGAAGTGACTTTAACAAACACTATTGTTCAAAGTTTTTTTTCACTTTTTGCTGTAAGACTTCAGAGTAAATGGATGCCATTTCTTCTAACTGTCCTGGAATTCCCTTACTCAGGAGCCCAACCCTCTCAAGTTTTGATAGAAGAAGACACCCAGGTATTTGATGAGGACAAGGTGTTGAAAGAGATCTCCAAAGAAGTGATAGAGGATTGAGTTCAGCAGAGGAAACCAGATTCAATGAGGACTGAAAGTTAGAAGTTAGAAAGTTAGAAAGTTAGAACTACTATCACCTCTACTGCTTCCTGCTGAGTCTTTAGAAGCAGCTAAGGGATAAGAGGAGTAGGAGGGAAACCATACAACAGCAAAGGGCTAGATATGGCATTATAGAGAACACCCATGGAGTGAGAGAAAGAGGTTTTGATGACAATACTCACTTTGCTGAGGTTGTTTACTATCACATTGCCCTTTACCTTGAAGGGACTGCTTTGAAGGGCAGAAGATGATGTCCCTCCCAGGTCCCAGTTCTCAAAGCCACCAGATTACGAGACATGGGCGGTCATTCCAACCTCGGTGGTAAAAGGCGCTTACCGCCAGACAGAAGACCGCCATAACACCGCTGCGGTCGCGGTAAACCGCCACGGTCATTCTGACCCACAACAGGCACCCCGCCAAAATACCGACATTCACAAAAGTCCGCCACACCAAAGGTCAGCGATAAACTGGCGATCACCAAACCTCCACCGTCACACCAACAGAAATACGCCCATGCCATTACGACCCACGAATCCACGCAGCGGTCTTTCAACCGCGGTATTCTATTGGCGGTACACACCGCCGCGGTTGAAATACACATACTCGTACGAAACACAACCACATTGGACTATTCGAAATACACACACCTGATACACATACACACACCACTCCCACACACCCAATACAATATAAAACACACACCCACATCACCCACAAACCCCTACGACCAGAAATTCTGAGAGAAGGCGAGAGAGAGACACCACAGTCAACTACCAAGCATCCACAGGCACACAATACCAATACCCACAGAACTTCCACGCACCTCACACAACACACCACTAAATAGCACCCCACCTATCACTACACACTCCACCCCACACATCATCCATACCACCCCATGGCACCTCAAAGACACCCCGGGTTCTCAGATGCTGAACTCAGGGTCATGGTGGAGGAAATCGTACGAGTAGAGCCCCAGCTGTTCGGGACACAGGTGCAGCACACCACCATTGCCAGGAAGATGGAGCTATGGAGCAGAATAGTCGACAGGGTCAACGCTGTGGGACAGCACCCAAGAAATCGGGACGACATCAGGAAGCGGTGGAACGACCTACGGGGGAAGGTGCGTTCCATGGTATCAAGGCACAACATCGCGGTACAGTGGACTGGCGGCGGACCCCCACCTCCTCCCCTAGATTTTACAACATGGGAGGAGCAAGTCTTGAACATCCTGCATCCTGAGGGCCTCGCAGGAGTCGGTGGAGGAATGGACTCTGGTAAGTCTCATCTTCACTACTTCTTCCCCCCCACCCCACCTGCATGCCAACTCATACCCCCACCCTCACCCTCACCCCCATCACAACTACCCCTTGCAAATGTCTCACCATCACAACCCACCCATCCCAAAACTTAGCCCTGCATGCAGCCCCAAAGCATGGACACCCATCACCAAAGCATGCCCAATGCACATACCCATCACCCCCCCCCCCCAAAACACTGTCACAACAGCCCCCACAAAGGAATGCCAGCACTGGGATACACGGGCACCCACCCATTGCACGCCATTGGCACACACAGAAGCAATAACCATACTTTTATACCCCTGCAGGACCCGAACGCCAGGTCACCGCGCAGGAGGGTCCACAAATGTCCCCTCCACCCCCAGAAGAGGCCCACAGTGATGACAGCAGCTCTGTCTCCCTGGATCTAGATGACCAGCCCGGTCTATCGGGGACCTCGGGACAGTCGGTTCCCCTCAGACAGGCACAGGCCACAGCAGACCTTCCCCCCTCTGGGAACACCAGCACAGCACCCACCCAGCGGGCCCATACCTCTGTCCCCAGGACACGTCAATCAGCGGTGTGTCCACCACTACAGGGAACCCAGGCTAACCCACCACCCCAACAACAACAGGGACCTGGGGGCAGTGGTAGTGGGCACACGGTCCAGGGGACGGAGGCCCAAGGAAACAGGGGAACTGGGAGGGCAGCTGTATGACAGGGGGGGGGGGACAGGCCAAGGGAACCCACTCTCCACGAGGCCCTCTCCTCCATCATGGGAGCATACCACCGCTCCCAGGAGACGATGGCGACGGTCCTGGCCAGGTTTCAGGAAATCCAGCTTCTGCAGGAACAACAGTATATGGGGTTCAGGGAGGAACTGAGAAACATCAGTACCGCCATGGGTACCATCGTAGTGGCCCTGAATGAGTTAATCTCCACATTGCGGACCACTGTGGCACCTCAAAGGGCCCCTGACACTAGCATGGACCAAGAACTGGCTACCACCTCCGCCGGCGCTAGTGGACAGGAGGCCCCGACAGAAGACCAACAGGCCACCAGAACCCCACCCCCTGCAGAAGGAGAACCACCCCGCAAGCGGGCCCTGAGATCCAGGAAGAAGACAGAGTAACATGTCAAGACCCCCGCCAGCAAAGGATACCCACATTGTCACCCTGTCCAACCTTAAACTGCCCCTGCTCCACTTCCCACAGGCATTTGGACAATGCACCTGTGAACCTGATAGTCTGGACTCTGCCATGGACAATCCTCCACCATCACCCCTCACTGATTTGCAACCACCCATCCAAATTAGAGCACTTGAATAAACACACTTATTGCACATAAACAATCTGGAGTCTGTCTGTGATTTTAACAAATGTATTAGACATGACAGTGCCAAAATTGTTATTCACATTGTGATGCCAACAAACTGCTGTCACACAGCTGTAGTCCATGGGGAAACAAAGCAGATGTCACGCAGTGGGGCCCACAGCTCTGAAAACGGAAGGGAAAGTCACAACACAGTTACCATACACTGGGGGAAAAAGTCAGACAGTAGAGAGGTAGGAGTCTTTAAGTAAATGTAATATGCCGGTGTGTACTCTTACCTGTGTGTCACTGAAAATATTGCTCTATTACTGTGTTCCTGTTGTCTATGTCGTCCTCTCCGGCTTCCTCTTCTTCACTCTCCACAGGCTCCACAGCTGGTACAACACCACCATCTGGACCATCCTCCTGCAGAAAAGGCACCTGGCGGCGCAAAGCCAGGTTGTGAAGCATACAGCAGGCCACGATGATCTGGCACACCTTCTTTGGTGAGTACATTAGGGATCCACCTGTAATATGGAGGCACCTGAACCTGGCCTTCAGGAGGCCAAAGGTTCGCTCGATCACCCTCCTAGTCCGCCCATGGGCCTCATTGTAGCGTTCCTCTGCCCTGGTCCTGGGATTCCTCACTGGGGTCAGTAGCCAGGACAGATTGGGGTAACCAGAGTCCCCTAATAGCCACACCCGGTGCCTCTGGAGTTGACCCATCACATACGGGATGCTGCTATTCCGCAGGATGTAGGCGTCATGCACTGAGCCAGGGAACTTGGCATTAACATGGGAGATGTACTGGTCAGCCAAACAGACCATCTGTACTTTCATCGAATGATAACTTTTCCTGTTCCTGTACACCTGTTCACTCCTGCTGGGGGGTACCAAAGCCACATGTGCCCCATCAATGGCACCTATGATGTTGGGGATATGTCCAAGGGCATAGAAATCACCCTTCACTGTAGGCAAATCCCCCACCTCAGGGAAAATGATGTAGCTCCTCATGTGTTTCAGCAGGGCAGACAACACTCTGGACAACACCTTGGAAAACATAGGTTGAGACATCCCTGATGATATGGCCACTGTTGTTTGAAATGACCCACTTGCTAAGAAATGGAGTACTGACAGCACCTGCACTAGAGGGGGGATCCCTGTGGGTTGGCGGATGGGTGACATCAGGTCTGCCTCCAGCTGGGCACACAGTTCCTGTATAGTGGCTCGGTCAAGCCTGTATGTCAGTATGACATGTCTTTCCTCCATTGTCGACAGGTCCACCAGCGGTCTGTACACGGGAAGATTCCTCCATCTCCTCGCATTGCCCAGCAGACGGTGCCTAGGAAGGACAACAGCGAGCACAGAGTCAATCAACCCACAGGTACGTTCCCACAGCTTGCACACAACACGATTCACTATGCATTGAATGGTTTGTATGAGTGTTGAGGAAAGGCCTAGGTATGTGTGACGCAGTAGAAATTAAGCCATGTGGGCCCTTGAAATGGCGGCTGCCTGACCTGTGAAGTGTGACAATGGGATGTGAGGTCAATGCGCTGGCGTGGCACACAGTGGTGGTAGGCGGTCGAAGATCGCGGCGCAAAGCCGCATTGGTTAACATAGAATCCTATGGGTTTCACGAGCCAATGACGATGTGCGCCGGCGGTCGCGGGACGCACCGCTGCGGTACGCACCGCCGCGGTACACACCGCCGCGGGCGTGACCGCCATTTTCTATCTACTTAATCATTTGATACCTGATCTTCCACAGGAGAGGACCTACACTGCAAGTGCTGCTGTGACCTCGGTCTGGAAGAGACAATGGCTGCTGGGACTGGGGAAAGGGCCCCTGCCTTCACTTCTGAAGAATTGGAGAAACTCGTGGATGGGGTCCTCCCCCAGTATGCGCTACTCTACGGTCCTCCAGACCAACAGGTAAGTACAGTGGGACCATGCTTTGTGGGCAATGCCTGGGTTGAGTCGGGTGGATGAAAGATGGTGGGGAGGGGAGCGATTGAGGCATGCATCAGACGACAGATGAGAACATTGGCCACATGGCAAGGGTGGAGATGGGGGGCCATTCACATCAAGCATGCAGAAGGTGATGATTTTTTTTCTCCCCCTGTACATGTCACATAGGTCAGCGCCCACCAGAAAATCGCTATTTGGCGTGCCATTGCCAAGGACGTCCGGACCCTGGGGGTCCACAACAGCCGGGGCACCCAATGCCGGAAGAGGTGGGAGGACATCCGACGCGGGAGCAGGAAGACGGCGGAGGCTCTGCTGGGGATGGCCTCCCAACGTAGGAGGGATGCCAGTCGTCTATTGACCCCCCTGATGTCCCGGATCCTGGCGGTGGCCTACCCCGATTTGGATGGGCGCGTGAGGACATCACAGCAGACACAAGGGGGTGAGTACACTCTCATTCTGGTGACTTTGCGCGCAGTGGAGGTGTTTGGGTGGGGGAGGTGGGCTGTGGGTATCTCTAGGCCAGGGCGATTTCTGTAGGCTAGGCCCCTCCGTAAGGCATGGCCCTGTGCCCCGGCCCCACACCTCTGTAGGGTGCCAAGTACAGCTATTCATGGCCCTGTGTCATCTATGTGTGCAGTTGTCGTCCATAGGCTTGTAGGCCATGTCCCACTGATTGAGTAGTGGACCCCAAGTGCGCAGCGTAGTGCAGGGGGCTTCTGTGTCTGTCCTCTCCGCCAACGGTAGCGGTAATCCATGCACTCAACATGTCTTTCTTTCTCCCCCTCCCCTTTTTTGTGGTCTTCCTGTTCATGTGTGCATTAGCATCATCAGGCGGAGGAGAAGTGGCATCGGAGCACGAGGGAGCTGCATCCCACATGGCCCTGGAGGGCCATGCAACGGACTCTGAGTACACCAGTGGGACAGAGGGCGAGGGGAGCTCCACAGCGGGGACTCGTGCTGATGTCAGTGGCAGCGACTCGTCCTCTGAAGGGAGCTCCCTTGTGGTGGCGGCAACATCCGTGCCCCCCGCAACAACAGGTACAGCCGCCACCCAGCACACCAGCACCGCCCTCCCAGCAGCCCCTCAGCGTTTGCCCCGTGCCCGATCACTCAGGAAGGGGGGCATCTCCTTCGCCCCAGGCACCTCAGGCCCTGCCCCTGTCACCCCTGCTACCCTCAGTGAGGAGGTCATTGACCTCCTGAGGACCATCATTGTTGGGAAGTCTACCCTTTTGAATGCCATCCAGGGTGTAGAAAGGGAGGTGCACCGGAGTAATGCATACCTGGAGGACATTCATTCGGGTCAGGCTGCCCATCAGCGATCGTTCAACGCTCTGGCCTCAGCACTGACGGCAGCAATTGTCCCTGTCTCTAGCCTCCCCCCTCTAACTTCCTCCACCCAGACCCAATCCCCTGTACCACTGCCTATCCCAGACACACCTACAGACCAGCCTGCACACACCTCAACACCCAAGGGAAGCTCATCCAGACATAAGCACCACACTTCACACAAGCATTCACACAAGCAACATCCACATGCAGACACACCAACACCGACTGCCTCCACTGTGTCCCCCTCCTCCTCGTCTCCCTCCTCCCTCCCTGTGACGTCTCCACTCACACTTGCATGCACAACATCTTCAGCCACTACGTCCATCACCAGCACACCCACCAGAACACTCCGCACACGTGCAGTCACCACCCCCACTACCATTGACACGTCCCCTGTGTCCTCTCCCAGTGTGTCTGTCACCCCCTCTTCCAAACCACACAAACGCAGGCAGGCACCCACCCAACAGCCATCCACCTCACAACAGCCTCCAGCCCAAGCACCTGCACCCAAAGACACCAGACTTCACACTCCTACAACCACATCCTCTTCCTCCACTCCCATACCCACTACACCTAGCCGTCCCTCTCTTTCCAAATTGATTTTCCTTTCCAAACTTGACCTCTTTCCAACAACTCCCCCACCCCGTCCATCGAATAAGACTGCAATCAGCACCTCAGCCACCACCAAACCAGGACCTATCAGGACTGTTGTCCAAGGACTGTGGAGTCCCCCACCCTCAAGGGCAACCAGTTCTGGTAGGAGCCAAGGCACGGCCAGCCCACCCCCGGAAAAACACCCAAAGATCACCAGTGCCCGGCGCGAGAGGCCAAGGACACCAGGGACCAAAATCCCTACCCTGGCTCCGGCTGGAAGTGGGGTGCCACCTGGCACACCGCCAAAGGTGGGAAAGGGCCACAGACGACCAGGGAAGGGTGGGAAGGGCAGCACGCCCGACAAGTCCGGCAGCAGGCCAGCTGCCCAGGAGGGCCCCACCAGCCTCATCCCAGGTGTGCAGGAGGGCCCCGCCAGCCACAGCCCAGCTGCCCAGGAGGACCCCGCCAGCCACAGCCCAGCTGCCCAGGAGGGCCCCGCCAGCCACAGCCCAGCTGCCCAGGAGGGCCCTGCCAGCCACAGCCCAGCTGGGCAATGAAGGAGCGCCAGCCACAGCCCAGCTGGGCAATGAAGGAGCGCCAACTCAAGCACCGCTGAACAGGGCAAGGACCGCTGAGCAGGGCAAGGACCGCCAAGGCAAGCACCGCTGAACTGGGCAAGCACCGCTGAACAGGGCAAGGACCGCCAAGGCAAGCACTGCTGAACAGGGCAAGGACCGCCAACTCAAGCACCGCTGAACTGGGCAAGCACCGCTGAACAGGGCAAGGACCGCCAAGGCAAGCACCGCTGAACAGGGCAAGCACCGCTGAACAGGGCAAGGACCGCCAACTCAAGCACTGCTGAACTGGGCAAGCACCGCTGAACAGGGCAAGGACCGCCAAGGCAAGCATCGCTGAACAGGGCAAGGACCGCCAAGGCAAGCACCGCTGAACAGGGCAAGGACCGCCAAGGCAAGCACCGCTGAACAGGGCAAGCACCGCTGCACTGGGCTCTTCATCTCAAGCACAGCTCCGCTGGGCCCTTCATCTCAAGCACCGCTCCGATGGGCACCGCCGTCTCAAGCACCGCTGCACTGGGCCCTTCATCTCAAGCACCGCTCCGCTGGGCACCGCCGTCTCAAGCACCGCTGCACTGGGCCCTTCATCTCAAGCACCGCTCCGCTGGGCCCTTCATCTCAAGCAGCGCTCCGCTGGGCACTGCCGTCTCAAGCACCGCTGCACTGGGCCCTTCATCTCAAGCACCGCTCCGCTGGGCACCGCCGTCTCAAGCACCGCTGCACTGGGCCCTTCATCTCAAGCACCGCTCCGCTGGGCCCTTCATCTCAAGCACCGCTCCGCTGGGCACCGCCGTCTCAAGCACCGCTGCACTGGGCCCTTCATCTCAAGCACCGCTCCGCTGGGCACCGCCGTCTCAAGCACCGCTCCGCTGGGCACCGCCGTCTCAAGCACCGCTGAACTGGGCCCTTCATCTCAAGCACCGCTGGCCCATTGGCGGAAGGGGCAGTGCCGCATCTGTGTCGGGCAGGGCTGCACGAAGCACTCTGGGCACCAGTCCCCCTCCAGAACCAGTGGACACTGTCATCCACTTGAGAGACTGTGGCTTTGCCCTCCCCAGGATGTAACAGTGGGCAAACCACCAACTGTAGAGACTTGAGAGACTGTGGCTTTGCACTCCCCAGGATGGTACAGTGGGCAAGCCACCCACTGTATGGACTTGAGAGACTGTGGCTTTGCACTCCCCAGGATGGGACAGTGGGCATGGAGGCCCCTCGTGGATCTGGCGTCGTGTACTCATGTGGCTGAGGTGCCCCCCCTTCCATTCCCCCTGAGGTGCCTGTAGTTTTTCTATCTGATGCCCCTGCAGTGTTCACTCCTTTGGTGCCAGGTATCCTGTGTGGGCCTTGCCCATGTGATTTGGGCCCAGTGGTCCACGGACAATGACAGCTAAAATTATCGGACTTTTAATATTTATGTATATATTAGTTTTAAATGTGTGATATTCTTATATGCCGATAATACAATATATTCGACTGTTTATGATCATTTCATTTTGTCTTTGCATTCTTCCGGGGGGTTTGGGGGTTGTAACAGTGATGTATTGCTATGCATTGATGTGTGTGTTGTAGTGGGTGAGGGTGGTGGTGGGTGTGTAGCGTATGTGTGCCCGTAATATTTTCTCCTCCCCCCTCCCCTGTGTCGTAGGTGCAGTACTCACCGTAGTCTTCTGCGCCGGCGTTCGTGCTCCTGGTAGAGGAGCAGGAATACAATAGCTGGTAGGATGTGTAGTTCGGGTTCCATGCTGTCCAGATTGCTCGTGGGGTGTATGGAGGTGAGCGTTTTCCGTTTGAAATGTCTGTTTTCGCCGTGTTTTTATCGGCGGGGCTACCGCCCCGGAAAAGGTGGCAGATTAGTGGGTTGTGATAGGGTGGGCGGTACATTGACTCCCGCCTGTCTATTGGCGGTGACCTCCGCGCTGTTTGTTTGTCCTGCCGTGGCGGTCGGAGTGTTAAAGTGGCGGTCTCTGTTGGCGGTTTCCGCCAGGGTCAGAATTCCATTTTTTAAACCCCCAGCCTGTTGGCGGATTAGCCGCCGCTTTAACACCGACCGCCAGGGTTGGAATGACCCACATGGTCTCCATGCCTCCTTGTGTGTTTATCTAGGCCATTACAACAGTATTGTATTTTCAAAAAAGTATATGTTTATTGCATAAGTCCTCCTGAAAATGTAGCAACAGTCAGTGTACTGCTGTTAATTCTTTCCAGCGTGATTGTTTCCCTTTTTTTTTTTTTTTGACCATCTTTCCTGTATTTTCCTGCTAAACATGTTCGCTTCCCCTCTTTTTGTGCTGGCATCCGTCATTAATCTCTTCTAAAGAGATTCCAGCTTCAGGCACCAATGCAGTGCTCCTCATCTGAGCTGACATAAGAATTTCCTCTGTCAAGTCCATTGATGCAGAGCTTCAATATTTCAAAACATGTATCAGAAAATGTCTCATGAAGTTTAGACCAGGGTACCATGGACACACATGACATCACATGTCCCCTTACCATCAACCACAGCTAAGAACAGGCCTGTTCCTGAGACAATAGATACATCAGTGTGGACCTCAGACTTACTGCTCTCTGGTCTGGAAGAAACAGCATTTCAATATCCATCCTGAAAGTTACCCAGTGAACACCTTGCCTTGTGCTGGATTTGCACTTCATAAAGTTCATCAGAATCCCATGCCGCTGCAGATATTGTTTCATTGCCTCTCAGCTCTGTAAAGTTTTCCCTTGAATGAGCCAGTTGCCTAGGTAAGAAAATATATTCCATCCCTGAAGAAGTAACAGTGTAACAAGAGGAACCCCCATCTTCATAAACACTCTTGGAGCCAACTTGATCCTGAAAGGCAAGACCTGGGATTGAAGTGTTTCTTCAAGACACAAAACCAGAAAAACCTCTGATGGTCCTTTGCAATCTGTACATAGAAATATGCATCTATAGAATCCTCTGTGATCATAAATGCCACCTCTGAAATCAATATAATAATTTTCTGTGACGTTTTCATTTCAAATGGAGTTTTATTGAGCACCATTCTCAACTCCCCTGAAGGCTTGAGTACTGGAAAAGCAATTAATTAAGCCAGCCCCTTTGCCTCTTCTTTTGGAACCGGAACATTAGCTCTTTTCACAAGTAATTTGTGACTTGCTAATATCATTGCTTCCGGTTTGGTGGTATTGTGTGGGAAAGGTGTATGAATGGTCTCATTATCTGGGAGTAATGCAGAGAACTCTATTCAATAACCTTCTTTTACAATATCGACCACCCCAGGAGTCGGACACAGATGCTTTCCATGCCACCAACAGATTCCTTATCCTTCCTACAAATGCCCAATCTAGGCCACTTTTGGCATAGAAAGGAGCATTGAGACTTAAAAGGGGAAAAGGTTTGCGCCTAATATTCTCCATGATTCTTGTATACTTTCCTCTCGGTTTACATATAAGATTAAACTGCTACCAGTGAGATGATCTACTAGATGTTTTTGATGATGTTGATAAAAAGTTAGAGCACCAACCTTGAAGTTCTTGGTGCCGGACAAAATGATAGAGAGTGTTTCTTTTATTTGAAGAGGGAATGAAGTTTTCTTGCAAATCCAGGTCTAAACAGCCTTGCCTCCATCACATGCCATATGCAGGGCTGCTGACATTTGAGCTGAATCAATATGCCACCTGCCAGGATATTTCTTTATTTTCTTTAACACCATTGCACCCTCAGATATTGCTGAGGCGCCTACAATATCAAATGAAATATCAGAAATGAACTCCACTTGTTTCTTCATTGTTTCTCAGAGTCACAAACACAGATACATCTTGCACTGGTTTCAAAAAGGTTTTGAAGAAATTAATGGCTTTGTTGTGTAGGCTCTGAAAATTCCAGTTCTCATTGCAAGAAGGGCATCATCATAAACTTTCTTCAGGGCTGAAACAATATTTTTGTCCATCTGTTCTTTCAGGATACTTTCCTTCACCATGGAAGTACGGTCCACCAGACTACCCACCAAATAATCCACCACAAGAGATTTTGTCACAGTTTTGTCCCTGTGTTCAAATGATATATTTTAGACATGAATGCAGGCACACTAATCTTATCAGGCTCTTCCCACTCTCTGAACACCTCTTCTGAAAAGTTGATGGACAGGAAGACCCAAATATGGAAATCCCTGGAACTGCTTTAAAATAGGCTCGGATGAGGTACTAGGCAATTCTTCTACTGGAAATCCCACACTGTAGCTCCCTCCTTCAAGAATTTCCAGTGACAGGTCCTTATCAACATATTTCCCCCTTTGATTTGAGGTTATATGTTCCAGTCCTTTCTATTCCCCATCAGAATGAGAGGAAAGAACATCAAACGCTTCATTCATAGAGTTAGAAGATGCAAGAGACTACTAGGCATTCATTGTCTCTGGCACAATTCTTCTTATTCTGCTTTCAAAACAGTCCTCATTCTTTCGTAGGAGGAAGTGGAGGAAGGGAATAGCTGTCTGAAGAGGAATCTCTGTATTCTTTTTTTCTGTAATAATGTTAATTATAGGTATTAGCAAAGCAAATGTCTTTCCCTCAAAGTTAAAGATTTTGACAGAGACAAAGATGAAGTGCAGAGCTCAGCAGCACACCGAGAGAGGTTCTCGGCTGGGCCTAGGGCAGAGGTTGATAGAATTGAATACAGGTGATTCACAACAGTTCATTGCATTTTCTCGATTAGCTCATGTGAATCAATTCAGACTTCGGTGCAGCACTGCTGGCTGGCACCTCATCTGCTGCACAGGTGGACGGGGTGGCGAGACGCTTCACAATTAAGATGAGAGCACAGCAGGCTTTTCTCATTTTGAACTTGAAAGTCCAGGAGAACCTAAAACCGAACTAGAGGCAAGCACCTGGCTTGAGCCTTGCTCAAGCCGTCAGTGGTCCACCACCACTAATGATTTTATTACCTAATTCCTACCTATTGTGCTGTCACTGGGAGCTCATTTCTGGTGCATCGTTGTTGCCACATGTTCCACTGTACATGCTCTGCAGGATGCCTATCAGAAGTGAAGGGGTGGAGCCCTACACTTCTCGCCAAAAAGAGCAGCCGAAAGGAGCAGCTGTTGTCCCTGCAGCTGTTAGCTAAAGTATGAATGTGACTTTACACCTCGCTGCTGAACACTGTAAATAGCTATACAGTTGCTTGATCTTAAGGTGACATCTGTGTGTCAAATTAAGGCAGAAGACTGCTGTAAGGCTGCCTTACTCCATTTTGTCATAAACAGTGTGCTTGTAGTTCTGTGCTTTTGTGAGACAAATTAATGTATATTAGATGTTGTAGGCTTGATTTGATTCCATTAAACTGACTAGCCTAACACATGTGATAGCAAAGATTCGAAGTAAAAAAACAGCTTGAAATACAGTGTCTATAATGCAGTGGAGTCGGGTGACAACCCTAATCATGCAGAATCGACTTTTGCCACCATTACAGGGTGAATGATTTAAGAACCAATTCACAAACTGCATTTTGTAGTAGTTAAGTAGTACTACAAAAATGCTACTGAGGTGCTAGAAAATGCTATCCACAAACATAAAGTGTAAATCACCACCTCCACCTTTCCTATATTTTGTATGGGGAGATTCTCACGAATGTAAGGTTACTACTTAGTTGTAAATGTGGGAGGGACCGGGGCAGTAGCTTGAAAAAGTTGCATACTGACTACTGAATCGGAGGGGGTGGGTGTAAAAAGGAGTAAAGAGAGGTTAAGGGAGGGTTAGGGATGGGTTTAACGAGGGACAACCACCTACCCACAAAAAAGTAAGCCCACTGCTATTTTCAAACTGCACTTCTTAAGTTACTAAAGCCACAGGGGCACCCAAAACAACAGTAAATTACTCCAACTCAGCGCTAGAGTAAGTCTACCCCCCACATGGCCATATATGGAGGACCCTCTGATAAAAAATATTGGCAGTAGAGACTTAAAATAAAACTCCACAGGAAATAAATTTAAATTAAATTATTTAAAATAGTTAAAATATAACTGAATATAATGTAATCATAAGAAAATCTAAAAGGATCACCACATATTTATTAATTGTAAAATATTTCAACAACATTTTTATACTGTACAAATTAATTTACCTTACGTTTTGTTAAAATACAATTAAATTACTTTTAATTAATTATGCTGTCTACTGTTTCTTTTTTGGCAGTAGTAATTTACACTCGTAAATCTGGCTCCACCCAATTCTTCAGGTGTCGGAGATGTGTAAGCCTACTTTTGAGTAACTTTACACTTAGATATTGTGAACAGCCCAAACTAGTAAAGTTATTCCAAATTGTGTAAATCACACATGTAAATTACTCTTTGGTGTAAGTTACCTTTGTGACTAGCCCCATTAGTATCCTCTGAGGGAATGAGAGGCAGAGTAACCAGATGTCCTGGATTTGCTGATACAGTGGAAGGTTTTCCAGGTCTGTCCTGGTGTGCCAGTACTTGCCATGTCCTGTTGTGTACTGAAGGTTGAGTGAGCATGCACGTTATAATTACAGTGTCATGCACAGACTCACGTCTCCAGTGCCACTCTCCTGATGCACATCACAGTAAAGAGGAAGAAATACCTTTAAAGACGTGGCTCCTGCTCCTGCAGCGTAGCAGGATGTCAGGAGGGCATGAATGACTGACTGAAAGGACTCTCAGCCAGGACCCAGGCTCGCCTGGGGGGTCCTGTGTGTCATGAATTTAATAAAGAAGAGAAATGGGCAAGGACCCCAATTTGGCCTGTTTGTTTCATCAGGAATTTCCCAGTGCATCCATGAACACTAGGTCATTGTACAGCTGACAAATCAAAAAACTGCATGCATTTTAATCTAAAGCATTACAATTCGTTCTGTCAGTCTTCTTTGCGCACCCCCTGCAAGGCTTCGGCAGGGGCATGATCCAGGAACCTTCGCGGTGGGGCAGATTCAAGTACAAGACGTGAGTGAGGTAGGTGAAGTATTTCTGAGCCAGGCTGCTGCTGGTAGGGAGGAGAAAGCCTCAGTTAAGGAGTCAGATGGGTATACTTTCATTGACGGTATAATATGCACAGAGCGGTCAGTGCTGGGGTGGCAGTGGGGGTGATTATAAGTATCCTGAGGTCTGAGTGTTTGTGGTGTCATATGGGGCTATAGGGGGGTTGCTGGGGGTTTAAAATTTTGATGCTTGGAAAGAGCAAGGGACAGATGATTGTGACCGAGCTGAAGGCAGGGGTTTTGGGACAAGTGCGAAGTGAGATGTGATTGGTGGCGTAGGGGTAGCAGTCAGGGCTGTATGCAGTGGCAAGTGGCTCGGTGGGAGCGACTCAGGTCAAGGCAGGTGGTTTGTGACTGATGTGGGGCAGAGGGGTGTCACTCTAGCAGTCAGGCAGGTAATGATCCATGGAGTAACAGGGTGGACACAGGTGGTGCAGAACCCACAGTCATTACTGTGGGGTCCAGTTGATATGTTTTCTGGATCTCTTTCCAGAACGCGGCCCTCAAAATGGTTTTCTAAACTCTCTGTCACTAAGGACTTAGGGCCTTATCTACATATTGGTGGTCAAGTTGCTCCATCACAACAGTGACAGATATCCCATCTGCCAAAATCTAAATCCCAATATATCCTACAGGATTTAGATTTCGGCGGATGGGATATGTGTTACCATTTCATCTGAGTAACTCATCCACCAGTATCTAAATCAGGCCTTTAGTCAGTATGCCAATCTGAGACTGAAAACCTGATGGACTGAAACCACCCCACCACCCACTGAGCATTACTTTAGTGAAGTGCGTTTTAGGTAACAATAAGTCTCGTGAGATTTCACAGGGATGATTAGTAAAGCCTAAACTCTCTTTTATCAGGAAAAAGGCACACTCAAAAACACTAGGAAACAAGGATTGTATTTTCAAGATTTATTTAAAAACAAAATCCTATCCTAGTGCACACAATATGGGTAGTAGCTGTTATAAAAAGTAAACAAGATATCAGCACTGTATGTTCCCGGTAGATAAGAGTCCTGCGTTTCTGTAGGAGCGTAAGTCAAATTCTAAGCATCCAGAAACTTCCCCAGCTGCTCATTTTGAAAAAATGCAGCAGTGTGGAAGGAAGCTTTCTTTTCATGTGTACAATGCAGCAGAAGCAAATCCAGTGGACAAGAAGTCTTGCTGGGGTCCCAGAACTAGTCTGATGGGGCCCATCCATGGTGGCAGTGGAACCAGGCAGCTGTAATATGCTAATGTTAATGGCTTAACACCTTTATAAGCCCTTTTGCCTGGCTCTTCCCATTTGTTTAAAAGGACTTGACAAGGTGTTAAGTGCATAAGCATGTCAATCGGCTTCAGGGAGGATGGACAGATTCACTAGTCTACAGAATCAGGCAGTGCCCAACGGGCTGGTCATACTGTTGTAATTTAGTAGCGATTAGATTAAGCATTAGCAGAAGACATCTTGTATTTAGCAACTATTGTGAACATTTCGCGGAATCCATTTGTATTCATGGCAGCCATTTTCTCTGCCACATGCTGCCATGTGCTCGCCATGTGCTCTGTCCTACCTTCCTGTTAACTACTCTTGAAAATCTGTCTAGTGACAAGTTATATTTAGCATCTCCCACTTTGCACATGCCCAGTAAGGTCTGCAGCTGTTAGTAATTAGTAACCGACAGTAATGTGTCTACTAGTCCTTGAAAACTGTTAGCCCCTCCTACCTGTCGACTGGGCATTTCCATATGACCTTATATGTATGTAAGTCTTGCTTCTATAATTGTACCACCTTCTTTTCAGCCCCTGCGAGGGTATAAAAGGACCATGCTCTCTTAGTTCAGTGTGCTACTTCAAACATTACCGAAGGGTGCTGTTTGAACTGTAGTACCACCTCATGAGGTTTAATAAACTTTGTCTTTTATTTCAGTTTCTGTGCCAACTTCTTCCTATATGGTCTGAGGACTTTGTGCAGAGAAGGGCTAACCCCTTGCACTAGTAGGCCTTGCTGAGGCTTACTTAGACAATACAGGTCAGTATGTGGGCCTGGTTGTGGCCTGTTTTATCATCAGCTTGGCCGGTTTCGACTGCTGATTTCTCTGATATTATCACAAGGACTGCCCCCAGCAAGTGCACGTGCAAATGCATGCATTTTCCCATCCATTCGTACAACATTTATACAGAATGTCTTTATCAGTTCAATACTATGCTGATTTGCAAAACCTTTTTAAATATCTCATTCACTAATGGGGGGGCACTTTCTGGCCATTCCAAACCTGAAAACGCATATATGGCTACAGTAACAAGCACTGGCAAAGCTAATAGGTTTTGCCTATGCAAGGTCTATTAGCTTTGTCAATGTTTTATTAAAAACATGTTGCACAACAGCACATCCTTAAAGCAAAGGAAAAACAGCACTATGATGCAAACAATGCTGACCGCATCATAGTGCCTTTTTTCTTTGAGCCATGTTAGTGCCTTTTTTCCTTTAAGCCATGTTGCACAACAGCTCGCAACAGTCGGAGCTGCTGTGCAATGTCTAAAAAACCATTGACAAAGCCAAATAACTCTTGGGTATTGGAGTGTTGTTTGACTTTGTCTAATGTTTTTGTGGAAGATGGGAGGTTGGAAAGGGCAACATAAATCGTGAGGGGTGGGGGAACAGCAACATAAGGGACAGCGGTAGAAGGGCAATCAACACATGGCAGGCACAGGCTCGGTGGCATAGTGATTTGCATGTCTTCAACACATGACGGCTAGCTGCAGTGCACAGACACCCTTCAATGTCGCTCTAAGGAAAAATTAGAGGGAACATTGGCAGCAACAACACTTATCAGAAGGCAGAACAATAGAAGATAATGGAACATAATGGTGATATAAAACTTCTTTACATCAATATCATCCACTTCACCTTTCTCTTGGTAAACTACGCTAAACTTAGCACCAAAAGAGACATATTTTTAGTCTCAAAGATGGTTTACACCTGCATATCTCTTCTGAACAATAGAACCAATGTTCAGTAAGGAAACAGCAGCCTCCATTCTCATCTGCGTCTGCAAGCCAGCTGATAAGCCAGCTGAGTGAAGGCTTATATGCCACCTTCCCCATAGCCTTCAGCAAAGGAAGGTGATTACAGATCGGTATGACCCACAGTCTCAAATTCCTGGTACGAAGTTTCACCTTTTCTCTTTATCTCATAATACTCTGTTCTAGTTAATTAATTGTATCTGAACAATGTTGAACATTTCCAGAATAAATAATTAGTAGTAAAACCTGTACAGTCTTTCACTTATTTTTCTTGCGTTTTGTTTAAAAACTATAAGTGAGAAGTCACGATATCACTTCCTGTAAAGCCCTATTCATTATTTAAAAATAATCAATGAAAAAGAAAATTCAATCTGCACAGAAAAAAATATGAATGTATTCAAGCAGACTTAGGCCCTCATTACAACATTGGCGGGCGGCAACCAAGAATATGGTGTCGGCCACAGAGGTTGATGGTACAGTCGACTCTCCCAGTCTGTGTCACTTTGCCAATCACTCTCACATTCTGAACATCTGTCACAATCACATCCTCTGCACTCTCGTGACACCTATCACCCACTCAGCCCCAACCATAGTCCCCATCCCAGCCACTATCCCTGTCACTATTCCAATCCCTGCTAAACTCCCTATCCCTTGTCATGCTCCACATCCCTGTTATCCTTCTTGTCAAATTTCCAGACTTTGTCAGGTAACCTATCTCTTTCACTCCCCAAAAACCTACTTCCCTCTATATCTCTATCTTTCTTCCAGGCTATAACACCTCTCCATTCCTGTCAGATTCCTCATCCGAGACAAACTTACCACCCTTATCATACTCCACATCCCTATCATAACCCCTATCTCTGTCACACTCTGAATACCGGCTACCTTTCCTGTCTCCAGTCCCTGTGTCTCTCCCCATTGTTGCCACTCTGCCCATCCCTGTCATAGTCACAGTCCCTGTTATCCTCCCTGTCTGTCATAGCCCCAAACCCTGTCGCGCTCCCAGTCCCCATCACCCCGTCCATCTCTGTCACAGTTCTGTACCACACCTCAGACTCTCAGTCAAGTTCCCAGTCTTTGTCACCCTCCCTATACTTGTCACATTCTCAGCCTCTAGCACCCTCCCCATCCCTATAACACTCTTTGTCCCTGTAATGCTCTGATTAGCTGCAACCCAACACTGCCATCTTCCGCATCCCTATCACAGTGTCAGATCAGGGGGCTGTGATTCTAGAAATCATGGGTTATTAGCAATATATAAGAGGGGTACCAGAGGGATTTTCTTGGGGTGGAGGAATTTGACAACCACAGCAGTATGATCACAGGTTGAGGAGGGTTACAACAGGACAGAGGAATTTGAGTTAAACTATGGAGTGGGGGACAGAGATAGCAAAGAGAGAGAAAGAGAGCTGACAATACAGCTCTGCATTTTCTAATCTTAGATATATCACCTGACTCATTATGATAGAGTGATGAGTAGCACCACCTTTTACTGGAACAAATATTTCTGGTTTAGATTATAGATTATGTGGCTTGGATTGGGGACAACATGATTCTGCACTGAAATGCAAGTCCAGGTTTTACACTACATTGCCAAATTTGAATGCACTCACATGCTGCATTCACAATTCAGTCCCTGGATAATGGATTGGCAGCAACAGCATGATGTGGGCTTGTGTGGGTTTAGATCGTCCATGATGTGGAGCTCTACATCATATATTGTTTCAGATAGATGTGTTTTTGCAAGCCATATAATTATTTCTGCTCTGGAGTTCAAAATGAATTCTAGGAGTGTCTCAGATCACAACGCTATTTCAATTTATATGAAGTCAAGTCTCTTTCTGACTGATTCCGCCCCCACTGGTGGACTTTTGACCATAAAAGTACTACCAGATAATGCATATGTTAGTTTTATCGCCAGTTGTCTAAATGAATTTATGAGCACTAATAGTGGCTCAACAGCACTTTTAGAAGTATTGAACACGTTAAAGCTTATGTTTGGGGACAGACATTGGGTTACACTATCAAGCATGGAAACGCAGAAAGAATGGCAGAAGCACAGCTACATGCTAAACTATTGCAACTGGAAGTCAATCACTTACTCAGTATTGGGGCGCAGTGTTCACTTGACAGTGTGCTTTTATTATTCGAACAGCTAACTACTGTGCATATGGTACTAAAGAAAAGAATCAGGATATGGTGTGCTCAAAGTTGCAGACTAAAAAAGTCTCTTGATTTGAAAACAGTGAGGAAATAGACCCTTGTTAGCCTATCAGATAAAGGACAGAAGTAGTAGAAGTTAAATATTGGGCATTAAGGATTCCTCAGGTAAGATTGTCACAGGGCAAGTGGGTATCTTGTTGGTATTTAGAGAACTTTGATCAACAATTACCTTTGATCAGTCAGTAGAAATCAACTAACTGAACAGCAGTGAGTGTTGCTTGAGTCATCAATTTCACAAGCCAAATAGAGAAAGCTGTATCTCAGCTTGCTACCATTAAAGCGGACAGCTCTTATTTAATTCCTACTGAATTTTATAAACTGTTTTCTAAAATCAATACCCTGCTTTGAATGAACTGTTCAATTCCTCTGTGTTCACAATTGCTGCTCCATCCTCATAGGAGGAAACACATATTGCAATATTTGTTAAGAAGACTAAAGAGCCCCTCAACTGCGACTATTACAGCCATATTTCCTTGATAAATTCTGGTTCTGAAGTCTACATTTGTATATTATCCAGTTCCCTTGCTGCTGTTGTTACAGCATTGATAAATCCTATGCACCATAGTCTTATTCCTTTGTTGGACATTACATCTCACATGAATCTAGCCATTGCTGCTCTTGCGACTGTGAGTGGACTGACCAGGCCAGCTGGGATGGCCCTCTTAGATGCCGAAAAGGCATTTGACAGGGTCTCCTGTAAGTTTCTGTGGACTGCAATGGTACTCAAAGATTTTGGTGCTTATTATTTAACTGATACTAACACTGTTTATTATTCTTTTGTTTACATGTTTTTTTTTGGCTGTTATACATGTGGACCAGGGTAACAGACAACTTTTGCTGCCCTCTTCTTGGAACCTTCCATTCAACATCAAGGTAATCTATGTCAATTTAATCTTTACAACTGCATACATTGAAGTTAAACTCTTAGCCTATGCAGACAATATAGACATGACATCCTCTACTGCTGTTGCTCATCCAGCAACTGAAACATGCTGACCTACCCCACTGGCACATTTCAAGGTTTAAGTTGAATATTGAATAGACTGGAGTATTGACAAGTACTCTTCCAGATATCTCTGATGCTCAATTTGTCATATCTGTCACTTACCTAAGGGTGCCCATTTCTATTAATATGGAGGAAATCATTAGTTTTAATCACAATGCACTTTTTCTCAAATGTGCTTGCAATATTCAGAACATGGCCAAAATAGGTAAATGTAATGTTATCAAAATAGTGACCTTGACTGTCTTTGTATACTTGTTTAGGTCCATTCCAACCTTCTCTCCAAAAACACAATTTAGAACGGTTGTGGCAAGTTGGCAAAAAATTCATATGGCAATATAAGAAACTACGATGTGACATATGATTCTTGTAACTTTCCTGTTGTAAGCGAGGTTTGGCACTTACTTCACTGTTGTTATATTTCTTCTGTTATCTCTAGATTTTCGACCACTGTTGGTCTATAGAACTAGCAACTAGCGAGATTGTTTCTAGATCATCAGATCTTTAGTCAAGTTAGTATGCCAGAGAAATGTTTGCTATATACGGCTTATTTCAAACACACAAGATTCAAGACATTTCTGGTCTATAACAAAATCTGGCAGGCAATTCAGATTGTCATATTTCAAGATTCCATCAATATATTTCACTTGTATACAATACCAATTTCCTGTTATTTCTGCATTCCAGCTTTCTAGGTTGCTGGCTTACGTACTATTTCAGAATGTTGATCAACTGTATAAAGATAGAACTATACAATCATTTGAGGACTATCAAAACAAACTCCCAAATATGGCATGCCTAAGCGAGCAATCTTTAGGTATTTTCAGTTGAGGGATTTTGTCCTCCATCTTCCAATTAATTAAATAGACTCACAATAATACATTTTTAGATTGTCTTATTGAGGTCCCTAGTCATGGTTCTATTTGTATGTTTTATAAAATTGTGTCAAATAGTAGAAATCAGGGTTACAATTTTGACCACTTGGCTGATAAAAGGGCACGTAAGTTGGACATGAAAGTCTTCATCACCAGCATCAGACAGAGCAACCATCTAACACAAGCTATTCTTAATACTTCATGGCTTAAGGCTCATTTAAAAAAACTTCTATATGGTTTATACTATACACTACCAGATATATTATATAAGTAGGGCCCTAAAGAAACATTGTATTGCTTTTGCTGCCCAGCTCTAGAAGCTGATACCACTCAAGTTTTTGCTTCTTATCTAGTTATCTTCTTATTTAGTTGTCAAATTTTTGTGCCCTATTGGATCAAAGTATTTGACCAACTTAACAGTTTGTTTAAAGTGAATATTTGGAAAACAGATAAGGTTTCAGATCACACCACATGCCTACATAGGCGCTGGCTTTCACCCTAGGCATGGAGAAAATGATGCTTACTGATTAATTCAAGCTACAGACCTACCTCAAACTCTGTGCCACCTTTATAAGAATCCTGTCAACAGAATATAACAAATTGAATTGTCCCAAATACCGTAAACTACTTCATTTGCTTGCAAACCCTCCAGCTTCACCACATCTTCAGCCTAACACCTAAAGGAGGGTACTAAAGTTCCAGCCTGCTGGGTGTAAGAGGAGATTTAAAAGAAACATGTGGAGGTGACCACCACTTCTATATCTACAACTTAATGAGTGGAGGGGGGTGCAGGTGGAAGGATACTTGGGCTGTTGTTTACAGTCATGCTTGAGACAATGCTGCCAGCCTCCCAGATGTAGGTGGAAAGCTATGTAATTGCTTCATGTCTTTCTTTTCTCAATTTACAACAATAAAACAAATTGATCCATACATTGAATATTTGCTTGGATAACAGGATCATACTAGGCTATTCACATCAAGACCTAAGCCAGTTCACATTATAGACATGCATGCCAATTCTGAAACCACAGGATAGACTCTAACAGCCCAGTTCCAATGTATTTTCAAAACTAAGTTATCATCTGTGATGGACTGGTACACTCAGGACCCTGCCTGCATGTGCTATGGGAGGAGTGGCAGCTCTAGGCCAATTCTGGCCCACCCCATTTAGTTGTAGTGAATCAGTCTCAGGCTCCTGAGTTTGACAGTCCAGAGTAAATCCTAGATTTCCACATCTTCGATTTTCTATGGATTGGTGTGTTAGTCTAAATAGATGGAGTATGCATGCAAGTGATGTATAATTAGTGCCACTTCCATACCTAGGCCCTCCACATATTATACAAGGCATGTCTCATCTGGCGCTAGGCAAGACTATATCAAGTATATGAAGTCTGACAGTCCAGTCCAGAATACATGCTAAACCTGAGTTTTCCTGTATGGTGGAATGTTAGTCTTTGAAATGTGAGTATCACTGCACATGATATGTGATGAATATCCTATACATACATTCTCATTCTCAGATTATTTAAATCTGGGATTTACTGCAGACAAGCTTGTCAGACTCCATGGTCTTGCAATGCATACTCATAATGTGGCTTGGAAGTCTCGGGTGGGTAGAGATGGGGGCAGAGGGTGTGGTCAGAGGAGTTTGTTTTAACTTAGTTTGAAACTTAAGTTGTTAAACCTGTCTTCCTGCCAGGCATGCACAATACCCAAAGCAGGTGCACTGTACAAATCTAAATGGTAGGATCTGATGAAGACAGTGTTTTTAACCCCTTCTGTGCCTTGGACGAGATGATCTCGTCCAAGGCTACAGTTCCCCTGTGCCTTGGACGAGATCATCTCGTCCTAGGCACAGGGGAACTTGGGGGCGCGCTAGCGCGCCCCCGTGCACCCCCCTTCCCCCCCCAAGTCGGGATGGAAGGGGAAGACCTTCCCCTTCCACCCCCGACCCCCACCCCCACCCCCCCCTGTGACGTCAGCGCGCGAGCGCGCGCTGATTTGTCACAGGGGCCTTTCCAGCGCGATTGAAAAAGAAATGCAAAAGCATTTCTTTTTCAATCACTTGGGAGGCCCGGAGGGGCTTCAAAGGGAAGGAAAAGTATTTCCTTCCCTTTGAAGTCCCTCCGAGGGTTTCAAAAGCCGGATTGCTTGCAATCCGGCTTTTGAAACCCCACTAGACACCAGGGATTTTTTTATTTTTTATTGAAACAGACAAAAGGGAGCGACCCCTTGGGCAAGGGTCGCTCCCAGGGGGGGCATTTTTTTGAGAAGGCAATTTCTGCCCCCAGGGGGGGCAGAAACCTCTAGGCACCAGGGACCTTTTTTTTTTTATTTTTTTTTTTTTATGTTTCATTTCTTTTTTTTTGGGTGGGGAGCGACCCCTTAGGCAAGGGTCGCTCCCCTTGGGGGAAAATTATATTTTGGCCATTTCTGCCCCCCTTGGGGTCAGATTGGCCTATTTTGATGAGGCCAATCTGCCCCCAAGTGGGGTAGAAACCACTAGACACCAGGGAATTTTTTCTTTGCGTGAATTTCACGCAAAGGGAGCGACCCCTTAGGCAAGGGTCGCTCCCTGGGGGGGAGGGCAATTTATTTTAGGCCATTTCTGCCCCCCCTGGAGGCAGATCGGCCTATTATCTGCCCCCAGGGGGGGCAGAAACCTCTAGGCGCCAGGGCAAATTTTTTTTGTTGTGTTTTTTTTTTTTGTTGTTTCTTTTTTTAGAGATGGGGAGCGACCCATCAGGCAAGGGTCGCTCCCCTGGGGGGCAAATTGTATTTAGACCATTTCTGCCCCCCTGGGGGCAGATTGGCCGATTTTAGGTCAATCTGCCCCCAAGGGGGCAGAAACCACTAGGCACCGGGGATTTGTTTTGTGGCGCCAATGTCACGCAGGGGGAGCGACCCCCTAGGCAAGGGTCGCTCCCGGGTGGGGTGGGGGTTGGGGGGGCAAATTTATTTTAGGCCATTTCTGCCCCCCCGGGGGCAGATCGGCCTAATATTAGGCTGATCTGCCCCCGGGGGGGGGCAGAAACCTCTAGGCGCCAGGGCAATTTTTTTTTTGTTTGTTTGTTTGTTTTTTTAGAGTAGGGAGCGACCCATCAGGCAAGGGTCGCTCCCCTGGGGGGCAAATTGTATTGAGGCCATTTCTGCCCCCCTTGGGTGCAGATTGGCAGATTTTAGGTCAATCTGCCCCCAAGGGGGCAGAAACCACTAGGCACCGGGGATTTGTTTTTTGGCGCCAATGTCACGCAGGGGGAGCGACCCCGTAGGCAAGGGTCGCTTCCGGGGGGGGTGGGGGCTGGGGGGGGGAAATTTATTTTAGGCCATTTCTGCCCCCCCTGGGGGCAGATCGGCCTATTATTAGGCCGAACTGCCCCCAGGGGGGGGCAGAACCCTCAGGGCACCAGGGCAAATTTTTTTGTTGTGTTTTTTTTTTGTTTGTTTGTTTTTTTCGAGATGGGGAGCGACCCATCAGGCAAGGGTCGCTCCCCTGGGGGGCAAATTGTATTTAGGCCATTTCTGCCCCCCTTGGGGGCAGATTGGCCGATTTTAGGTCAATCTGCCCCCAAGGGGGCAGAAACCACTAGGCACCGGGGATTTGTTTTTTGGCGCCAATGTCACGCAGGGGGAGCGACCCCGTAGGCAAGGGTCGCTCCCGGGGGTATGGGGGCTGGGGGGGGGGGAATTTATTTTAGGCCATTTCTGCCCCCCTTGGGGGCAGATTGGCAGATTTTAGGTCAATCTGCCCCCAAGGGGGCAGAAACCACTAGGCACCTGGGATTTGTTTTTTGGCGCCAATGTCACGCAGGGGGAGCGACCCCTTAGGCAAGGGTCGCTCTGGGTGGGGTGGGGGCTGGGGTGGGGGCAAATTTATTTTAGGGCATTTCTGCCCCCCCCCTCCCGGGGCCGGCTGAGCTAGAGGCCAAACTCCACAGGTAGGCACTTTGCAAAAAACACCTCTGTTTTCTGTGAAAAAATATGTTCTGTCCACGTTGTGTTTTGGGCCATTTCCTTTCATGGGCGCTAGGCCTACCCACAGAAGTGAGGTACCATTTTTATTGAGAGACTTAGGGGAACGCTGGGTGGAAGGAAATTTGTGGCTCCTCTCAGATTCCAGAACTTTCTGCCACAGAAATGTGAGGAACATGTGTTTTTTTAGCCACATTTTGAGGTTTGCAAAGGATTCTGGGTAACAGAACCTGGTCCGAGCCCCGCAAGTCACCCCATCTTGGATTCCCCTAGGTCTCTAGTTTTCAGAAATGCACAGGTTTGGTAGGTTTCCCTAGGTGCCGGGTGAGCTACAGGCCAAAATCCACAGGTAGGCACTGTTTTCTTTCAAAAAATGGGATGTGTCCACGTTGCGTTTTGGGGCGTTTCCTGTTGCGGGCGCTAGGCCTACCCACGCAAGTGAGGTATCATTTTTATCGGGAGACTTGGGGGAACGCTGGGTGGAAGGAAATTTGTAGCTCCTCTCAGATTCCAGAACTTTCTGCCACAAAAATGTGAGGAGCATGTGTTTTTTTAGCCAAATTTTGAGGTTTGCAAAGGATTCTGGGTAACAGAACCTGGTCCGAGCCCCGCTAGTCACCCCTCCTTGGATTCCCCTAGGTCTCTAGTTTTCAGAAATGCACAGGTTTGGTAGGTTTCCCTAGGTGCCGGCTGAGCTAGAGGCCAAAATCTACAGGTAGGCACTTCGCAAAAAACACCTCTGTTTTCTCCCAAAATTTAGGATGTGTCCACGTTGCGCTTTGGGGTGTTTCCTGTCGCCGGCGCTAGGCCTACCCACGCAAGTGAGGTATCATTTTTATCGGGAGACTTGGGGGAACGCTGGGTGGAAGGAAATTTGTAGCTCCTCTCAGATTCCAGAACTTTCTGCCACAGAAATGTGAGGAACATGTGTTTTTTTAGCCAAATTTTGAGGTTTGCAAAGGATTCTGGTAACAGAACCTGGTCCGAGCCCCGCAAGTCACCCCTTCTTGGATTCCCCTAGGTCTCTAGTTTTCAGAAATGCACAGGTTTGGTAGGTTTCCCTAGGTGCCGGCTGAGCTAGAGGCCAAAGTCTACAGGTAGGCACTTCGCAAAAAACACCTCTGTTTTTTTCCAAAATTTAGGATGTGTCCACGTTGCGCTTTGGGGTGTTTCCTGTCGCCGGTGCTAGGCCTACCCACGCAAGTGAGGTATCATTTTTATCGGGAGACTTGGGGGAACGCTGGGTGGAAGGAAATTTGTAGCTCCTCTTAGATTCCAGAACTTTCTGCCACAGAAATGTGAGGAACATGTGTTTTTTTAGCCAAATTTTGAGGTTTGCAAAGGATTCTGGGTAACAGAACCTGGTCCGAGCCCCGCAAGTCACCCCTCCTTGGATTCCCCTAGGTCTCTAGTTTTCAGAAATGCACAGGTTTGGTAGGTTTCCCTAGGTGCCGGCTGAGCTAGAGGCCAAAGTCTACAGGTAGGCACTTCGCAAAAAACACCTCTGTTTTTTTCCAAAATTTAGGATGTGTCCACGTTGCGCTTTGGGGTGTTTCCTGTCGCCGGCGCTCGGCCTACCCACGCAAGTGAGGTATCATTTTTATCGGGAGACTTGGGGGAACGCTGGGTGGAAGGAAATTTGTAGCTCCTCTCAGATTCCAGAACTTTCTGCCACAGAAATGTGAGGAGCATGTGTTGTTTTAGCCAAATTTTGAGGTTTGCAAAGGATTCTGGGTAACAGAACCTGGTCCGAGCCCCGCAAGTCACCCCTCCTTGGATTCCCTTAGGTCTCTAGTTTTCAGAAATGCACAGGTTTGGTAGGTTTCCCTAGGTGCCGGCTGAGCTAGAGGCCAAAATCTACGGGTAGGCACTTCGCAAAAAACACCTCTGTTTTTTTCCAAAATTTAGGATGTGTCCACATTGCGCTTTGGGGTGTTTCCTGTAGCCGGCGCTAGGCCTACCCACGCAAGTGAGGTATCATTTTTATCGGGAGACTTGGGGTAACGCTGGGTGGAAGGAAATTTGTAGCTCCTCTCAGATTCCAGAACTTTCTGCCACAGAAATGTGAGGAACATGTGTTTTTTTAGCCAAATTTTGAGGTTTGCAAAGGATTCTGGGTAACAGAACCTGGTCCGAGCCCCGCAAGTCACCCCTCCTTGGATTCCCCTAGGTCTCTAGTTTTCAGAAATGCACAGGTTTGGTAGGTTTCCCTAGGTGCCGGCTGAGCTAGAGGCCAAAATCTACAGGTAGGCACTTCGCAAAAAACACCTCTGTTTTCTCCCAAAATTTAGGATGTGTCCACGTTGCGCTTTGGGGTGTTTCCTGTCGCCGGCGCTAGGCCTACCCACGCAAGTGATGTATCATTTTTATCGGGAGACTTGGGGGAACGCTGGGTGGAAGGAAATTTGTAGCTCCTCTCAGATTCCAGAACTTTCTGCCACAGAAATGTGAGGAACATGTGTTTTTTTAGCCAAATTTTGAGGTTTGCAAAGGAGTCTGGGTAACAGAACCTGGTCCGAGCCCCGCAAGTCACCCCTCCTTGGATTCCCCTAGGTCTCTAGTTTTCAGAAATGCACAGGTTTGGTAGGTTTCCCTAGGTGCCGGCTGAGCTAGAGGCCAAAATCTACAGGTAGGCACTTCGCAAAAAACACCTCTGTTTTTTTCCAAAATTTAGGATGTGTCCACGTTGCGCTTTGGGGTGTTTCCTGTCGCCGGCGCTAGGCCTACCCACGCAAGTGAGGTATCATTTTTATCGGGAGACTTGGGGGAACGCTGGGTGGAAGGAAATTTGTAGCTCCTCTCAGATTCCAGAACTTTCTGCCACAGAAATGTGAGGAACATGTGTTTTTTTAGCCAAATTTTGAGGTTTGCAAAGGATTCTGGGTAACAGAACCTGGTCCGAGCCCCGCAAGTCACCCCTCCTTGGATTCCCCTAGGTCTCTAGTTTTCAGAAATGCACAGGTTTGGTAGGTTTCCCTAGGTGCCGGCTGAGCTAGAGGCCAAAATCTACGGGTAGGCACTTCGCAAAAAACACCTCTGTTTTTTTCCAAAATTTAGGATGTGTCCACGTTGCGCTTTGGGGTGTTTCCTGTAGCCGGCGCTAGGCCTACCCACGCAAGTGAGGTATCATTTTTATCGGGAGACTTGGGGGAACGCTGGGTGGAAGGAAATTTGTAGCTCCTCTCAGATTCCAGAACTTTCTGCCACAGAAATGTGAGGAACATGTGTTTTTTTAGCCAAATTTTGAGGTTTGCAAAGGATTCTGGGTAACAGAACCTGGTCCGAGCCCCGCAAGTCACCCCTCCTTGGATTCCCCTATGTCTCTAGTTTTCAGAAATGCACAGGTTTGGTAGGTTTCCCTAGGTGCCGGCTGAGCTAGAGGCCAAAATCTACAGGTAGGCACTTCGCAAAAAACACCTCTGTTTTCTCCCAAAATTTAGGATGTGTCCACGTTGCGCTTTGGGGTGTTTCCTGTCGCCGGCGCTAGGCCTACCCACGCAAGTGAGGTATCATTTTTATCGGGAGACTTGGGGGAACGCTGGGTGGAAGGAAATTTGTAGCTCCTCTCAGATTCCAGAACTTTCTGCCACAGAAATGTGAGGAACATGTGTTTTTTTAGCCAAATTTTGAGGTTTGCAAAGGAGTCTGGGTAACAGAACCTGGTCCGAGCCCCGCAAGTCACCCCTCCTTGGATTCCCCTAGGTCTCTAGTTTTCAGAAATGCACAGGTTTGGTAGGTTTCCCTAGGTGCCGGCTGAGCTAGAGGCCAAAATCTACAGGTAGGCACTTCGCAAAAAACACCTCTGTTTTTTTCCAAAATTTAGGATGTGTCCACGTTGCGCTTTGGGGTGTTTCCTGTCGCCGGCGCTAGGCCTACCCACGCAAGTGAGGTATCATTTTTATCGGGAGACTTGGGGGAACGCTGGGTGGAAGGAAATTTGTAGCTCCTCTCAGATTCCAGAACTTTCTGCCACAGAAATGTGAGGAACATGTGTTTTTTTAGCCAAATTTTGAGGTTTGCAAAGGATTCTGGGTAACAGAACCTGGTCCGAGCCCCGCAAGTCACCCCTCCTTGGATTCCCCTAGGTCTCTAGTTTTCAGAAATGCACAGGTTTGGTAGGTTTCCCTAGGTGCCGGCTGAGCTAGAGGCCAAAATCTACGGGTAGGCACTTCGCAAAAAACACCTCTGTTTTTTTCCAAAATTTAGGATGTGTCCACGTTGCGCTTTGGGGTGTTTCCTGTAGCCGGCGCTAGGCCTACCCACGCAAGTGAGGTATCATTTTTATCGGGAGACTTGGGGGAACGCTGGGTGGAAGGAAATTTGTAGCTCCTCTCAGATTCCAGAACTTTCTGCCACAGAAATGTGAGGAACATGTGTTTTTTTAGCCAAATTTTGAGGTTTGCAAAGGATTCTGGGTAACAGAACCTGGTCCGAGCCCCGCAAGTCACCCCTCCTTGGATTCCCCTATGTCTCTAGTTTTCAGAAATGCACAGGTTTGGTAGGTTTCCCTAGGTGCCGGCTGAGCTAGAGGCCAAAATCTACAGGTAGGCACTTCGCAAAAAACACCTCTGTTTTTTTCCAAAATTTAGGATGTGTCCACGTTGCGCTTTGGGGTGTTTCCTGTCGCCGGCGCTAGGCCTACCCACGCAAGTGAGGTATCATTTTTATCGGGAGACTTGGGGGAACACTGGGTGGAAGGAAATTTGTAGCTCCTCTCAGATTCCAGAACTTTCTGCCACAGAAATGTGAGGAACATGTGTTTTTTTAGCCAAATTTTGAGGTTTGAAAAGGATTCTGGGTAACAGAACCTGGTCCGAGCCCCGCAAGTCACCCCTCCTTGGATTCCCCTAGGTCTCTAGTTTTCAGAAATGCACAGGTTTGGTAGGTTTCCCTAGGTGCCGGCTGAGCTAGAGGCCAAAATCTACAGGTAGGCACTTCGCAAAAAACACCTCTGTTTTTTCCCAAAATTTAGGATGTGTCCACGTTGCGCTTTGGGGTGTTTCCTGTCGCCGGCGCTAGGCCTACCCACGCAAGTGAGGTATCATTTTTATCGGGAGACTTGGGGGAACGCTGGGTGGAAGGAAATTTGTAGCTCCTCTCAGATTCCAGAACTTTCTGCCACAGAAATGTGAGGAACATGTGTTTTTTTAGCCAAATTTTGAGGTTTGCAAAGGATTCTGGGTAACAGAACCTGGTCCGAGCCCCGCAAGTCACCCCTCCTTGGATTCCCCTAGGTCTCTAGTTTTCAGAAATGCACAGGTTTGGTAGGTTTCCCTAGGTGCCGGCTGAGCTAGAGGCCAAAATCTACAGGTAGGCTCTTCGCAAAAAACACCTCTGTTTTCTCCCAAAATTTTGGATGTGTCCACGTTGCGCTTTGGGGCGTTTCCTGTCGCGGGCGCTAGGCCTACCCACACAAGTGAGGTATCATTTTTATCGGGAGACTTGGGGGAACATAGATTAGCAAAACAAGTGCTATTGCCCCTTGTCTTTCTCTACATTTTTTCCTTCCAAATATAGGAGAGTGTGTAAAAAAGACATCTATTTGAGAAATTCCCTATAATTCACATGCTTGTATGGTCACCCCGGAATTCAGAGATGTGCAAATAACCACTGCTCCTCAGCACCTTATCTTGTGCCCTTTTTGGAAATGCAAAGGTTTTCTTGATAGCTATTTTTTACTCTTTATATTTCAGCAAATGAATTGCTGTATACCCGGTATAGAATGAAAACGCACTGCAGGGTGCAGCTCATTTATTGACTCTGGGTTCCTCGGGTTCTTGATGAACCTACAAGCCCTATATATCCCCGCAACCAGAGGAGTCCAGCAGACGTAACAGTATATTGCTTTCCATAATCTGACATTGCAGGGAAAAGTTACAGAGTAAAACGTAGAGAAAAATTGATGTTTTTTTCACCTCAATTTCAATATTTTTCTTTTTCAGCTGTTATTTTCTGTAGGAAACCCTTGTAGGATCTACACAAATGACCCCTTGCTGAATTCAGAATATTGTCTACTTTTCAGAAATGGTTAGGTTTCTGGGATCCAGCATTGGTTTCATGCCCATTCCTGTCACTGACTGGAAGGAGGCTGAAAGCACAAAAAATTGCAAAAATGGGGTATGCCCCAGTAAAATGCCAAAATTGTGTTGAAAAATTGGGTTTTCTGATTCAAGTCTGCCTGTTCCTGAAAGCTAGGAAGCTGCTGAGTTTAGCACTGCAAACTCTTTGTTGATGCTATTTTCAGGGGGAAATCCACAAGCCTTCTTCTGCAGCCACTTTTTCCGATTGTTTTGAAAAAAACGAAATTTTCACTGTATTTTGGCCAATTTCTTGGCCTCCTTCAAGGGAACCCACAAAGTCTGGGTACCTCTAGAATCCCTAGGATGTTGGAAAAAAAGGACGCAAATTTGGCTTGGTTAGCTTATGTGGACAAAAAGTTATGAGGGCCTAAGCGCGAACTGCCCCAAATAGGCAAAAAAAGGCCTGGCACAGGAGGGGGAAAAGGCCTGGCAGCGAAGGGGTTAATTTCAGATGACTTGGTGCACTTATGTTAAGACCATGTTGAATGTTATTTCAAGAAGATTTACATTGTCTGGAATGGTCTGTACTATTATTTTATGCAAAGTCTCTGTTTGTACATACCTTTCAATGTGAACTGTTATGCTTTTGTCAATATGTGTGGGAAAAAGTATTGGAAGAGCTGTACCTTCCCGGCTATTTCAAAATTGTGTTTGGAGGAAGATCCTTTGAAGTACTCAGACTTTGTTACTTTACTTGTACTGTGCTATATGATGGTTCCTGTATTTGTGAGTGGTTGGGTTTATCTCCTACCACATAAATGTATCATCTATATGTGACCCTTAACATCTCGAGCCAAGGACCAACTAGTCTGAGATCTTCCCAGACTTGATGTTTACACCTGACATAATAATTGAAAACGTATTGGCATATTGCGGGCATCCATGTCATGATTGTATGCACTGTAGGAGACTGGCCCTCTATGTAGTGTGCAAAACCAGGCACACTGTGTAAAGCGTCCGGGCAACCACACATTGGTTTACAGAGGTAGAAACTAGGCTTCCTACTGCTCTACTTTTTATGGTAGCTTGGTCAAGCAATTAGGCTAATCTTGGAGAAGTGCAAAGCATTTGTTGTACTCACAGTATCAATAAAGCAAGACACACTCAAAAGAATAACTGGAGACTAATTTTAAAAACACACTTCAGATTTCTATACATTTTTTAAGACCAAGATCATCAAAATTGGGCAAGTAATTTTTAAGTTATGAATTATTAAAGTTTAGAAAATGTCTCAGTTCTGTGTGTAATTACGCAGAGTAGGAATCAATAGAGAAATACTTTAAAAACACATATAAAATCAGACAATACGTTTACCACTATCTCCTTTTGCAGGTATGTTGAGGTCGTCGGTGGGCCCTGTGGACCAGCTGGAGAAGTTCAGGTGGCTCCTGGTTTCAGCGGGAGCAGCTGCAGAAAGTCGTTGGAGCTGGTGCAAGGCCGTTGTGGGGGATCACTGGGAAAAGCACTGCAGAGGTGGACTTCAAGGTGAGTCTGGTGGGTCTCTTTGGAGTTTCCAGGTTGCAAGCGTTGGGGACCCTTAAGGCACAGCTGGTTCTTTAGTGCAGGGCACAGGGCGGGCAGGTGTAGAGCAAATCGGTGAGCCAGGAGCTGTGTGCAAAGGTGCCCTTGGAAGCCAGAGGTAGGTCGCGTTCAGGGTCGCTTGAGGTCAGCAGGGGCATTCTGGTGGGTGGTCCAGGTGTTTTCTGAACTCACTCAACTGGGGATTTCTCCTGGTCCTTTTTCAGTACAGAGTGGTCTGTCCTCCTGGGGGTCTAATGTTAGGTGACCAGTACCTGGGGATATGGCACGATTCGGCCACTGGAGGGCACAGTGCCACCAAATTTGGCATACTTGCAGGGTTCGTCCTCATGGTCTGTCATGTGACGTTAAGTCCAGCTGTGGTGCCCGGTTCCCTGGTCAGCAGCTGGTCAGTGAAGTGGACTTCACTGGTCTTCAGGTCTTTGTTGCAGGAGAGTGATGCTTTCACTCTTGAGGGAGATCTTCACCGATTTCCAGAAGTATGGAGGTCCTCTGGGGGTTTGTAGAGTTCATCCGATGTCCAAGCAACCCCTCAGCATCGATTGTCAAGTCCTGTGTGCAGCAGGCAGGGTTTGTGCTTTTTTCTTGGTGCAGCAGGAGGTTAGTTCTGGAGCCTTGGTCTTCTTTTGTACTTGGAATCTGATTTTCTGGTCTAGGGATGCCCACTAAATACTGTATTTAGGGGGCATTTAGCGGAATACCTAGTAGTACCTAGTAGTGACCAATGGGTCATCTACTTAAAGGTGGCTACACCCACTATGTGTCCACTTCCTGTGGGTTGAGGTCACTTCCCTACAACTGATTGGCTATTTTCCTTCCACGCAAGATGGAGGAAAATGAAATGGAGGGGTGTCTTCGCTTGCAAGACCTCAGGGGTGGTACACTCCTATTGTCCTGTGTTTTGCCGCTGTTGCTCCTGCCAAAAGTGTGGGTTTGCAATAGGGGTGGCCATCTGTTGCTGACAGCAGGCTTGGGGGTTGAGTGTCAAGGGTGGTAAGCCCTTTGAAGCTCGCTAGCAGGGCAGTGCACATTCCTGGGGAAGGTGTGATAGCACCTCTGCCCAGGAAGGGCTTTGTTCTGGGACCCAGAGAGCAGAGTCTCTCACCCCAGGGTTCCAGAATCTTGTCTGGTGGTAGCAGGCTGGTTGTGACCAGCGAGCAACCATGCCAGGGTTAGTTAGCTCTACCGGGGTCATCTCTAAGGTGGCCCTTGGGTACCTTTTGCAATAAATTCAATACTGGTACCAGTTTGGATATATCATTCTGAGTTGTATGATACCAAACAATCCAGGGTTCAGAGTGGCCATCATGTAGCTGTGAAACTCCTACAGACCAGTGTCCAGCACATGCATTTAAAATGGTTGCTCTGTTCACTTACTATGTCTGAGGTTTGGCAAGGACACAGTAGGGGCATATTGCTTATGCACAGTGGACAGGGCACACATACTGTGTGCTGTGTTGAGTTTGCATTTTAGGATTCCAGCAGGACAGTCACCCTGCAATGGCAGTGCTGGGTGCACCTGGATGCATGGCCCTACAGGGTGGCACAATTGGTTCTGCTGCCCTCAAAGGCCTACCCTTAGTACCCCATACCCTGGGTACCTAAGTACCATTTACTAGGGATTTACAATGGCAGCTATGGGTGTTAATAATCGTGCCAATGCATCACAACAATTTTGGAAAAGAGATCTGGCCAAGGGAACCTGGTTAGTGGGGCCCCTGGGCACTAAGAACTTTGAGACCACATCAAATACCAGGCAAAACGTTGGGGCTAACCATGACAAAAGAGGCCTTTTCTCACACATCCCACTTTCATAATGCTACCCTGAGCATAATTGCGGTAAATAGTCACTTTATGAGAATACATCACACTTTGGTGTTCACCCCTGATGCTGCCTGCCTGTGGCATGATAGTGGAAACTCTTTGCATAATGTGGGCATTCAGGGCATGTGTCATGATAGTACTCAACCAAAGCAAAATGCAAATGAGGCATAATAGTAGAAATTCCTGGCGTGTCTGGGGGGGAAAGGTGCTGGGTAATATCCGTGGTATAATGCTGGCTATGAAATAATGGTGGCAGTTTTTGGCATGTTACAGGAGCCACTGCACAGTGGTGCCCACTGCTGGCATAATGCTTGCCTTGATATAATGGTGGTAATTCTTGGTTATTGTGGACAACAACCATGACACTTTGTTTCTCACCTCTAACATAATATAATGGTGGTCACACCATAATAGTGGTTATTTTTGACATACCGTTTCTATCCATTGCATGTGCCAGAGTTGTCCACCTTTCCCCAGGCAGAATACTCCCTCCAGCATAGTGGTAGTAATTCCTGGCCTAATGTGGCCATCCAATATAGGATCATGCCTATCCCTGACATTAGAAGTATCTGGCATGGAGTATACATCCTTTTAACCATGTGATGATAAATATGCATGCATAGCAGTATCATGTGTGGGACACCAATATTTGGTTAACAAACATATTTACTGAAAAAGCCAGTATTTCAGCACAATGGTGTTTTTTTGAAGAACACAGCACGCTTGCGTTTGGGACATTTTCAATTAGTCCCAAATTAAAACATAACGTTGATTGCAAAGTGTTGATATTTCCATAAGCTGAAGAATATAGTAGTTACAATTTATAAAGAGCTCTGAAGAATTATTGTGGAAGTGTTTTTATTTTATGCCACTCTTTTATTTTATGGCTGGTGAAGACATTTCATCAACTATGATTAAGCTTTTGATGACACGACTATTGCTATTTTAATCCTAAATGCATATAATTTGTGGAACTGAGTCTGCTATATGACTCTGTATGATCTGACTAATTCTGCTGTCTTCAGCCTGAGATTCTGTGTTCTGGATTTTTCCACACTGTCCCTAACAAGTATATTGTCATTATAACTTATGAATAATAACTTATGACTAATAAAGTATGACTTATAACTATCACATTATTATATGGTAGTCTATAAATCTGCAACACTACTTTTAAGAAACTCAAACCTCCAAATCACTGCTTTGAGACTGGTTTCCTATTGCCAATGATACAATCACATCGAACCGGTCCTGAAACCATTGCATTGGTGCCCATGAACGCCATGAGTATCGCATAGTCAGATGAATGTTGACTGCCAACTTGCAAAGTACTGGAGGTTATGAGTTCGAATCCACATGAAACAGGCTCGGCTTTCCATCATGCCGCGGGTCGGTATACTGAGCAGCATCTATTATTTACAGTATATTAGAAATATCAGAAGTGTGGTATTAAGCTCTATGTAATACAAAAGTGAGATGTTGGTTCAAAATTCTGACTGCCACTGCCAAAGTGTTACATAGGATGACCCGCAGTTATCTGTCTCTTCCTACCCCAAACAGAGCTCTCGTAATTCTTCCAACAAGAATCTGATAATTAAAGTCTTTCTCTATTGCTGGTAGAAGATTCACGGTGCCGGGTACAGCTTTCTGTAACTTTTGTGTGAGACCCAAGACTTACCCCGCTTTCACCAAAATCTGAATCTTTATATTGTCTAATAGTGTAGGTTTCAACGTGATGTCGATCTTGGTAGGGACCTTGAGGTTTCCCTCTCAAAATGTAATGCCTTACTAATAAATCAAATAAACATGAGGAAACAACACACTACACAAGCACAAATTGGCATACCACACTCCGGGCCACAAAATGGAAAACTCAGGCCAGCCAAAACTGTGGCAGGCAGCATTCCAGCTTCATCAACCGCCTGAACATGACAGACCCTCATGTGCCACCAGGACATATCATGTCTGCATTTTTGAGGCACATAGACAGTGAGTCACTGGTAGATAATGTGATGATAACAACACACAATGCAAATATTGCACAGGAGCAATGTGGAAGAACATGTTTTATCTTTGGGAAAATTGTATATGCATAGACATGGAAATATAGAAATGGCATTCCATAGATGCACATATGTTATACTTGCCTCCAATAACAGCTAGTATTACCAGGAAAAAAGAGACATGAGCAAACATATATCCAAGTAAACAGTTTCTGCAACAGACTGTACAGATGGACTCAAACACCACTTCCCAACATCTAAAGTACAGCAACACAAAATAGGCACATTTAATTAAGAAGCATTGGCAAAGACAATGGATCTCACCTTTGTGACATGTTGGTTTTGCCAATGGTTTTAGCCAGGCAACACAGAATCCCTGACGCTATGTCACATTGCTAAAGAATTTAAAATTAAGAAAAAGCTTTTAACACTGCACTTTTATTGCCACCGTCACCAGGTATGAGCATGCCTTAAAAATGACACAGGCAGCCGGGAGAAGTTGGATCAGTAACTAATATATATTTAAAAAAAGTGAAAGTGATTTTTTTTAATGGGGAGGGGAGCAACACTGGGGATGGAAGCAACACTAGCAGGCTAAGCAACGCTAGGAAGGGAAGCAGCAGTCACCCAGACTGTTCTGTTGCATCAGAGCACCAATAGAATTAATTTTTGTCCCCTAACCTGGACAAGTTCTGAGAATTCTTATTGACAACCTTTCTGTTCTGAATGCCGATTGAGTGAGTTTAAGATACCAGAACTCTTAGATGGACATAGATTGTAAGGATTCCTCCAAGTAACGCCAGTAGCCCGCAATGTTTCCTGAGTTGTTTATTTCTTGCCAGCATAGCCAGTCTAATGCGCCTGATTGTAACAGCTGTATCTTATGGCAGACCTTTGGAAATGCCCCATATCTTCTCAGTGATTGTGATAAGCATAAATTTAACGCTTTACCTGAGCAGCAGAAGCCATCAGAGAAGACAGAAAGTTGACCTGTAGACTTATGCCACTAAGGTAGTTGTACGTCCCTTCCCAACAGAATTTTGAGGTTGTATGTTAAAGTAGGGGGAAGTGTCGCCCTTATAACTTGAAGAAATGGGTCTAGACTTGGGCCCCGAAACGTTTTTGACAATATTAAAAATTATGACTATAGAGCAAGAGCTTTTGCTTTAATATGTTATTTTTGCAAGAAGGAAAGCACCTCTCGGATCTACAAGGATACGCAGGCATTTGTACTGTTGTTCTGTGATTATTTCACTGCTGTTAATACTCCACCTTCCAGATTTTTTTCTTTGGTTTTGTTGATGTTGATTATGAGTTTATTGTACTCATTATTCTTTGAAGACTGTTAGACTTTTCATCCTTGGCATGGTCTCCCTTAACTTTTTGCCTCTGTTCCCCAGGTTGTTGATGTGTGCTGGACTCTGATTTTGCTGTTTTTGTTACTCTGGGCACTTTACCACTGCTAACCAGTGCTAAAGTGCAAGTGCTCCTTTACAAAATGTGTATATAATTGGCTTATCCATGATTGGCATATTTGGTTTACTAGTAAGTCCCTAGTAAAGTGCACTAGAGGTGCCAGGGCCTGTAAATCAAATGCTACCAGTGAGCCTGCAGCACTGGTTGTGCCACCCACATGAGTAGCTCTGTAATCATGCCTCAGACCTGCCACTGCAGTGTTTGTGTGTGCAGTTTTAATTGTAAATTTGACTTGGCAGGTGTACCCACTTGCCAGGCCTAAACCTTCCCTTTTCGTACATGTAAGACACCCCTATGGTAGGCCCTAGGTAGCCCCAAGGGCAGGGTGCAGTGTACGGTTAAGGTAGGACATATAGTAATGTGTTTTATATCTCCTGACAGTGAAATATTGCTAAATTCGTTTTTCACTGTTGCAAGGCCTGTCCCTCTCATAGGTTAACATGGGGGCTACCTTTAAATCTGATTAAAGTGTAGATTCCCCTTTGGTAGCGGATCGACATGTGGAGTTTGGGGTCTCTGAGCTCATAATTTAAAAATACATCTTTTAGTAAAGTTGATTTTAAGATTGTGCGTTTGAAAATGCCACTTTTAGAAAGTGAGCATTTTCTTGCTTATACCATTTCTGTGACTCTGCCTGTTTGTGGATTCCCTGTCTGGGTCAGTTTGACAGTTGGGCTGGTTGCACCTCACACTAGACAGTGACACAAAAGGAGCTGGGGTGTAGTCTGCATTTCCTGATGAGCCATCTGTGCTAGGAGGGAGGGGAGATGTGGTCACTTACACCTGAAAGGGCTGTGTCTGTCCTCACACAATGCAGTCTCCGACCCCCTGGTGAGTGTCTGGGGCCTGGCCTGGGCAAGGCAGGATTTCACATTCAAAAGAGACTTTACTTTGAAGTAGGACTACTTCAAAGGAGAAATTGGGTATAATAAGGGTACCCAAAACCACAGATTTTAGATCACTTCTGGAAACAAGAGGAACCTCTGCCTGGAGAAGAGCTGAAGAGCTGAGGAGAAGCGCTGCCCTGCCTGTGACTGCGCTTTGTGAAGCTATCCTGCAGTTGCTGCTTCTGCCAGAGTAAGAGGGCAAAGACTGGACTTTGTGTGCCTTCCATCTTGTGAAGAAACCTCCAAGGGATTGATTTAGAGCTTGCCTCCTGTTGTTTGTATTCTCAGGGACAGCAAGGACTTCTCTCTGCCAGCACCTGGAGTCTCTGGAGAGACTCCTGCTCTGACAAGTGGTGCCCTATCCAGTCCCTGGGCCCTTGAAAGGAAAGCTGGTGGAAATCCAAGGAAATCGTCTTCAGACGACTTCGGACCGACGCCACTGCTGAATCCAGTGACACCGCCTACAACCGACTCCTTGATCGTCGCTGGAACGCGACGACCTTCGCAGGCCTGACGCCGCTGCAGCCCCGCTGAAGTCCGCGACTTCATGGAAGTTGCCGCACCACGTCGTGACCGACGCCGCTCAAAGTGCGCGGATTCAACGTTTCGCACAGACACCGCGTTCCCCGACTTCGCGCATCGACTTGTTTTCACTTTTCACCAAAGGTACTGTACTTGGGTGTCTACGCGACTCAGTGTCCGGTGCCGCTGGTGTCGGCTTGTTGGGAACGACTCCGTCACGACCCTGTGTTAACACCTCATCGAAGCATTTTTTGTTTCTAAGTGCTATTTTTTTTATTTAATCTTTAAAAATTCATAACTTGACTTGTGTATGTCGGTTTTTTGTCGTTTCGGTCTTGTTTTGTTTAGATAAATATTTCCTATTTTTCTAAACTGGTGTTGTGTCATTTTGTAGTGTTTTAATTAAGTTACTGTGTGTGTTGGTACAAATACTTTACACCTAGCACTCTGAAGTTAAGCCTACTGCTCTGCCAAGCTACCAAGGGGGTAAGCAGGGGTTAGCTGAGGGTGATTCTCTTTTACCCTGACTAGAGTGAGGGTCCTTGCTTGAACAGGGGGTAACCTGACTGTCAATCAAAGACCCCATTTCTAACAAAGAGCAATTTTAGTTTTACTGAACAACACAAAATTGTCTGATATAGTAGGTTAGACCTTTGGGTGTCCCCTAATTTAGGTGGATGTGCCATGATTTGTCAAGGTCTTGAAAGATATCAGGTGAATGTATAGGTTAAACAGCGTGGGTTATAAAACACACCCTTGGTTCAAACTGATTATGGTATAAATGTTCCCAGGGAGGTGGGTACCATCACCAAGTTTGATTCTTATCCAAGTGTCAGTATAGAGCAGCTGGATCACTTTCAGTAAATTTAGTGGGATTCCCTAAGAGACCAATTTTTTTCCAGAGGATGTCTCTGATGATCCGGTGGTCGAAAGCAGCCTTGAAATCCACAACACATGTGAATAAGTGCACAAGTACAGAAAGTTTATTCCATTAGAAGAGATAATGCCATCAGGTTTGATGTGCTCCCATTTTTCTTTCGGAACCCTGTATGGTTCTAAGGGATTATCCTGCGTTCATTCGTCCAGGTGTTTAAGACTTCAAGCATGAGACATAGAAAATATTTTGCCCATTATCAAATAAGGTTAACAGGCTTTAATTACTTGGTTGTGTTCTGTTACCTTCCTTGTGAATTGGATGGAATAAGGAGCCCTTCCAGGACTCAGGTGTTACTTCCCTGGAGAGGATACAATAGGGGTAACATTTTGAACCAAAAAATCAGATTTACTTAAAATAACATCTGCGGTAAACTCTTTGGTCTGGAGGCGTCATCTGACCAAGAGTTGTTATTAACCTTCTTGAGATGGAGTGTCCAATACTTAAGTCTGCTTTCATTTATGGCTACTGGAGAGGAGAACTGTAAATCATTGATATTTGCTTCCACAACCACAACAGAATCTGATCATTTCATGTATTTTCCCCTGTCCCTTGACCAACAAATCTGTTTTCTTTGAGTTATTGAAATAATTTGCCAGACTTTGACCTTGGGGTCCAGTCTTTATTGAATAGTGGATATGGAGGAAAGTTTCCCATTCCAATTCGATAATGTTCACGTTGTTACCTTAGTGGGTTGCATTTCGTTTTATTTATTATTTGCGAGAACGCTTTTGAGTTCTTATTTTTGCTGGCTAGAATAAGGGTAGTCCCAAACTTTGCCGTAATGGGCTTTCTTTAGTGCTCAAACTGTTTTTTATTTTTTTACTGACTTGTTTTTACCCTCCGAATGAGGAGATTGTCGTCTCTGTAGTAGTCTGTCAGAGTCGGGCTAGCTCCTCGGGCTGTGCACCCTTTCTGCTGCTACCCTTTAGGAGGAATGAATGGGCAGACTATGAGGACATATGTTAGATACTCTGCACAGACAGCCTCCTTATTTTTCAGCAGAAGTGTCTTATACCATAGGGCAACGACCTCCTAGTGGTGTGCCACACATAGGCACTCCGTCTCTCACAGACTGTGTTCCTAATCAAATAAAATAATATATTCGCAATAGGACAATGCCAGATGGATGTTTACCTTTTAGTACTCTGCATGCAGTAGACTAAAAAGAAGAGTGAGCACCAGTCCTTGTGGAGTTGTGTTTGCTTTCCTCTTCCCTTGGCATCACTGTTGGAATTGGAAAAAAAAAGTACTCTGGGAACCCACAAACTGGTGGTCAAGGTGGGAAAGGGTGGAGTCCTTAAGGGCAGAGTAATGAAAAAAGCAGTCTGACGGTAAACTTATATATTTTTTTAAAGGTCTAGGGCAAATAAATTGGCCACAAGGAGAAATGTGATAGTAAATATCTTACAGCTTACTTATTTGTTCACAAAGAGGCTGCTTTGTAATATATCTTATAGGGTTAAGATGCCTACTAAAGAAAACTTTGCATGCCCAGCAATTTTCAGAGGATGATAACCCTAAAAAAATTCTGGTGGTTAATGCACTTTTGGGGAGATCTGTGTTTTTTTCAGGTCGCAGTTTTGAACTATTAAGTAGATTAGAGGATTAATGTGACTGCTGCACAGCACATCTTGTAATATACAGATAAGATTTGTATTTTATGTAGAAAGGTAAGTAGGTTACTGTTTTTAACACAGAGATCCGTTTGTTACTTGCAGTTCATAAATTGCAGTCCTTGTACTATAGCACAGTGAGCTATCAACTGATGTCAAGGAAATGCATACAAACTAGAAGGCTTGGAATAACAACCCTATTGTTTTTTCCTCAACCTGTCATTATTTAAATATTGCTAAAAAGGATTCATTTGGGTAGTAACAAAGATTAGTAAAAACAATCCAAACCACTGTGTCACATTTTCAATCCTGATTGTGTTTCCCTGTTTCCACGACCATACCATCTTAACAAATAGCACCTACCAGTAACAATGAAATGTGACTTCTAACCCCCAGCTTCTTCTGTAACATTTCCTGTACATTGATATACACACTTGTGTGATATATTGTCTCTGTATAACGTGCCATTATGTAAAGCACTCTGACGCTGTACATTTGGATGAGAAGCACTTAAAAAAAAAGAATAGATAAAAAAATAGTGATGTTTAATTCATTATTTGTATTAGTACTCATACAGACTGATACATCGTACATTCTTACAGCCCATGCATATTTCTTACATACAAGGATTGAGCGAAGTAAAAAACTAGCCTCCAAATCATAATTCCTCTTACGTACTTGTGAAGTAACAAGCTGTGTGTCTTTGTTTCCCTCAATTACATTGGCACTGTGCAGTAAAGGGGCAGGGTGGTGCGCGGGGGGACAAGGAAACATTTAATTTCACAAACAAAAGTACCTGCTCCGCAGCCACGCTGCACTGCTCCTCTCCTCTTTCCTGGTCACTGCAGGCAGGCACAGACTCCCAGCCTACCATGCAGCCAATACAAACATTGAATGAAAGCAACGTTAGGATTGGGTGGAGCCCAGCCAGGGCGCTCCCAGGCAGACTGGGAGCCTGTGCCTGCTCTCTCCAGCCTGAAAACACAGTGCTAAGTTGGAGGGACCACAGTGCACAGAAGCAGCCGGCCAAACACACATGCGTACTGAGTGGGGTGCACAGTGCACTCTCCCTGGTCTCCGTCATCCCCCATAGCCCTGCCCTTTTAACCACTTGTGTGCCCCGGACGAGGTGATCTCGTCCAAGGCGCCGGTTCCCCAGTTCACCTAGTCCTGCTAGGGGCCCCCGGGGGGAGCGCTAGCGCTCCCCCGATGGCCAGGCACACCCCTCCCCTAGGCAGGGATGGAAGGGGAATCGCTTCCCCTTCTGCCCCCGCCCCTGTAACCCCCAGTGGCGTCTGATGACGTCAGCGCACAAGGCCTTCCCTCCGGCGCTGGAAGCTCAGCTTCCAGCGCCCGATCGGAGGAGAAATGAAAAGCATTTCTCCTCCGATCACTTGGAGGGGGTCAGAGAAGCCTGGAAGGAGAGGAAAGGTCTTTCCTCTCCTTTCAGGCTTCTCTGAGCATTTCTGCTGCAAAGCGATCGGGCAGCAGAAATGCCACTAGACACCAGGGATTTTGTTTTGTTTTGTTTACATGATAAGGAGAGCGGCCCCTTGGGCAAGCACCCGCTCTCCAGGGGGGCAAATTATTTTTGGGCTGTTTCTGCCCCCCCGGGCGGGGGGGGGGGGGGAGCAGAAACACCACTCAACACCAGGGATTTTTTGTTTGTTGTTTTTTTGTTTTTTTATTTGTGGGGAGCGACCCCTTAGGCAAGGGTCGCTCCCCTGGGGGCAAAACAATTTCTAGCCCATTTCTGCCCCCCTTGGGGGCAGATCGGCCTATTTTTATTAGGTGGGGCAGAAATCCACTAGACACCAGGGAAGATGTTTTTTATTGTTTTTTTTGTTTTTTTTGCTATGTTTGGGGTGCGACCCCTTGGGCAAGGGTCACTCCAGGGGGGCAAATTATTATTAGGCCATTTCTGCCCCCGGGGGGGGGGGCAGAAATCCACTAGACACCAAGGCTAATTTTTTTTTTTTTTAAATTTATGTTTGGGGAGCAACCCCTTGGGCAAAGGCCTCTCCTCGGGAGGCAAATTATTCCTAGGCCATTTCTGCCCACCCCCCTGGGGCAGATTGGTCTAATATTATTAGGCCGATCTGCCCCCGGGGGGGGCAGAAAACCACTAGGCACCAGGGATAACAAAAATGTGTTTACTTTTATTTTTTTATGTTTGGGGAGCGACCCCTTAGGCAAGGGTCGCTCCCGGGGGGGGAATTATTATTAGGCCATTTGTGCCCCCCCCGGCCTAATATAATTAGGCCGAGCTCCCAGGGGGGCAGAAACCACAAGACACCAGGGAATTTTTATTTTTTTATACTAACGCATAAGGGGAGCGGCCCCTTTGGCCAGGGCCACTCCCAGGGGGGGGGAGAGGGGGCCTGGAGGCAGAGCGGCCTAATATAATTAGAGAAACCTCTAGAAACCAGGGATATATATATTTTTTTATTTACTTTATGTTTTTATGTATGGGGAGCGACCCCTTAGGCAAGCGACTCTTTAGGCAAGGGTCGCTCCCCTGGGGGACTAATTGTATTTAGGCCATATCTGCAGATCAGCCTATTTTTGATAGGCCAATCGCCCCCAAAGGGGGCAGAAACCTCTAGACACCATGGATTGGTGTGTGCGTATGTGTGTGTTTTGTTTGGAGGGGGCAGCCCCTTGGGCAAGGGTCTCTCCACATGGGGGCACATTACTGTTACCCATAACTGCCCCCCTTGGGGGCAGACAGACCTATTTTGGAAGGCCCATCTGCCCCCATGGCGGGCAGAAAGCCCACCAGAGACCAGGTATTTTTTCAAAAATGAGAGGTTGGGGTATGGCCATACCCCCACCCCAAATAAATGGGGCCAAAGTTGTTCTGCCCACCAGTGGGCAGATTGGGCAATTACCCCCGATCCACACCCCGGGGGGACAGAAAGTCTACTAGATGCCAGGGAATACAAAAAATAAAAGAAAATAGTGGGGTGGTGGCTACCAACCAGTATGGGCCTGGTTATGCCCCCCACCCGAACTGAAGGGGCAAACAGTCTTTCAGCTCTCCCCCGCACACTAAAACATCTTATCCCATGGCAAGCAAGAGGACATTTGATTATTTTTGGTTTTTGTTTTACATTTGGGCCATGAGAGCTTGGTAACTCCCAAAATCGTCCCACTTGGAATGGTGAGGGCTGCACTTTTTTTTTACTTTGGGACGCTGCCATGTACAAAAATCCACAACACCTAGACACATCTGAAAACTAAACATCTAGTTGATTCCAGGGTGGTGTGCTTCACATGCACCCCGCACCATTCCCTTACCCACAATGCCCTGCAAACCTGCAACTTTGCAGGAAAGCACACATTTTTCCCACATTTTTGTGATGGAACCTTCCGGAATCTGCAGTAATTCACAAAATTCCTACCACCCAGCATTGTCTCATCTATACCGATAAAATTTCTGCTGCACTTGTCAGCCTAAAAATGATTTTTTTCAAACTGCCCTTTTGGACCCACTTTGATTCCCCCTCAATTTCGACGTGTTTTTGGCTCTTCCCTGTCACAAACACTTGGCCCACCTACACAAGTGAGGTATCATTTTTACCGGGAGACTGAGGGGAACATTGGATGGTAGGAAATTTGTCCTGGTGCAGTGATCCCGCACAGAAATGTGGGAAAAATGTAATTTTTTAGCTAGATTTGCGGTTTGCTGAGGATTCTTGGTAAGAAAATATTGGAGCATCCACGCAAGTCACACCACTCTTGACTCCCTCGGGTGTCTAGTTTTCAGAAATGTCTGGGTTTGGTAGGTTTCCCTAGATGGCTGCTGAGCCCAGGACCAAAAACGCAGGTCCCCCCCGCAAAAACAGGTAGTTTTCTATTTGCTAATTTCAGTGTGTCCAGATAGTGTTTAGGGGCACTTCCTGTTGCGAGCACAAGGCCTACCCACACAAGTCAGGTACCATTTTTATCGGGAGACTTGGGGGAACGCTGGGTGGAAGGAAATTTGTGGCTCCTCTCAGATTCCAGAACTTTCTGTCACCGAAATGTGAGGAAAAAGTTTTTTTTTTAGCCAAATTTTGAGGTTTGCAAAGGATTCTGGGTAACAGAAACTGGTGAGAGCCCCACAAGTCACCCCGTCTTGGATTCCCCTAGGTCTCTAGTTTTCAAAAATGAGCAGGCCCAGCGGGACTTGTAATCTGCTGGGCAGCGCTGCAAGCAGCGCTGCCCCGGCGGATTATCACCGCCGGGGAAAATGTGGTGGGAAACCGCCGGCCCCGGCAGTGCGACCGCGGCGCTACCGCCGCGGTCGTAATCCCCTCTGAAGCACCGCCAGCCTGTTGGCGGTGCTTCAGCCAAAACAGCCCTGGCGGTCTCAGACCGCCAGGGTTGTAATGAGGGCCTCTGTTTTCTTTGAGAAAATGTGATGTGTCCACTTTGTGTTTTGGGGCATTCCCTGTCGCGGGCACTAGGCCTACCCACACAAGTGAGGTACCATTTTTATTGGGAGACTTGGGGGAACGCTGGGTGGAAGGAAATTTGTGGCTCCTCTCTGATTCCAGAGATCTCTGTCACCGAAATGTGAGGAAAAAGTGTTTTTTTAGCCAAATTTTGAGGTTTGCAAAGGATTCTGGTTAACAGAACCTGGTGAGAGCCCTACAAGTCACCCCGTCTTGGATTCCCCTAGGTCTCTAGTTTTCAAAAATGCGCAAGTTTGGTAGGTTTCCCTAGGTGCCGGCTGAGCTAGAGGCCAAAATCCACAGGTAGGCACTTTGCAAAAAACACCTCTGTGTTCTGCAGAAAAATGTGATGTGTCCACGTTGTGTTTTGGAGCATTTCCTGTCGCGGGCACTATGCCTACCCACACAAGTGAGGTACCATTTTTATCGGGAGACTTGGGGGAACGCTGGTTGGAAGGAAATTTGTGGCTCCTCTCAGATTCCATAACTTTCTGTCACTGAAATGTGAGGAAAAAGTGTTTTTTTAGCCACATTTTGAGGTTTGCAAAGGATTCTGGGTAACAGAACCTGGCGAGAGCCCGACAAGTCACCCCATCTTGGATTCCCCTAGGTCTCTAGTTTTCAAAAATGCACAGGTTTGGTAGGTTTCCCCAGGTGGCGGCTGAGCTAGAGGCCAAAATCCACAGGTAGGCACTTAAAAAAAAAAAACTCTGGGGGTCATTACAACATTGTCGGGCGGCAACTGCCGCCTGCCAAGTTGTAACCGCTGTGCGGCCGCACATGTGGCCGCACTCCCGCGGTGTCCATTATGACATCCCCGCTGGGCCGGCGGGCGGAAACAGAGTTTCCGCCCGCCGGCCCAGCAGGGATGTGGGCTGCAACATGGGAGCCGGCAGTGTTGCGGCTGTGCGACGGGTGCAGTTGCACCCGTCACGCTTTTCACTGTCTGCTATGCAGACAGTGAAAAGCTGCACGGGGCTCTGACAGGGGGCCCGCAACTCCCCGTACCGCCAGCCTTTTCCTGGCGGTTCAAACCGCCAGGAAAAGGCTGGCGGTAGGGGGACTTGTAATCCCCTGGGCAGCGCTGCAAGCAGCGCTGCCCCGGCGGATTATCACCGCCAGGGAAAATGTGGCGGGAAACCGCCGGCCCCGGCGGTGCGACCGCGGCTCTACCGCCGCGGTCGTAATCCCCTCTGAAGCACCGCCAGCCTGTTGGCGGTGCTTCAGCCAAAACAGCCCTGGCGGTCTCAGACAGCCAGGGTTGTAATGACGGCCTCTGTTTTCTTTGAGAAAATGTGATGTGTCCACTTTGTGTTTTGGGGCATTCCCTGTCGCGGGCACTAGGCCTACCCGCACAAGCGAGGTACCATTTTTATTGGGAGACTTGGGGGAACGCTGGGTGGCTCCTCTCAGATTCCAGAACTCTCTGTCACCGAAATGTGAGGAAAAAGTGTTTTTTTAGCCAAATTTTGAGGTTTGCAAAAGATTCTGGGTAACAGAACCTGGTGAGAGCCCCACAAGTCACCCTGTCTTGGATTCCCCTAGGTCTCTAGGTTTCAAAAATGCGCAGGTTTGGTAGGTTTCCCTAGGTGCCGGCTGAGCTAGAGGCCAAAATCCACAGGTAGGCACTTTGCAAAAAACACTTCTGTTTTCTGTGGAAAAATGTGATGTGTCCACATTGTTTTTCCTGTCGCGGGCACTAGGCCTACCCACACAAGTGAGGTACCATTTTTATCGGGAGACTTGGGGGGACATAGAATAGCAAAACAAGTGTTATTGCCCCTTGTCTTTCTCTACAATTTTTCCTTCCAAATATAAGACAGTGTGTAAAAAAGACGTCTATTTGAGAAATGCCGTGTAATTCACATGCTAGTATGGGCACCCCAGAATTCAGAGATGTGCAAATAACCACTGCTCCTCAACACCTTATCTTGTGCCCTTTTGGAAATACAAAGGTTTTCTTGATACCTATTTTTGACTCTTTATATTTCAGCAAATGAATTGCTGTATACCCGGTATAGAATGAAGACCCACTGCAAGGTGCAGCTCATTTATTGGCTCTGGGTGCCTAGGGTTCTTGATGAACCTACAAGCCCTATATATCCCCGCAACCAGAAGAGTCCAGCGGACGTAACAGTATATTGCTTTCAAAAATCCAACATTGCAGGAAAAAGTTACAGAGTAAAACGTAGAGAAAAATGGCTGTTTTTTTCACCTCAATTTCATTTTTTATTTTATTTCAGTTGTTATTTTCTGCAGGAAACCCTTGTAGGATCTACACAAATTACCCATTGCTAAATTCAGAATTTGTTATACTTTTCAGAAATGTTTAGGTTTCTGGGATCCAGCATTGGTTTCACACCCATTTCTGTCACTGACTGGAAGGAGGCTGAAAGCACAAAAAATCGTAAAAATGGGGTATGTCCCAGTAAAATGCCAAAATTGTGTTGAAAAATTGGGTTTTCTGATTCAAGTCTGCCTGTTCCTGAAAGCTGGGAAGCTGGAGATTTTAGCACCGTAAACCCTTTGTTGATGCCATTTTTAGGGGAAAAACCACAAGCCTTCTTCTGCAGCCCTTTTTTCCCATTTTTGTAAAAAAACGAAATTTTCACTGTATTTTGGCTAATTTCTTGGCCTCCTTCAGGGGAACCCACAAAGTCTGGGTACCTCTAGAATCCCTAGGATGTTGGAAAAAAAGGATGCAAATTTGGCATGGGTAGCTTATGTGGACAAAATGTTATGAGGGCCTAAGCAAGAACTATTCTAAATAGGCAAAAAAAGGCCTGGCACAGGAGGGGGAAAAGGCCTGGCAGCGAAGGGGTTAACAACGAAACAATATACAATAATAAATACAGGCATACGCAGCCATAGCGGAGGAGTTGCCACTTGCTACACCCACCTAATAAATTATATTCTGGCTAATAATTTGGTACTGATGCTTTTGGTCAGGTATGGTGATGTGTCTGTCGGATTTCACCTTGATTTTTTTACATAAATACAAGCAAAAAAGCGCACACACCCTCACTCTCCTTTGTTTCGAAAGTCTTAAAAAGTGTTGGTTATTTTAGAAAATATTGTGTTTTCTCTCAGTTACCACCCCTGCCAAGCCACATTTGTCTCCCTTTCCAAACCTAAAGCTCACCCCGCCTCACTATTCTTACTGACCAATCTACGCACCTGCCTGCAGTTTGCTGCTCGGAATGGCAAGCACACAATGTGCGAGCACTGCGGAATGTGTCCCATTTTTGACAAACCACACAGGGACGGATTCAGCGTATTTCACTCGGGCCGGCCGGGAACCGGCTCAGTAACAGTTTCCAGATCCAGGATCTGTCTGCGCACCTCTCATTTCCTGCAATGCTTGGTATACTGTGTTTCTGACTGCATTCTTTATAGAAGCACTACTATTGCTTGTTTGGTTAAGCTCGGAGGTAGGTACCAGCAGTTGCTTGAGCTTTCACATAACTCTTTTAAGTTTTGGGTCCATTGGGCCCATGTGCTGGTTACTTCAGTGGGTCCTGTCTACCAAGCACATTCTCACCAGTCTACCTGCTCGAGAACACCCTGCTCTTCTTATCACTCAGCTTCTCATGATTCCATGCCTGGTTAGATGGTGTACCACGCATTCGGTTCCAACTCTCACTAGCACACTTGTGGCTGACGTCACAACTCACAGTTGCACATGCCACAGATAGCTGCCTAGCCTGCCTTCTTTCTGTGCACAGGTCGGATCAGGACAATGCTTGCATATCACGTGAAAGCTGGACTCGTGGTGGCCACGGAATAGGAATTGATTGACAACTGGACTTGCACTACAAGTTATGCAATTAATTACAAAGGAACTCTTGTGTCATTATAACTTGCAGCAAGCAGCCATATCACTGCAGAATACAGCCTTCAAGCAGCATAAAAATGACAGTGGAATCTGAGGCCTTCGCTCTGTTTCATCTTCTGCCTGGAACCTCTCAGTTCCTTTTCTTTCCATTTTTGGCCCCAACGTTCCCAACTCCATCCTAAAAAAGAGCGTCAAGATGAAGCAGATTGTGATAAAAAATGAAATCACCGAAGGTCAGGTTGTATTTATAAATAAGTGCTGCCAGTGCACAGTGGTCGAAGTGCATTAAAAAAAGTATGGAAAGTGTGATGCTTCTTGCAATGGGTGCGGGGTCAAAGTGTGTGGGGGCAGGGTCAAAGGTGTGGCTAAAAAAACTAAATTTTCTCCTTCAGGTAACTACATATTGAAAATAACAGGACTTCAATGAAAAATACATTAAAAAAAGTTCAGTTAATCAGTGGTAAGAACACTGTTGTGTATTATGAAACCTCTATTAGTTAATGCACTAAGAGGTCTGTGTGTAACCAGAAAGCCACAGAATAAAATGTTTATTGGAGCAATGGAGAAGTGTGGCTTGTGTATTGTTAGTGCTGTGAGGGCCCAGCCTGTGTCAGAAAGCACTGGGAATGTGTAAGTCATTTTGCTAAACTTGCATTACAGGCAGTATAAGACAGACTGCTACCAAATGTGCAAAAAGGTTTCAGATAAAATGGTGCTTCCAAAATATAGGTTTTAGTAATACCCAGACTGTACGTAATGATTTATTTTTATTTACCTGCCCTGAAAAGCACATACTGCACAGCTCAGATGGTAACTCTCTTGCACTACAAGTCGTAAAAAATACATTTTTGTCATCATAAAGGTTCATGTGATTTGATCCATTAAACCAGTACCTGCATCCCTTTACATTTGCAGACTAAGCAGTTGTGCACATCTGCATTTCTTTCAGACGAGGAGGCACCCTGGCAAGAAAGCCTGTTTATTGTTAAGCTGTCTGTCCCTCCCTCGGTCTCACAGCACAGGAGACTCCCTAAATGAAACTTAAGCTGAAGCATTTGCACAATCAGAGTTTACCGTCCTTGGGTGGTTGTCTTTTCATAAAAAGTAGGGGAATGTTTTTTCATAAATTAAAAAAGTAGGGGCACATCATGCACCTCCGATCCCGCCCACTTTGACCACTGCCAGTGCATTGTGACAGCAACTGGAGTCTGAAGGTCCTGCTTCACAATGCAGGGGTTGTGGGGGCTGTGTGTTGTGTCCTTGCAAGGACATTCCTCTCTCCCTAGGCCAAAATAATAGTCTCCATCTCTGCTGCTGCATTTCTCAGTGTCTTAGTAACAGTGACTGCCACAATGATTTGGTGGCTGGACGTGTTCCTGTGGCATCAATGTGTCGAGATGTACGTCACCAAAAGTGAAAGCCAGACCCTGGTCAGGGAAGAGGGCTTGGAAGGAACATAGCAGATGGTGTGGTGGGACCAAATCATGGTGGTAGAGATCACTTGCCACGAGTTTCCTAGGTCCGTCTGACTAGTGCTTTGAAATTGGGCCAAGAGCAACCCTTTCTACACTAGACTCAGGGTAACTAAGACGAGCAGTTTTCAGGAAATAAGGGGGAATGTACGAGCTCAGAACTCAACAATCAAACAACAGGCACAATATAGTCAATGTCCAGTCCAGCGCTTGTCTTTTAAGGAATAAAATATTTCTTAAACTCACAGTATTACTTAATACTATGCAGTTGAAAGTTGTTCACAAGCCAGTGACCCTGGTGTTACCTCTTTCTTGTGATGCTTCATCCGCTGAGTCTCCTCATGCTAAACTCACTCTGGGTGACCACTTGATGGCCAGTCCATTTGAGTAGTTGTGGCAAAAGCATGAATCAGACAGGCACAATCCTGAATGTCCCCCACAGGTTAAATGCACACTCAGTTCAATTTGTGCCAAGTCTCTTACCGCAGGTGGTGTAGTGGGTAAAGTGATAGCTTATGTAGCTTCCCCCAGAGCATATCCAACAGCCGGCATGGAAGGATAGCCTCAAGGGCCACCACGTAGGGCCAGGCACAGCCACGTCTGTGCACACAGCCACCTATATCTAACTTTGTAGTGCAGCAGCCCTTGCATGTGTAACTTTGTAGATGCTGCCTAATCTGCTAGAGCTCCGTTCAACTGTGTAGCAGGTCTGAGCCCTCAAAAAGGGCCATTCCAGTCACTCAAGTGCATTGGAAGTGGAGGTGCGGAGACCGCTACAGCACCCCCAAGATAACCTTGGAGGACTTCAGAAGGCTAGTGTGCAATAAGGAGGCTGTAAAAGTTTGTTGCTAGCCAGTCCATTTGTAATGTGACTATATGACTATCTTGAAGATTGCAGGAAGTGTGAAAGAAAAGGCTTCATGTCGTCAAATGTTTACCAACACACATCAATGTAAATACTTGCAAATGAACTAAAATACTTTACATCAGCAGTGAAGAAAGCACAAATAAGGTACCTGTTATGTAATTCTGAAGTATGATGGAAACAGAAATGTTAATTGGATCAAAACAACCCAAGAAACTTTAATTGTATGATGTGGAAATGATAAATCTGATTTTCCCACGTTTTCATTTGTATGCCACATAGATTTTTCAGAAAATCAGCAGCATCATTTTTTTGCGGCTTCTGCCTGCTGGGTTTGAGCTCAAAGTGGTCATTATACACCTTTTGGACTTATTTTCCTAGGTCAATTGTGGAATCATCCTTCAGTATGTTTTGCTTCAGAGCACTTATATCAATGTATTGCATGTAGCTACCTTCCAGTCTCTCTGGTACTCTGAAGAGGTAAATGTTATTTCGCCTAAGCAAGATATCTTAGACATTTCCCGTAAGAAAAAATCATTGGAGATAGGAGAATCCTCATTTGTAGTGCCGTCAGAAATTTGTCGTACCACGGAGTAAAGGCAGTGGGAGTAGGGTAAAAGAATGGAAGACTTACTGTAGTTAGGAGCTATGGGACGACGTTCCCTGACCTTACTGTGGGTAATGTGGAAAAACAAAATGTTTAACTTCAGAAACAAAAAAGATCTGGATGACTTAATCACTCAGATTAAAAAGCAGCTACGATGTGGGGAATAGAAGGCTATTTTACAACCACTACATATCTGTTATGAAGGTTGGGGTCTATCTTAATCACCAGTCTGTAAATTAGTATATTGCACACAGGGGGAGTTAAATGTCTGAGGTGACTCAATAGCTTAACTTTAGTGCCATCTGGGGTTTGGTTGGTGTAGTGAAATATGTGTTTTGACCGCTGACTGTGTTGCACCACTTTGCACCTGGATTAGCTGTCCAGTGTTCACCAGTAACAGAATACATTTTGTATTCAGTTGAGCCTTAGATTCATTCTGCCTGTTGACTTTATCGTAGCATTAGACACTGCCATGTTAAAGGCTGCCCGTAATTTTCCACATTGTAAACTGTGCATTCTGTTTCGTTTTCGTGCTTTTTCCCACCAAGGGCTGTGGTTGATAAAGATGTACTCAGACAGCAGGGAATGGCTTTGTTTTGACTTGACATCTTGGGATTGTGGCCAAACCCCAATGTGTTATTTTCAAAGCATACCTAAACTAGCCAGCATGTTTGAATCACAAAATGAGGGTTTTTTCCAGAAAGCTCCTTTGTTTTTTTAAGATATAAAAAAAAAAGACCCAGTGCGACAGTGAGGTTTGGAGTGGCCTCAATCAGGATTCAGATGTCGGATGCCTGATATAGAGTTCCCATGAGGGCGGAGACCTCTCTTTCTCTCAGTCGAACGGGGTCATCGGCTTGCTGGCATGAGAAAGATGAAGCACCTGACAGGCCCTACGGTGCTGCATTTTTAATTCATTATTTGCTTTGCATTATGAAATAGATACATATATTTGCTGTGTATATTGCAGTGGAGAATAATTTTGGTATGTTTTCATTTCATTGCTGTGACTATTTTTAAACGTGTGCTTTCAACATGCTAATCTCCTTTTAGGAACCTCGCATAGTGAAATAATGAATGTCTTCTTTGGACTAAGAAGTGCATTCCAGAGATTTTTGGCAGCTCGGTCATTAGTGAAAAACAAAACAGATGGTTCCCAGGGGGGAGGAGATAGGGGCCCACATGGGTGGCACACAGAAGGAGAGATAAAAGACAAAAAAGAAGTCCTTGTTTACCTGCTCAAGCTTCAATGTTCACTTGATAAAGGCCATGGGAGTTGAGTTGGCTAACATGGAACGGGAGTGATCTGAGATCCAAAGGGAAACAAAAACCGGTATTAGAATATTAAAAGCAGTCTGCGGACCAACTCATTTTATCACACCAACCCTACATAAGTAGACAGGAATGTATGCCTCTCTTTAAAGAACAAAGATGGGTTAAGCAGCATGAATTTTCAGATCAAGTCGGGACACTAAGTTGATGTTTTTATCCTAGCGAGGTAGATTCATGGGATATATTTTTTATATTGGGAGAAATCACATCCTTACAATAATTACAGTATAACTCCTGTTATAAATATACACTGAAAAATACAACCACAATTCACATAGAAATTAGCAAATGCTTCAGGTATTTGATTTTTTTGCCTCAATACATTTTCAGATTTCCTCTGCAAGTCAATCCATTCTGCGTTTTAACACATAATTTTCCCAAAGAGCCAAAAACTTCACCAATGAGCCACTTCTTAATGCATAATGCTTTTCACATACTTTCACTTTCACCATGTTAGTTTTCCACTGTTCAAACGAGGGTACTGACATTGTTCTCCAATTTTGCTGTATTAAAAACCTACAAGCACTGCTATATATATTTATTTTGCGGTGGCTTGAATTAATCTCTGTGTGTGTTAACTTAATACAGTTAATTGAGGATCCTCTAGTAGGTTTACACCCAGTGTAGTATGACAATATTGTAATATTGCTGACCACTAGTTTGCAATTTTGGGCACAGCCAAATGATTTGCGTCCATGTACTCTTCCCTTACTGTGAACATCTGAATCAATTTGCTGGAATTTGTCAATTCTTTTTTTTTTTTTTTAAATAAAAATCCCAACTTTCTACACAATAACCGCTTAGTAAAAATAAAATTACAGCCTACCAGAATTTGCTCTTTTAACAATGTAGAAAAATGTAGCAATTTATTGTCTTTCATTTCTCAGTCGAGACAATCAGGTTCTCAGATTTATTCAATTTCTTTGTTATTCCTGGAAACACAACTATCTTTAGCAGGCTAGTACGGTCAACTGTTCATCTTACATTCTGCCTACTGTGCAGGGCACAAAAGAGTCATAAAGCTGGAGAAGGTTAGCAGGGACTTTTTCATGGATAATACAAAGTCTTCCCCCCCGGCTGTGGTTTGGGACACCTTTAAAGCCTTTAAACGCGAGGAGGTGCGAAGTCTGGCTTATCTACAGAATAGACTAGAAAAGGAGGGCCAGGAAGCTATGAAGCAAGAAATCTGGGCATTTGGAAGCAATTCTGCAAGAACATAGGCAAGGCAAACCCCTTCCTAGAATAAAAGCATTGGTTCAAAAGAAATTAGATGAGGCTCAGCTGAACTTCAAACTTATGCTGGAAAGAAAGTGAAGAGAGAAATGGTTGGCCAAGCGCACAAGTTTATTTGAGTATGGGGAGCGATCAGTGGCTCTCATGCCTTGAAAAGCAAAATCAGAGAGATCCAGGAACAACATCAAGGAGCTAATTATTAATCCACAGAGGGACACCTCTAAGAAACCTGGGAAATGCAGGAGCACCTGGTAGCCATGTTTGTAGCATTATACACAGAGAAGGTCCGCCTGGATGCGGGAGATATCAGTAAATGGTTAAGGGACAGGGTTCTTCTGAGTCTTACAGAAACAGGGAGAGAGGCAATCGGGGCACGGATCAGCAATACTAAAATTTGGGAACACCTGAGTTGCGCTAAGAATGGGAAGGCAGCAGGGCCAAATACTATCTCCTCAGAACTGTATAAGAGGTTAAAAGAGGTGATAGTGCCGATGTGGGAAAAATTATAACAGTATATATCTCGAGAATGGGCAGATCCTGCAGTTGTGGAAGGAAGCCGTGTTAGTTTTGCTACTGAAACCGGATAAAAACCTTAAGAAGACAAATATCTACTGGCCAATTTCCCTTTAAATGACGATTATAAGGTTTTTGCTAGCATCTTAGCTGACAGATTGACTAATATCGCACCCCAGTTAATTCATCGGCATCAGAAGGGGTTTGTCCATAAACTTCAAATCCATGATCTCATGCACCAATTAATTGGCTGTATTGATCTAGCTACTGATCGTTCAGCCCCTTTGGCAGTCGCCACTATAGGTGCTGCCACAGCTTTTGACAGGGTCCGTTGGGTCTTCCTGTGGGAGATGATGGCAGTATTAGGTTTTAACCCATGTTTTATCTCAACTTTACAGAATATGTATGCTAATTCCATAGCCAGAATCCTGTTTAACGGTGAGTTAACAGAGTTTTGCGATCTCCCGTGGCACGGGGCAGGGGTGCCCCCTCACCCCCTTTTGTTTCATGTCTACATTGAACCATTGTTCAACTCCTTAGAAAGAATCAGCAAGTAATCCACTTCACCACAAATCAATTAAAGGTTAAGGTCACGCTCTATACTGACGATCTGATAATTTATACAGCTGACCCTACCCAGACTATCTCCAGGGTAGAAGAACTAGTAGGGGAGTTTTGTGCCCTGTCTGGTTACTCTGTGAACACAGCAAAATCAGAAACTATGTATTGGAACATAGACAATTGGGAAAGAGCGGTCCGAGAACTGGAATATTTAGGTATCACAGTAGTTCGGACACTAGGGGCAGTTCCGGTACTTAAGCTTTCAAGAGCGCCAAAGGAGATAGATCAGCTTTTACATAAATGGAGAAATCTGCCATTGACAATATACAATAGAGTCAACTTAATTAAAATGATAATCCTCCCTAAGCTGAAATATCTTCTTAACTGTATTCCACTCGAATTCCCTAGAAAAGATATTGTCAATGTAGAAGAGAAGATACGTTTTTTATGGGGTAGTGGAGGGGACAGGCTCTCCTGGAGAAAACTGAGAAGGAGGTTGAAGGGAGGTGTGCTGGCTCACCCTGACTTAAGTATATATTGTGAGGCTTTTCAGTTCAGGAATAGCAGGGTGCTGTTGGGGGTCTTGGATGACAACATGGGGGAGATCTTCTCTGAAATGACCTCGGGGTGGGAGCCTTAGGCTTCCTGTACAAATTTGGCACACTAAAGTTCTTTAAAAAAGTCCATTTGAACTTTGAAAGTCCTGAATGCAGCACTCAGATTGTGGCTGTGAAGCGTGTTTCCCAAACCAGCAGAGAAACCATACCTTTTGAGAAAAAAACAGCTACCCCAGACACTACTAAAAGAGTAATTCTGACCTTCAATGGTAATTCAAGTGATAATAGGCAGACTCTAACAAGACACTGGGAGGTGCTTAGGTGTGACCCCATTATCAGGAGGGAAGTTGGCGAAAGACCTTCGATTACATTTAGAAAGGCCAAATCAGTCAGAGACCCCCAATACGTAATGACATCACACTTACCAAGGACATTAGTGAACATGAGCTGAAGGATTTCTTTCCCTGCAGACACTGCAAAGCATGTAGGAATAGCTCGAATATAAGTGAGTTCAAGGTGGTAGGTGACAGGAAACTGAAGATCAAGCAATTTCTTACATGCACCTCTCAGTATGCAATATACGTTCTTACCTGTCCCTGTCCCTTAAGATATGTAGGTAGTACGATTTGCACAAGAACATTTAAGAGCCATTGATCATTGAGATATAAACTATTCGGTGGCCAGACATTTTCAAGAAAAACATGGCAGTGATCGTGATAATGTTTTTTCTTTTGCTGTGGAGCAAATTGCACACAATCCGAAAGGAGGGAATCGGACCCTACGTTTAAGGCAAAGGGAGTCTGAACTGATTATTCATCTTGAGACCTCAGGCCCTGGGGGTTTGAACTTGGATGAGGAATTGAGCATTCATTTACAGTAGGAGCAGCATTTATCCATTGGGTGAATAACACTGAATTGTGACAATATGGCCAGTATACATATGCATCTTGTCCTGGGCTCTCTAGGCCCCAGTTCTCGTTTCATGGAGCTTGTCATAATAATTTGTTATAATTTTCTATCAGACTCCTTTGTTATCATGCTTTTTCTGCCATCTCTCGTGTGTTACATCACACAATTGATGATATTAGAGCAGTGTATTACTGCTAGTGTTATGTTATAATGTGGAATTTCCACCTTAATATGTTCAGCTAAAAATGATTTTGATGGTAGTTATTTATAGAGTGTTGTTTTTTTTCTTTCTCTTTTTCTTTACAGGAGGAAAGGAAGGGGTCCTTGGATCTATTGGGTTTCCCCTACCCTTTCTTCTTCTTTTTCAGAATCCAGCACTCTTCATCAGATAAGCACTTGGTGGTTTTATAACTTGTATTTTTTCTTATGTTTCATTGGGGAAGAGGGGATTGTCACCTATCTGACTTTATATGTATGGTTTGCCCACTTGGACGTGATTGATAGAAGTAGCCTCAGTTACTCTAGTGCTCCATTGGAGTATAAGGATTAGTGGGGCAAACATGAATTATTGTGTGTAGTAACGATTTAATTATAAATGCGACAATGACCATGATACTTTGTGTACCTGACAGGTGACACTTTACCATACATATATATATGGAAAATGTCACTTACCCAGTGTACATCTGTTTGTGGCATGTTGCGCTGCAGATTCACATGCTGTGCACTGTTCCTGCCATCTAGTGTTGGGCTCGGAGCATTACAAGTTGTTTTTCTTCGAAGAAGTCTTTTCGAGTCACGGGACCGAGTGACTCCTCTGTTTCGGCTCCATTGCACATGGGCATCGACTCCATCCTAGATTGTTTTCCCCGCATAGGGTGAGGTAGGAGTGGTAGAATGAGGATACTAAAGATGTCCATGCAATGGAATAGATATGTATGTACATAGTTTGTGGTAAAGGAATATTTATTTACATATATACAATTTAAATGCAACTTAAACGGCTACAGGCTCCCGGGTGGGTGGGAGGGCGCATGTGAATCTGCAGCGCAACATGCCACGAACAGATGTACACTGGGTAAGTGACATTTTCCGTTCAATGGCATGTGTAGCTGCAGATACACATGCTGTGCATAGACTACAAAGCCGTAATCCTCCCGAAAGCGGTGGTCAGCCTGTAGGAGTTGAAGTTGTTTGAAATAATGTTCTTAGTACAGCCTGTCCTACTGTGGCTTGTTGTATTGCTAACACATCTACACAGTAATGTTTGGTGAAGGTATGAGGTGTAGACCAAGTGGCTGCCTTACAAATCTCTGTCATTGGTATATTACCTAGAAAGGCCATTGTTGCTCCTTTCTTTCTAGTGGAGTGTGCCTTTGGTGTAATGGGTAAGTCTCTTTTAGCTTTGAGGTAACAGGTCTGAATGCATTTGACTATCTGTTTGTATATAGGGTTACCAGCATGGGGTTTTTGGAAAGCAACTAACAATTGCTTAGTTTTATGAAATGATTTTGTTCTGTCTATGTAATACATTAGCGCTCTTTTTCTGTCTAATGTATGCAGTGCTCTTTCTGCTACTGAGTCTGGTTGTGGGAAGAAGACTGAGAGCTCTACTGTTTGGTTTAGATGAAACAGTGATATGACTTTTGGTAAAAAATTTGGATTTGTACGGAGAACCACTTTATGTTTGTGTATTTGTATAAAGGGTTCTTCGATAGTAAACACCTGTATTTCGCTAACTCTTCGTAGTGAAGTGATGGCTATTAGAAAAGCTACCTTCCAAGTTAAGAACTGGATCTGGCAAGAATGCATGGATTCAAAATGTGGGCCCATGAGTCGTGTAAGTACAATATTAATATTCCACAAGGGTACTGGTGGGGTTCTTTGCGGTATGATCCTTTTTAGTCCTTCCATAAAGGATTTAATAACTGGGATTTTAAAAAGTGACTTTGTATGTTTAATCTGCAGATAAGCAGAGATTGCAGTGAGATGAATTTTGATGGAAGAAAAAGCTAGATTTGCTTTTTGTAGGTAATGTAAGTAACTCACAATGTTTTGTATGGCGTCATCTAACGGTGTGATTTGATTTGCTTGGAAGTAGAAAACACATCTTTTCCATTTATTAGCATGACAATGCCTTGTTGTCGGTTTTCTTGCCTGTTTAATGACTTCCATACACTCATTTGAAAGGTTTAGATAGCCAAATTCTAAGACCTCAGGAATCAGATTGCCAGGTTGAGCGATGCTGGATTGGGGTGTCTGATCTGTTGTTTGTGTTGTGTTAACAGATCTGGTCTGTTTGGGAGTTTGATGTGAGGTACTACTGAGAAGTCCAACAGTGTGGTGTACCACTGTTGGCGAGCCCACGTTGGTGCTATGAGTATTAGTTTGAGTTTGTTTTGACTCAGTTTGTTGACTAGGAAAGGAATGAGTGGGAGAGGGGGAAAAGGGTAAGCAAATATCCCTGACCAATTGATCCATAGAGCATTGCCCTTGGACTGAGGGTGTGGGTATCTGGATGCGAAGTTTTGTCATTTTGCATTTTGTTGTGTTGCAAACAGATCTATGTCTGGTGTCCCCCAGCGGTGGAAGTAATCCTGTAGAATCTGTGGATGTATTTACCACTCGTGAGTTTGTTGGTGATCCCGAATGAGATTGTCAGCTAGCTGATTGTGAATGCATGCCTGGTATATATTGTGCTATCAGACGAATGTTGTTGTGAATTGCCCAATGCCAAATCTTTTGTGCTAGGAGGCATAGTTGTGACGAGTGTGTGTGTCCCTATTTGTTTAGATAGTACATTGTTGTCATATTGTCTGTTTTGACAAGAATGTGTTTGTGGACTAGAAGGGGTTGAAAAGCTTTTAGTGCTAGGGAGACCGCTAGTAGTTCTAAGTGATTTATATGAAGTTGTTTTTGTTTATTGTCCCATTGACCTTGTATATTGTGATCGTTGAGGTGTGCTCCCCACCCAATCATGGAAGCGTCTGTTGTAATAATGGCGTGAGGCACTGGGTCTTGAAATGGCCGCCCTTTGTTTAAATTTACAGGGTTCCACCATTGAAGCGAAGAGTGTGTTTGGCGGTCTATCAACACTAGATCTTGAAGTTAACCCTGTGCCTGCGTCCATTGTTTTGCTAGGCACTGTTGTAAGGGCTGCATGTGTAGCCGTGCATTTGGGACAATAGCAATGCATGAGGACATCATGCCTAGTAGTTTCATTACAAACCTGAGTGTGTACTGTTGGTTTGGTTGTATGCTTGACACTATGGCGGTCATTCTGACCGCGGCGGTCGGCGGTCGCCGCCCGCCAAGCGGTTCCCGCCGAAAGACCGCGGCAGCCATTCCGGCTTTCCCGCTGGGCCGGCGGGCGACCGCCAGAAGACCGCCGGCCGGCCCAGCGGGAAAGCCCCTTCAACAATGAAGCCGGCTCCGAATGGAGCCGGCGGAGTTGAAGGGGTGCGACGGGTGCAGTGGCACCCGTCACGATTTTCAGTGTCTGCAAAGCAGACACTGAAAATCTTTATGGGGCCCTGTTAGGGGGCCCCTGCACTGCCCATGCCAGTGGAATGGGCAGTGCAGGGGCCCCCAGGGGCCCCACGACACCCGTTCCCGCCATCCTGTTCCTGGCAGTAACTACCGCTGGACCGGTGGGCGACCGCCAGAAGACCGCCGGCCGGCCCAGCGGGAAAGCCCCTTCAACAATGAAGCCGGCTCCGAATGGAGCCGGCGGAGTTGAAGGGGTGCGACGGGTGCAGTGGCACCCGTCACGATTTTCAGTGTCTGCTTCGCAGACACTGAAAATCTTTATGGGGCCCTGTTAGGGGGCCCCACGACACCCGTTCCCGCCATCCTGTTCCTGGCGGTAACTACCGCCAGGAACAGGATGGCGGGAAGGGGGTCGGAATCCCCATTGGCGGCGCTGCAAGCAGCGCCGCCATGGCGGATTCCCTGGGCCAGTGGAAAAGCGGCGGGAAACCGCCGGTTCCCCTTTTCTGACCGCGGCTTTACCGCCGCGGTCAGAATCGCCCAGGAAGCACCGCCAGCCTGTTGGCAGAGCTTCCGCTGCCCTCCGCCCTGGCGGTCATGGACCGCCAGGGTCGAAATGACCCCCTATATTTTGAAACAATTGATCTCTTTGTGGGCTTGGAGTGGCAATTGCTCTTTGCGTGTTGAGTGTGGCTCCCAAGTATTGTTGTATTTGGGATGGTTGCAAGTGAGATTTTTGGTAATTTATAGAAAACCCTAGTTTGTGCAGAGTATCTGTTACATATTGCGTGTGACTTTGACACCGGTGTTGAGTGTTGGCAGTGTTGCCATGTATTCTTCCTGTTTTAGCAAGGGAACTATGTCTTGTAGTGTGACCATGTAGAAATGATCTGATTTGATGAAGAGGTTTAACGTCCTGACATCTAAAATTAGTCTTAGGGGGTCATTCCGACCCTGGCGGTCCATGACCGCCAGGGCGGAGGGCAGCGGAAGCACCGCCAACAGGCTGGCGGTGCTTCCTGGGCGATTCTGACTGCGGCGGTAAATCCGCGGTCAGAAAAGGGGAACCGGCGGTTTCCTGCCGGTTTTCCGCTGGCCCAGGGAATCCGCCATGGGGATTCCGACCCCCTTCCCGCCATCCAGGATGGCGGGAACGGGTGTCATGGGGCCCCTGGGGGCCCCTGCACTGGCATGGGCAGTGCAGGGGCCCCCTAACAGGGCCCCATAAAGATTTTCAGTGTCTGCTTTGCAGACACTGAAAATCGCGACGGGTGCCACTGCACCCGTCGCACCCCTTCAACTCCTCCGGCTCCATTCGGAGCCGGCTTCATTGTTGAAGGGGCTTTCCCGCTGGGCCGGCCAGCGGTCTTCTGGCGGTCGCCCGCCGGCCCAGCGGGAAAGCCGGAATGGCCGCTGCGGTCTTTCGGCGGGAACCGCTTGGCGGGCGGCGACCGCCGACCGCCGTGGTCAGAATGACCGCCTTAGTGTTTTGTCTTTTTTGGGAATAAGGAAATATAGGGAGTAAATCCCTGTTCCTTTTTGATGGGGTGGTACTAGTTCTATGGCTTGTTTTGTTAATAGTGTAGTAGGTCTATATGTTGTGCTGACAGTTTGTGCGTCCTTGGGGGAACATCTGGAGGGAAATGTGTGAACTCTATGCAGTAACCATGTTGGATAATTGATAGAACCAATGTGTCTGTGGTTATGTCTGACCAATGTTTGTGGTATTTTGTTAATCTTCCCCCCACTGGTGATGTGTGTTGGGGAAGTGTGACATTGAAGTCACTGCTTGTTACTGGGGGTCTGCTTGGCAGGCTAAAAAAATTTCCCCTTGCTCTTGGGTATTGTCCCCTGAATGAACCACAAAACCCCCCTCTCTGGTATTGTGACTGGTAGGTGGGTTTTGTTTGGGAGGTGGATGGCTCTGAGGGTTGCTGTCTAAACCCTCCCCTAAACTGTGGCTTCATAAATGTTCCCCTATACTGGGAAGAGTAGAGCACGCCCATGGCTTTGGCCGTGTCTGTGTCCTTCTTCATTTTTTCTATTGCAGTGTCCACTTCCGGCCCAAATAGTTGCTGCTGGTTGAACGGCATGTTGAACACCACTTGCTGTATTTCTGGTTTGAAACCAGAACTGCGAAACCATGCATGACTCCTGATGGTAACTGCTGTGTTTACAGTTCTTGCTGCTGTATCGGCAGAGTCCAGTGCAGAACGGATTAGGTTGTTGGAGATGGCCTGTCCCTCCTCCACCACCTGTTGAGCCCGTTTTTGATGTTCTTTTGGTAAATGCTGAATAATATCATGCATTTCGTCCCAATGGGCTCGGTCGTAACGGGCGAGGAGGGCCTGTGAATTGTCGATACGCCCCTGGTTGGCCGCTTGCGATGCCACTCTTTTCCCTGCCGCATCGAATTTACGGCTTTCTTTATCGGGGGTGGCGCATCCCCTGACGATTGTGAATTTGCCCGCTTTCTTGCAGCTCCCACTACTACAGAGTCCGGAGGGAGCTGCTGTGTAATGAACACAGGGTCCAATGGGGGAGGTTTATATTTTTCCTCCACCCGCGGTGTAATGGCCCTTCCCTTGACCGGTTCTTGGAAGACTTGTTGTGCATGCTTAAGCATGCCTGGTAACATTGGCAGGCTTTGATATGACGCATGCGTGGACGCCAGTGTATTGAAAAGAAAGTCATCCTCCACTGGTTCTGAGTGCATTGTGACATTATGGAATGTCGCAGCCCTGGCTAGTACTTGCGTGTAGGATGTGCTATCCTCTGGAGGAGATGGCTTTGAGGGATAACACTCATGACTGTTGTCTGAAACTGGTGGGTTGTAGAGGTCCCAGGGATCTGCATCGTCCTGCGTCTGCACAGTATGTGTGGGTGACTGTGCAGTTTGTGTGCCAACTGGTGACCTTGTCCCTTGTGGCGAGTGTGGTGGCGACATCTCTGGTGTGAAATGTGGAGTTGGTGACCTTTCTCTAACCACCTTTGCTCTTGGCTGCTCAGTTTCAGTCTCTGCGTGAAAAGCCAATTTCCTTTTAAACTTGAGCGGAGGGATGGTTTGAATTTTTCCAGTGTCCTTCTGGATTTGTAACCTTGGTTGAGTTTGGTAAGCTCCTCCACATCCAGCTCCTGCTCAAACCTGTGCCTCTCTTTAAGTTGTTGGGAGAGCCCATGTTCTTCTGTATAAGAAGTCTTTTTCGGCTCCGAAGCCGTTTTTTTCGGTACTGAAACACCCATGGTTACAGTTGGTCTCGGCTCCGAGAGGCTCTTTCGAGGCTTATTCGACTTGACCAATCGATGTCGACTCTTTTCGATGCCGGTTTCTCGACCCGAGTCGGAAGACTTCGGCACGATCTTGGCCCTTTTCGGTGCCAAAGATGTTATTTGGTCACCGCTTTTCTTGTGGGTTGAGCCATGGCCCTCCGGCAGTGGCATCCCCGAGGCCTTCTGTTTTTTCGACTGACTTTGGGTCAGTTGGGTGCGGAAGCCCTGAAGGGCCGCCGAAGCGGTTGTTTCGTCGGTGCCGATGTATCTATAGAAAACCGGTCCCGAACGCAACAATACCGACGGATTTTCGATGATTTCTTAGACTTTCCCGATTCGAATCACGGAGCGAAGAGGAGCACGTCCAAACCCGATGGCGGAAAGAAAACAATCTAAGATGGAGTCGATGCCCATGCACAATGGAGCCGAAAGGGAGGAGTCACTCGGTCCCGTGACTCGAAAAGACTTCTTCGAAGAAAAACAACTTATAACACTCTGAGCCCAACACTAGATGGCAGGAACAGTGCACAGCATGTGTATCTGCAGCTACACATGCCATCGAACATATATATATATATATATGTTTAAATTTGACATCATGTGTTTTCCTTGATATATTATACATATGGCTCTTAAATGGATATTTATCCTGTTGCATTTTTTAGGTACAGAATATGAATGGATTAGTCAAAGGGCGCTTTTCTATGTATCATCTGTTACTTAAAATTGGCAATTTTACCATTCTGATTTGGCGGCAATGTATATTTGTTGACATCACTCATTTTTTTATGTTTATCACAAGTATATGACACGGTGATTGTGATGTACAGGTCATATGATCAAGGCCGCATAGCCAGCCGAAACGCATCATGCTGAAGTAAATCCCTATTACTCTTTGGTTACAATTTGGATATTATTTGCCGGGGTGCTCAGCTGGCTTACACTCCACCCCCTCGGGTAGCGGGTCCGTTTGGAGCAAGGTTTGGTCTCGATATATATATATTCATTACCTCTCCCTTTGGGAATTTTGAAAATTCTACAATTGTGGCCTGTTTTATATAAATCTCCTGAATTAGGATTATATCTGGGGAGTCGTTTTTAATCCATTTTTCAATGGCTTTCATTTTGTGCAATAAACAATATAATCTTCAAGTTCTTACTATCCATCTTCATTTTATAGCATCACATCTCGTCCAGTCTATACTAATCATATCCTGTTTACTATGATACAAAAGTATGTGTAAGACAACAGAAATACAAAGTGTGTCACTGTCATAGCTCTACTCACAATAGGCCCACTATGTATATATATATATAAATAGTTCCAGACGAGCTGTTTTGCCTTGGAGAGATATATAAATATATATAACCCCAGACCTTTGAGGGGTGGAGCTCTATGGCAGCAGAGCGCACAGGCAGGAAATATCACCAAAGCACGAAAGTAGACGCTCACTCAAGACACAGGTACGTTGAAAGAAAGATTTGCTCCGAAAATCCCCATGATGCATTTCGACCGTCTCACGGGATTTCAGAGTAAATCTTGCTTGCTACACAGTCCTTTTTCGACAATTAGCAAAACCCTTAGCAACCACTCTAAGTCCCTAGTAAATAGTACCCCTGGTACCTAGGGCCTGGGGTACTAAAGAGGGTACTTAAGGGCTGCAGCACAAATTGTGACACCTTAAGGGACCCCTCACCAAGCACATGACCAGCTGCCTTTGCAGGCAGCGTGTCTTGGTACAGACAAAAGTGAAAACACAGCATACAGCTTGTGTGCCATGTCCCCTTAAAACTTCATGTAATAAATGTGGGAAACTTCCGGAACAACGAGTCCGAAACAACAATGTCGTTTACATCGCAAGTGGACTGACACTTGCCGGAACAACGCAGGACTTTTTCTCTGCCTTAACCACGCATGTGCTGAACAACACACATGTGTGGGTAGGGCAGAGGAAAAGGGAGAGTTCATCTAGAGAGGACACGGTCAGGTAAGTGTGGAAGGGGCAGGGTTGGGGGAGTTGGGCAATTTTTTTTAAAGGGGCAGGGGGGGTCGGGGTAGTTATGTTTTTTAGGGCGGTGAGGGGAGTTATGTTTTTAGGGTCGGTGGGGGGGTTGGGGTAGTTATGTTTTTAGGGCGGGTGGGGGGTCAGAGTAGTACTGTTTTAGGGCAGGTGGTGGGGGGTCAGGGTACTTGTGTTTTTAGAGTGGGTGGGGGGGTTGGGGTAGTTATGTTTTTAGGGCAGGTGTGGGGTCAGGGTAGTAGTGTTTTTAGGGCAGGTGGTGGGGGGTCAGGGTACTTGTGTTTTCAGGGCAGGTGGGGGGGTCGGGGTAGTTATGTTTTTAGCTCGGGTGGGCAGGTTGGATAGTAGTATTTTTAGGGTGGTAGTGGGTGGTCAGGGTACTTGTGTTTTTAGGGCGGGTGAGGGGCGGGTAGTTTTGTTTTTAGGTTGGGTGGGGGTTAGGATAGTTGTGTTTTTTTAGGGTGGGGGTGGAGGGGTCAGGTTAGTTGTGTTTTTAGGGGGGTCAGGTAGTTATGTTTTTAGGGTGGATGGGAGTCGGGTAGATATGCTTTTAGGGTGGGTGGGGGGGTCGGAGTAGTAGTGTTTTTTGGGTGGGTGGGGGGGTCGGAGTAGTTGTGTTTTTGGGCAGGGGTTGGGTAGTTATGTTTTTAGGGCCGGTGGTGCCATTTTTTTTAAGGGGCGGGGTTCGGGTAGTTATGTTTTTAGGGTGGGTGGTGGGGGTTGGGGTAGTTATATTTTTTTGGGTGGGTCAGGGGCAGGTAGTAGCTTTTTAGGGTGGGTGGGGGGTCAAGTAGTTGTATTTTTAGGGCGGTGGGGGTCGGGTAGTTATGTTTTTAGGGCAGGTGGTGCCATTTTTTTTAAGGGGCAAGGGTAGAGGGGTCGAGGTAGTTATGTTTTTAGGGCAGGTGGTGAGGGGTTGGGGTAGTTATGTTTTTAGGGCAGGTGGTGGGGGGTCAGGGTAGTTGTGTTTTAAGGCGAGTAGTGGGGGGTCAGGGTAGTTGTGTTTTTAGGGCGGTTGTGGGGGGTCAGGATAGTTATGTTTTTAGGGTGTGTGGTGGTGGGTCAGGGTGGTTATGCTTTATTGGCGGGTGGTGGGGGGTCGGGGTAGTTATGTTTTTTAGGGCGGGTGGGGGATCAGGGGAGTAGTGTTTTTAAGGTGGGTGGGGGGTCAAGTAGTTGTATTTTTAGGGCGGTGGGGGTCGGGTAGTTATGTTTTTAGGGCAGGTGGTGCCATTTTTTTTAAGGGGCAAGGGTAGAGGGGTCGAGGCAGTTATGTTTTTAGGGCAGGTGGTGAGGGGTTGGGGTAGTTATGTTTTTAGGGCAGGTGGTGGGGGTCAGGTTAGTTGTGTTTTTAGGGCAAGTAGTGGGGGGTCAGGGTAGTTGTGTTTTTAGGGCGGTTGTGGGGGGTCAGGATAGTTATGTTTTTAGGGTGGGTGGTGGTGGGTCAGGGTGGTTATGCTTTATTGGCGGGTGGTGGGGGGTCGGGGTAGTTATGTTTTTTAGGGCGGGTGGGGGATCAGGGGAGTAGTGTTTTTAAGGTGGGTGGGGGGTCAAGTAGTTGTATTTTTAGGGCGGTGGGGGTCGGGTAGTTATGTTTTTAGGGCAGGTGGTGCCATTTTTTTTAAGGGGCAAGGGTAGAGGGGTCGAGGTAGTTATGTTTTTAGGGCAGGTGGTGAGGGGTTGGGGTAGTTATGTTTTTAGGGCAGGTGGTGGGGGGTCAGGGTAGTTGTGTTTTTAGGGCGAGTAGTGGGGGGTCAGGGTAGTTGTGTTTTTAGGGCGGTTGTGGGGGGTCAGGATAGTTATGTTTTTAGGGTGGGTGGTGGTGGGTCAGGGTGGTTATGCTTTATTGACGGGTGGTGGGGGGTCGGGGTAGTTATGTTTTTTAGGGCGGGTGGGGGATCAGGGGAGTAGTGTTTTTAAGGTGGGTGGGGTGGCGGGGTAGTTGTGTTTTTAGGGCAGGGGTCAGTAAGTTATGTTTTTAGGGCAGGTGGTGGGGGTTGGGTAGTTATATTTTGAGTGCGGTGGTGCCATTATTTTTTTAAGGGGCGGGGTTGGGGGGTTGTGGTAGTTATGTTTATAGGGCGTGTGGTGGGGGTTGGTGTAGTTATGTTTTTAGGGTAGGTGGTGGGGGGTCGGGTAGTTATGTTTTTAGGGCAGGTGGTGGAGGGTCGGGTAGTTATGTTTTGAGGGCAGGTGGCAGGGGTTGGGGTAGTTGTGTTTATAGGGTGGGTGTTGGGGGGTCGGGGTAGTTGTGTTTTTAGGGTGGGTGGTGGGGGGGTCGCGGTAGTTGTGTTTTTAGAGCGGATGCTGGGGGGTTGGGGTAGTTGTTTTTTTAAGGACGGATGGTGGGGGGTCGGGGTAGTTGTGTTTTTAGGGCAGATGGTGGGGGGTCGGGTAGTTGTGTTTTTTAGGGCAGGTGGTGGGGGGTCAGGGTAGTTGTGTTTTTAGTGCAGGTGTTGGAGGGTCGGGGTAGTTGTGTTTTGAGGGTGGGGGGCCAGGGTAGTTGTGTTTTTAGGGCAGGTGGTGGGTCGGGGTAATTATGGTTTTAGGGTGGTTGGGGCAGGTAGGGTACTTGTGTTTTTAGGGTGGGTGGAGGGGTCAGGGTAGTTGTGTTTTTAGGGCAGGTGGGGGTTGGCATGCTAGAACCACACATGCCGTTCCACACATCCCTTTACTAGGCATGTTTTACAACAAAAAAATTGTTGTAAAGGCATGCGTGGAAACAACGCAGTTGTTGTTCTGACCGCATTGTTAAGGCATGCGTGGTGCTCGCATTAGTTGTTCCATCATACTTTCATATATGTAAGTCACCCCTCTGGCAGGCCTTGTAGCCCTAAAGGCAGGGTGAATTATATTACATGTGAGGGCATATCTGAATGAGCACATATGTCCGTGCTATGTCTGTCGATTCTCAGTGGAGAAGTGTGGCAAGTGGAGAAGTGTGGCACAATGGTTAGAGCGGCAGACCCTGAAGCAGAGATCTGGCTCAAGACCAGGGTTCAAGTCCCGCTTCGGCAGGTCTTGGGCTCAATTCCCTCGGACCAGATAATTCTCGCCTCAGTGCCTAATCTAACTAATGGGTGCAACTCTGGGCAATAGCTTGCTTAATCTCCACAAGGGCCCCAACAGCGCTTGGATGCCTGGCTTCACCCTGGGGGTGCCTAGGAGTGGGCACCTCACAGGGAAAAAGCCAGGAAGGGTTCCATAGCGGTATGAGTACAGCGCCTTGAGACCCTAACGGGTGAGTAGTGCGCTATACAAGTGCAAAGTTTACAGTTTTACAGTAAGTGAACAGGGAAGCCATTGTAATACATGTGCTGGATACTGGTCAATACGAGTCTCCCAGCTACATGATGGATTCTCTGAATATAGGGATGTTTGGTATCAAACATCTCATATTGGTGAGCCCACAATGAAGCCAGTGTTGGATTCACCAGTACCTGCACCCAGAGGGCACCTTAGAGGTGCCCCCTGTAAACCTACCCAGCTACTGGTGTGCTCACTGACTGGTCAAAACCAGTGCAGCCACCCCAGACCAAGTTCTGGCCCCCTGAGGTGAGAACCAACGCTCTCGGAGGCCCAGAAAAAAGACCTGCTCTGGGTGGAGGGGTTAACACCTCAACTAGAGCAGGATGGACATTCCAGGGCAGGGAGCTTCAAAGGCCTAGCCGCCTTTGAAATGCAACCCAGGTGTCTCCAGATAGCAGAGATGATAGACCGCCCTGTCCTTACCCCACTTTAGGCAGCAGCACTGGTGGGAAAATTAGGCAGATTAGGAGGTGTGCCCACTTCATGCCAGTCCCACCCTTAAGGTAGACAATCTGAAGTGATCACTACTTTTGAAATTCCTCCATCTTGTTTGGAAAGGAATTAGGCCACTAAGGTTAGGGTTATGCCCACTTCCCAGCAAAAGTGGTCACAGAAAGGGTGAAGTCACCCTAGCGGTGGTCAGTCCATTGACCACCACCTGGCACTCCCTGTAACCCCCTAAATTGAGTATTTAGGTGGCACCCCTGTACTCTAGCACTCCAATCTCAACAATGACCTAGGAAGAAAAAGACACAGAAGAGTTGCACCCCTGCAGAAGAGGAAAAAGCAGCAGCTGACCCAGTACCAGTCCTGCCTGCTGACCTCACTGGACTCTGCCCAAGAAGAGGACTAGTCCTGCAGCTGAGCCTCCAACCAGGAGGTCTGCCTGCCTTCTAAAGAGACTCAAGACTCCTGTGAGTGGCAGACTTGCAGCCTCGAGAACAACAAAACCTGACATCTGAAGTGACTTCTGCAATAAACATCCACAACCCAAGGCAAAACAAACCAAATGTGCCAACAAGGTTCCCAGCTGTCCAGAATCAGAGTCTACTCAGGTTTCACCCACTTGGACTCCCCTACATCACCTGCAGCCTCTGCAAGCAGCTCCCTCTCCTGCAGCCTTGTGGAAAGAGGAAACACGTCATCGCCAGCAAACACTGCACCCTTCACCCCCCCGCTGAGGAGGGTCACTGGTGCCAACGTCATCCCCCTACTCCTAACAGCTCGAGTCTGCCCTGGCAAATTCCCCGATGATGCATGCAGTCTCAACAGACAGGGCCCCCTGACTGAGAGTGCTCCCGAGCGACAAAACCAGAAGCCTAAAAACACCTCTGCATCTGTCGCCGAAGAGGACCAAAGGTGCATCGACGTCCCCGAGCAGCCCAAGTCTACTACCTACTTGCTGCCCTGACAGGCTTCCTTGGCAGAGCCTGCAGACTGTTTGTCATGAGGTCCCACTCCCATAGAGAACTATTATGCACCTGACGCCTTCCTGCACCTCTGCTCCCGGCCGCCCCAGTGTGATCCAGTGTGACCTGTTGTTGGGGTTCTAATCAGTGCCCTGGACTTATCTTCGCTCACTGAGTTCGACCTCGTAAGTTGTCGTTAACTCTGTTGAACATTGTTTTTCCTCCATAGGATAACATTGAGAGAACTCTCAAAATTGCACTGTGTTGATTTTTGAAACTGCAAAGTACCTATGCTTAAAAGTCTACTTACCTGATTTTAGAATTCTTGGGTTTGACACATATATAGAAAAAAATTATTTTTCTAATTTGTCTCGGATTTATTCTTTGAGTGTGTCTCATTTATTTCCTCTGTGGGTACAACAAATGGTTAGCACGACCCTCTGATAAGCCTAACTGCTCACCCATACTACCACAAAATAGAGCAATAGTCCTATCTGCTGTTGCCTTTGTCAAGCCAAATGGGAATCCTCTGGACTCTGAATATTGTACTTCATTTTGGTGCACTATATAGAGAGCCAGCTTCCTACAACACCCATAAACCATGGAGTGCACATTCTCATCCTACCAGCACAAGATTAGCTTTCCACAAGCCCTCCCAATAATTCAGGTGTAGCAATCAGGCTTTCAATAGAGAAATCTGAAGTGCTCGTAGTCCTTCTCTAAGTCACATACCTGCCTAGTCTCAGTGGCCAGCATTGACTAATGGAAGCCTCACACACAGTCATCTTAGATGGGTTTTCAATGTCGCTCATTTACCTTAGTGGAGTCTCATTCCCTGGTCCCAGTGGGACTTTTGGTCACTCAATGGCCTTAACAGATTTTAACTTAATATTTTAATAAGAACCATAATTAACCAGCATTTCACTGAAACCTTTGAATATCTGTGAATGCTACTGTGGGGGCCAAGTAGAGAAATGCTGCGTCAACTCATCCCCTTGTATGGGAAAGCGAATAAGGATGACAGATTTAATAAAGTCCAGAATGTAGTGGTGTATGGTAGTGGGGGGTGGGTGGGTGTCCCTAAGCATTTCTAATGGGCTAACAGGTCATTCTGATAATATTCAGCCTTTGCATTCTTACAGGCTGTCCATTTACTTGCAGTTGGATATGTTAGGCTTTCACATGATGTGAATTTTCCTGGGGGCTGCTATTGAGTCCTTATAATTTGCATGTTTAGTTAAAGGTGCATCTGGAATTTTCATTAAGATGCAGATGTTCCTAAGGATTAATCTTGAGAGCGATTTCATGATTATCTTTGTTGCTTTTAAAGACTTAGCTTATCATGAATGTGAATATTTGTTGAATAGACCCCGTGCTTATACAGGCAGCCTGTTTACCTACAGTTGGGTATTTTAAGCCTTTACAGGCTTGAGTTCACTTGGGGCAGTTCCTTCTAGCCAGATGAAGGATTGAATGCTTTCCTGTGGGCCGTACACACTGCACTCCACTTAACGGATGTTATGCAGCTGCTTCTAAAGAAATCATTATCAGCATAGTTTGTGCGCAGTCCCTCGGCCATCCCTAAATGCAGCGCTAGACACCAATCCTGATGGGTACAGAAATGGAAGTAACTGTGTCAGAGAAAGGAATTTTGCTAAGACAGCAGTGCTGATTTTATCCCAAAGGGCAATCTTAGAAACTGTCTTTTCTTCTTTGGCACCCTGTAGACATGCATCCTTGAGTGCCAATGTTGCCATATGCCCCCTTTTTTTAGGAGAGCAATGCCCTTCTGCGCGGCAGTCCTTTGGAATTTCTGCATTTTTATGTACAGTGCCGGATGAGGTTGAATATCCATTTGCCAGAGGTGATGTTTTACCATTTCTTGAAGAATTCTCCAATTCTACCCCTTACCAATGTTGAGTGGCAGGGGTGTTTTAGTGTGGAGTCACCCGTTGATGTCTGTAACTCCTCTCAGTGCTGCTCACCTTTAATGGGTGCATTCACAAAAAGGGCTCTATTTTGCCCTGTGCATTGCCGCAGTGTTGTGGTGCTGTGGCTCAGCTGCTGCACAGCGTAGTAGGCATGGGACGTGGTTAGTTGTAACCTTCAGGAAGACATTTTTCTGCTGGGGTGGGTCCTTCTGTAATTTGTCCTCTGGGCGGAGATAACCCTCTTGCAGACTGTGAACATTATGATTGCGGCCACTGACCCCCTGATAGAGGCGTGGTTCATGGTGGAGTGAATTTCTTCTTCATCCATAGAGCAACAGCCTCTCTTTCCTGGTCCAACATCCTTGGTAGACTTTGGTAGGAACTAGCTTTTTCATAGAGAAGGTAGCAGTGTCTAGAGCAGGAAGCATGATTCCTCTTGCTCTGCTTTCACTTTGAAACTGGAGGTGTCTGCTGCCTCTTTTACCACTACATCGTACACTAAGATGTCACCTGGAAGTGAGGGCCTCGAGGGATGTGTCCACTACCTATTTCAGTGGCTCTGCATCGATGTACTGCTAGTCCTCATGTCAATGAATATGCCCTCCTGGTACTGGTCACCGTAGAATTATTAGTCAAATCTAAAGGCAGCCTCTTCTCCTTCTGACGATTCCAGTATTGCCAACGGGGGCAACTCTGGTTGCTCGGCTTCAATCTCCACCGCTGTTTCCTTCGATGTTTGGAGAGTGATCCTCTAATCACTCAAGGAGTCGTCAATCTCCATTCTAAGGAGGGCCTACATTTCAGCCTTGAGGAGTCATCACTTCACCACGATTTCAAGCACTTTCTGTTCAGCAACAACCATGAGGGGACTCTTTTTGGCAGTGAACACGGGAGGGAGAAGCCAACACTTCTCATTTTGGCTTCTCCCTCCAATAGTACCAATCCCGTTTCGAAATCGAAGCCTGTCTTGCCTCCCGTGGTATCTTTTGTTTTAGATATAAGGTGCTCTTTGGTGTCTTTGGGCTGTTTGCCATCTGAAGCCGTTGAAGTCAACGAGGGCTTTTTTGTTCTGATCTTTTTGTGTCGATCCACGATCTCCCCTGTTCCTTGTGCTTCTTGCTTTTAGTGTCCTTCGATGACTTTCTTTGACACCTTCTCAGAATTAACGGTCTCAATGTCAGAGTCCTGCTGTGGGCCCATTTCAGCATAGTTGTTGCCATAGGTCTCCTTCGGTGGAGGTATGGGGGAGGGATTGGGGTATGTTTCTGCATTTGTGCTATAGCAGTGGACTCACCTCTGCTTGTACCTTATTATAGGAGTCTTTGGGTGAAACAGAGCAGGCATTGTATCTCTCCAGTGAGTGGTCTGTGGGCTGGCACAAGTTGCAGACTTTGTGACTATCCTTCTGCACCAACATTGCGACCACATATTCACCAAAACCCGAACATCGTATGCTCCATACTCCAGATGCATTCTCCATGCTGTTGAGGACCTCGTGGTCCAGCAAGGATATCCATCCCACAGTCGATCCTAGTTTGTGTTCTGAGGTTTTCCTTTGCATTAAGAAGGCTTCTTTGGTTTCAAGTTTTTAAGAAAGAAAAAGAAAACCTTCTTCAAATTATCCTTGATCTCGCTCCACCGCATACAGTCCTGACAACAGAAAAAAGAATCTGATTATGGTGTCCACGCAATGGAGCTTCTAGAGCATATGGAGGAAGGGCACTCCACTAAATCATCTGATGAAGACACCCATTAAAAGGGGTGGGGTGGGTGGGGGAGGGAGGACAATTCTAGACTGAAGGAAGTTGGCTCTGTATATACTATTTCAAAGTAAGAAATAGTGTGCACAGAGTCCAAGGGTTCCCCTTAGAGGTAAGATAGTGGCAAAAAGAGATAATTCTAATGCTCTATTTTGTGGTAGTGTGGTCGAGCAGTAGGCTTATCAGAGGGTAGTGTTAAGCATTTGTTGTACACACACAGGCAATAAATGAGGAACACACACTCAAAGACTTACTCCAGGCCAATAGGTTTTTATATAGAAAAATATATTTTCTTAGTTTATTTTAAGAACAACAGGTTCAAGATTTACAAGTAATACTTCAAATGAAAGGTATTTCATTCAGGTATTCTAGGAACTTTGAATAATCACAATAGCATGTACAGTTTTGACAAACATGGCAATAAGCTATTTTAAAAGTGGACACTGCAAAAATCACAGTTCCTGGGGGAGGTAAGCAAATGTTAAGTTCACAGGTAAGTAAAACACTTACAGGGTTCAAAGTTGGGTCCAAGGTAGCCCAATGTTGGGGGTTTAAGGCAACCCCAAAGTTACCACACCAGCAGCTCAGGGCCGGTCAGGTGCAGAGGTCAAAGTGGTGCCCAAAACACATAGGCTTCAATGGAAATAGGGGTGCCCCGGTTCCAGTCTGCCAGCAGGTAAGCACCCGTGTCCTCGGAAGGCAGACCAGGGGGGTTTTGTAGGGCACCGGGGGGGACACAAGCAGGCACAGAAAGTACACCCTCAGCGGCACAGGGGCAGCAGGGTGCAGAGTGCAAACAGGCATTGGGTTTCTGATAGGAATCAATGGGGAGACCCGGTGGTCTCTTCAGCTATGCAAGTAGGCACAGTGGGGGGGGGGGCGCTCAGGGTAGCCACCACCTGGGCTAGGCAAAGGGTCGCCTGGGGGTCGCTCCTGCACTGGAGTTCGGTTCCTTCAGGTTCTGTGGGCTGCGGGTGGAGTGCTGGTTCCAGGCGTCGGGTTCCATGTTACAGGCAGTCGTGGTCAGGAGGAGCCTCTGGATTTCCTCTGCAGGCGTCGCTGTGGAGGTTCAGGGGGGTCAACTCTGGCTACTCACGGGCTCGCAGTCGCCGGGGAGTCAGTCCTCCCTGTAGTGTTAGTTTTCCGCAGGTCGAGACGTGGGCGTCGGATGCAGAGTGGAAAGTCTCACGCTTCCGGCGGGAAACGTGTGGTCTTTAAAAGTTGCTTCTATGTTGCAGAAAGTTGCAGCTTGTTGAACAGGGCTGCTGTTCTCGGGAGCTTCTTGGTCCTTTAGATGCAGGGTAGTCCTCTGAGGCTTCAGAGGTCGCTGGACCCTGTTGGATGCGTCGCTGTTGCAGTTTTCTTTGAAGTAGGGAGACAGGCCGGTGGGGCTGGGGCCAAATCAGTTGTCGTCTCCGTCTTCACTGCAGGGCTTCAGGTCAGCAGTCCTTCTTCTTCTTTAGGTTGCAGGAATCTGTCTTCTTTGGTTCTGGGAGCCCCTAAATACTGAATTTAGGGGTGTGTTTAGGTCTGGGAGGGCAGTAGCCAATGGCTACTGGTCCTGAGGGTGGCCACACCCTCTTTGTGCCTCCTCCCTGTGGGGAGGGGGGCACATCCCTAATCCTATTGGGGGAATCCTCCTTCTACAAGATGGAGGATTTCTAAAAGTAAGAGTCACCTCAGCTCAGGACACCTTAGGGGCTGTCCTGACTGGGGGGTGACTCCTCCTTGTTTTCCTCATTATCTCCTCCAGCCTTGCCGCCAAAAGTGGGGGCAGTGGCCGGAGGGGCGGGCATCTCCACTAGCTGGGATGCCCTGTGGCGCTATAACAAAGGGGGTGAGCCTTGGAGGCTCACCGCCAGGTGTTACAGTTCCTGCAGGGGGAGGTGAGAAGCACCCCCACCCAGTACAGGCTTTGTTCCTGGCCACAGAGTGACAAAGGCATTCTCCCCATGTGGCCAGCAACATGTCTGGTGTGTGGCAGGCTGGCAAAACTAGTCAGCCCACACTGGAAGTCGGGTATGTTTTCAGGGGGCATCTCTAAGATGCCCTCTGGGTGTATTTTACAATAAAGTGCACACTGGCATCAGTGTGCATTTATTGTGCTGAGAGTTTTCCCAGTTTTCAGTGTAGCCATTATGGTGCTGTGGAGTTCGTGTTTGACAGACTCCCAGACCATATACTCTTATGGCTACCCTGCACTTACAATGTCTAAGGTTTTGCTTAGACACTGTAGGAGCACAGTGCTCATGCACTCATGCCCTCAGCTGTGGTATAGTGCACCCTGCCTTAAGGCTGTAAGACCTGCTAGAGGGGTGACTTACCTATGCCACAGGCAGTGTGAGGTTGGCATGGCACTCTGAGGGGAGTGCCATGTCATCTTAGTCATTTTCTCCCCACCAGCACACACAAGCTGGCAAGCAGTGTGTATGTGCTGAGTGAGGGGTCCCCAGGGTGGCATAAGACATGCTGCAGCCCTTAGAGACCTTCCCTGGCATCAGGGCCCTTGCTACCAGGAGTACCAGTTACAAGGGACTTACCTGGGTGCCAGGGTTGTGCCAATTGTAGAGACAAAGGTACAGTTTAGGGAAAAACACTGTTGTTGGGGCCTGGTTAGCAGGGTCCCAGCACACTTTCAAATCATAACTTGGCATCAGCAAAGGCAAAAAGTCAGAGGGTAACCATGCCAAGGAGGCATTTCCTTACACAACCCCCCCCCCCCCCAAATGAAAGATGATGAGACTAACCTTTCCCAAGAGAGTCTTCATTTTCTAAGTGGAAGAACCTGGAAAGGCCATCTGCATTGGTATGGGCAGTCCCAGGTCTGTGTTCCACTATAAAGTCCATTCCCTGTAGGGAGATGGACCACCTTAACAGTTTAGGATTTTCACCTTTCATTTGCATTAGTCATCTGAGAGGTCTGTGGTCAGTCTGAACTACAAAGTGAGTACCAAAGAGGTATGGTCTCAGCTTCTTCAGGGACCAGACCACAGCAAAGGCCGCCCTCTCAATGGCACTCCAACGCTGCTCCCTGGGGAGTAACCTCCTGCTAATGAAAGCAACAGGCTGATCAAGCCCATCATCATTTGTTTCGGACAGAACTGCCCCTAACCCATGTTCAGAGGCATCAGTCTGCACAATGAACTGCTTGGAGTAATCTGGAGCTTTGAGAACTGGTGCTGTGCACATAGCTTGTTTCAGGGTGTCAAAGGCCTGTTGGCATTCTACAGTCCAGTTTACCTTCTTGGGCATTTTCTTAGAGGTAAGTTCTGTGAAGGGTGTCACTATGGATCCATATCCCTTCACAAACCTCCTGTAGTACCCAGTCAAGCCAAGGAATGCCCTGACTTGAGTCTGGGTTTTTGGAGCTACCCAGTCCAGAATCGTCTGGATCTTGGGTTGGAGTGGCTGAACTTGGCCTCCACCTACAAGGTGTCCCAAGTAAACCACAGTACCCTGCCCTATCTGACATTTGGATGCCTTGATAGAGAGGCCTGCTGCTTGCAGGGCCTGCAAAACCTTCTTCAGGTGGACCAGGTGATATTGCCAGCTAGAGCTAAAGGCAACAATATCATCAAGATAAGCTGCACTAAAGGACTCCAAGCCAGCAAGGACTTGATTCACCAACCTTTGGAAGGTGGCAGGGGCATTCTTTAAGCCAAAGGGCATCACGGTAAACTGATAGTGCCCATCAGGTGTAGAGAATGCTGTCTTTGCTTTTGCTCCTGGTGCCATTTTATTTGCCAGTACCCTGCTGTCAAGTCAGAGGTACTCAAGTATTTGGCAGCACCCAATTTATCAATTAACTCATCTGCCCTTGGAATGGGATGGGAATCTGTCTTGGTGACAGAATTAAGTCCTCTGTAGTCCACACAAAACCTCATCTCTCTCTTACCATCTTTTGTGTGAGGTTTGGGGACTAAGGGGGTCATTCCTACCCTGGCGGTCATAGACCGCCAGGGTAGGTGACGGAGGAAGCACCCCCAACAGGCTGGCGGTGCTTCCGGGGGCATTCTGACCGCGGTGGTAAAGCCGCGGTCAGAAAAGGGAGCCGGCTTCCTCGTTGCTGGTGCTTTCCCGCTGGGCGGGTGGGTGGCCTTTTGGCGGTCGCCCGCCCGTGCAGCGGGAAAGTCAGAATCACCACAGCGGTCATTTGACCGCGCTGCGGTGTTCTGGCGGGGGAACTTTGGCGGGCGGCCTCCGCCGCCCGCCGAAGTTAGAATGACCCCCTAAGACCACTGGGCTAGCCCAGGGACTGTCAGAGTGCTCAATGACTCCCAATTCCAGCATCTTGTGGACTTCCACTTTGATGCTTTCCTTAACTTGCCCACACTGTCTAAAAATCCTGTTTTTGACAGGCATGCTGTCCCCTGTGTCCACATCATGGGTACACATGTGTGTCTGACCAGGGGTTAGGGAAAACAGCTCAGCAAACTGTTGTAGGGCTTTCCTACAGTTAGCTTGCTGTTGGCCAGAGAGGGTGTCTGAATAGATCACTCCATCTACTGAGCCATCATTAGGGTCAGTGGAGAGGAGATCAGGGAGAGGTTCACTCTCAGCTTCCTGGTCCTCATCTGTAACCATTAACATGTTTACATCTGCTCTGTCATGAATGAGTTTGAGGCGGTTCACATGGATCACCCTTTTGGGGGTCCTGCTAGTGCCTAGGCTACCAGGTAGGTGACCTGACTCTTTCTCTCTAGCACTGGTAAGGGCCACTCCATCTGTCCTGAAGTGCCCTGGGAGCCACAGGCTCCAGAACCCAGACTTTCTGCCCTGACTGAAACTCAACCATAGCAGCCTTTTGGTCATACCACATCTTCTGTAGTTGTTGGCTGGCCTCAAGGTTTTTACTTGCCTTTCCCATGTACTCTGCCATCCTGGAACGTAGGCCTAGTACATAGTACACTATGGTGGTCATTCTGACCTCGGCGGTAAAAGGCGCCTACCGCCGGTCCGAAATCCTCCATAATTCCGCCGCGGTCGCGGTAACCCGCCACGGTCATTCTGACCCGCAGCAGCCAAACCTCCGAAAATCCGACAGCCACAACAGACCGCCAGACCAGCGGTCGGCGGAAAAGTGGAGGTGACCAAACCTCCACCGTCACGCCAACAGAAATACGCCCATGCCATTACGACCCACGAATCCACGCGGCGGTCTTTCAAACGCGGTTTTCCATTGGCGGTACACACCGCCGCGGTCAGAATACACACAAACGAACAAAACTCAGCCACATTGGACGATTTGAATTCCACACACCTGATACACATACACACACCACTCCCACACACACAATACAATATAAAACACCCACCCACATCACCCACAAACCCCTACGACCAAAAATTCAGAAAGAAGCACTGAGAGACACATCAGCGATCACAGAATACCATCACACAGAGGCACACTACACCATCACCCACACAATATCCACACACAAAACAACACACACCACCACACTCAACACACTTAACTACACATACTCCACCCCACACATCATACACACCACTCCATGGCACCCCAAAGACACCCCCGCTTCTCAGACGAAGAACTCAGGGTCATGGTGGAGGAAATCGTTCGGGTAGAGCCCCAGCTCTTCGGCACACAGGTCCAATACACCAGCATTGCCCGGAGGACGGAGCTATGGCAGAGGATTGTCGACAGGGTCAACGCTGTGGGACAGCACCCCAGAAATCGGGAAGACATCAGGAAGCGATGGAACGACCTACGGGGGAAGGTGCGTTCCATGGTATCCAGGCACAACATCGCCGTGCAGAAGACTGGCGGAGGACCCCCACCTCAACCCCCACAATTTACAACATGGGAGGAGGAAGTCTTGAACATCCTGCATCCTGACGGCCTCGCAGGAGTCGCCGGAGGAATGGATTCTGGTAAGTTGAAGCTTCAATACTGCTTCCCCCCCACCTGCATGCCAAATCATACCCCAACCCTCACCCCCATCCTCGAACCCCACCCTCACCCCCACCCCCATCCTCACCCCCACCCTCACCCCCACCACCATCCTCACCCCCACCACCATCCTCACCCCCACCCCCAGCACACCTATTCCCTGCCAATGTCTCACCATCACAACCCACACATCCCAAAACCTAGGCCTGCATGCGTCCACTAAGCATGGACACCCATCACCAAAGCATGCCCAATGCATATACACATCCCCCCCACAAGCCACCCTCACCAAAGCACCCACACACGAATGCCAGCACTTGGGGACACGGGAACCCACAGATACACCCATATGCCACACATTGAAACTATAACCATACCTCTATACCCCTGCAGGACCCGACCGTCAACACACCGCCACGGAGGGCCCAGAATTCTCCACACCCCCCACCCAAGAGGCCGTCAGCGATGACAGCAGCTCTGTCGACCTGGACACTGATGACCAGCCCGGACCATCGGGGACCTCTGGACAGTCGGTTCCCCTCAGACAGGCACAGGCCACTACAGACCCAAACCCCTCTGGGAACACCAGCACAGCTCCCACCCAGCGGGCCCATGCCTCTGTCTCCAGGGCGCGTCAATCTGCGGTGTGTCTACCACTACAGGGCACCCAGGATAACCCACCACCCCAACAACAACAGGGACCTGGGGGCAGTGGTAGTGGGCACACCGGCCAGGGGGCAGAGGCCCAGGGAAACAGGGCAACTCGGAGGGCAGCTGTGCGACAGGGGGGGGACGGGCCCAGGGAACCCACTCTCCACGAGGCCCTCACCACCATCATGGGAGCATACAACCGCTCCCAGGAGACGATGGCGACGGTACTGGCCCGGTTCCAGGAGATCCAGGTACTGCAGGAGGAACACTATCGGGGGTACAGGGAGGACATCAGAGCCCTCACCTCCACCCTGGTTACCATGGTAGGGCTGCTGCAGGACCTCATCAACACCAGGACGGACACTCAACAACAACAAAGGGCCCCTGCCACTAGCCTGGACCAAGAACAGCCAACCACCTCCGCCGGCGCTAGTGGACAGGAGGCCCCCGCACAACAGCAGCCCACCAGACCCCCACCTCCTGCAGGAGAAGAACCACCCCGCAAGAGGGCCCTGAGATCTCGCAAGAAGACAGAGTAGGATGTCAAGACCCCCGCCAGCAAAGGATACCACCTGATGTCATCCCACTGTCCCACATTGTCACCCTGTCCATCCTTGAACTGCCCATGCTCCATCTCTCCACAGGCCTATGGACAATGCACCTGTGTGACTGTTACTCTGGACTCTGCCATGGACATTCCTTCACCATAGCCCCCACCCACTTGAAACCACCCATCCCATTTTGAGCACTGAAATAAACACCTATTTTGCACAAAACTATCTGGAGTCTGGCTGTGATTTCAAAATAATGTAATTGACATGACAGTGCAAATATGTCCTTGTACATAGTGAAGTCAACAAACAGCTGCCACAAAGCTGTAGTCCATGGGGAAACGAAGCACAGGACTCGTAGTGGGGACCCCAGATCTGAAATAGGGAGGGAAAAGCCACAACTCAGTCATCATACACTGGGGCAAATAGACAGGCAGCAGAGATGCAGGAGAGTAGTTCACATTTACTAAATTATGTTTGAATTGTTACCTGTGTCCTATTGGAAGTACTGTTCAATGATTCTGTCCCTGTTGTCTGTTTCAGCCCCGTCGTCTTCCTCCTCGTCACTCTCCACAGGTTCCACAGCTGCCACAACACCACCGTCTCGACCATCCTCCTGCAGGAAAGGCACCTGGCGGCGCAAAGCCAGGTTGTGAAGCATGCAGCAGGCCACGATGATGTGACACACCTTCTTAGGTGAGTACATTAGGGATCCACCTGTCATATGCAGGCACCGAAACCTGGCCTTTAGGAGGCCGAAGGTGCGTTCGATCACCCTCCTAGTACGCCCATGGGCCTCATTGTACCGTTCCTCTGCCCTGGTCCGGGGATTCCTTACTGGGGTCAGTAGCCACGACAGGTTGGGGTACCCAGAGTCCCCCAATAGCCATACACGGTGTCTCTCTAGCTGTTCCATCACGTAAGGGATGCTGCTATTCCTTAGGATGTAGGCGTCATGCACTGACCCTGGGAATTTGGCATTTACATGCGAGATGTACTGGTCAGCCAAACACACAACCTGGATGTTCATGGAATGGTAACTTTTTCTGTTCCTGTACACCTGCTCCCTGTCTCTTGGGGGAACCAAAGCCACATGGGTCCCATCAATGGCACCAATGACGTTGGGAATATGTCCAAGGGCGTAGAAATCACCCTTCACTGTAGCCAATTCGCCCACCTCAGTGAAAATGATGTAGCTCCTCACGTATTTCATCAGGGCAGACAACACTCTGGATAACACCTTCGAAAACATGGGCTGAGACATCCCAGAAGCAATTCCCACTGTTGTCTGAAATGACCCACTTGCCAAGAAATGGAGTACTGACAGGACCTGCACCAGAGGGGGAATCCCTGTGGGTTGGCGGATGGGGGACATCAGGTCGGGCTCCAGCTGGGCACACAGTTCTTGTATAGTGGCACGGTCAAGCCGGTAGGTCAGGATAATGTGGCGTGCTTCCATTGTCGACAGGTCCACCAGCGGCCTGTACACGGGAGGATTCATCCGTCTCCTCGCCAAACCCAGCGGACGGTGCCTAGGAAGGACAACATGGAGCACACAGTCAAGCAACCCACAGGTACGTACTCACAGCTTGCACAGTAAACGATTCTCTATGCAGTGAATGGCGTGTCTGAGTGGCTATGCAAGGCCTAGGCCTGTGTGACGCAGTTGAAATTGAGCCATGTGGACCCTCGAAATGGCGGCTGCCTGACCTGTGAAGTGTGACAATGGGATGTGAGGTCAATGCGCTGGCGTGGCACACCGCGGCGGTCGGCAGTCGAAGACCGCGGCGCGAAGCCGCATTGGTTAACATTGAAGCCTATGGGTTTCAGGAGCCAATGGCGAAGGGCGCCGGCGGTGGCGGTACGCACCGCCGCGGTACGCACCGCCGCGGACGTGACCGCCATTTTCTATCTACTTATTCACTTGCGACTTGAACTTTCACAGGAGAGGACCTATACTGCAAGTGTTGCTGTGACCTCGGTCTGGAAGGGACAATGGCTGCTGCGCCTGGGGAAAGGGCCCCTGCCTTCACTGGAGAAGAGTTGGAGAAACTTGTGGATGGGGTCCTCCCCCAGTATGCGCTACTCTACGGTCCTCCAGACCAACAAGTGAGTTTAATTCAATATGGATTTGGGGCCACTGGCTGGCTTGGGGGCCTGGCGGGGGGCCTGGCGGGGATGGGGGGCATGTTGGGCCTGGCGGGGGGCCTGGCGGGGGGCCTGGCGGGGATGGGGGGCATGTTGGGCCTGGCGGGGGGCCTGGCGGGGATGGGGGGCGTTGGGCCACTGGCAACGAAAATGCAGACAAACTTGAACGTGGTATTTCTCCCTCCCTGTACGTGTCACATAGGTCCGCGCCCATGAGAAGATCGGGATTTGGCGTGCCATCGCCAAGGAAGTCCGGACCCTGGGGGTCCACCATCGACGGGGCACCCACTGCCGCAAGAGGTGGGAGGACATCCACTGCGGGACCAAGAAGACCGCCGAGTCTCTGCTGGGGATGGCCTCCCAACGTAGGCGGGGTGCCTGCCGTCAACTGACCCCCCTGATGTTCCGGATCCTGGCGGTGGCCTACCCTGATTTGGATGGGCGCGTGAGGGCAGCACAACAGACACAAGGGGGTGAGTACAAGCATTATCTACTCTGTTGTCGCGCAGTGGAGGTGTCTGGGTGGGGGAGGAGGGCTGGGGGTCCCCCTAGGCCAGGGCGATATCTGTAGGCTGGGCACCCCCGTAAGCCCCTGTGTCCCCAGCCACCACCCTCAGTAGTGTGTCAGTACAGCCATCCCTGGGCCGTGTCATCCATGGGTGCAGTTGTCAACTCTAGGCGTGTAGGGCATGTTCCACGGAATGCGTAGCGGACCCCAAGTGCGCAACTTAGTGCAGGGGGCATCTGTGTCTGTCATGTCCGCTAACTGTACCGGTGATCCATGTACTCAAAATCTCTTTATTTCTCTCTCCCCCCCCCTTTTTGTTTGTCTTTCTGTGCTTGTGTGCATCAGCATCATCAGGCGGAGGAGAAGTGGCATCGGGGCAGGAGGGAGCTGCATCTCACATGGTCCAGGAGGGCCATGCCACAGAGTCTGACTGGACCAGTGAGACGGAGGGCGAGGGGAGCTCCACAACGGGGACGACTGGACCCTGCAGCGACACGGACACGTCCTCGGAAGGGAGCTCCCTTGCGGGGGTGGCACCATCCGTGCCCCCCGCCATTACAGGTACAGCCGCCACCCAGCGCACCATCTCCGCCCTCCCAGCAGCCCCTCAGCGTTCGCCCCGTGCCCGCTCTGCCAGGAAGCCGGGCATCTCCTTCGCCCCAGGCACCTCAGGCCCTGCCCCTGTTACCCCCGCTGCCCTCAGTGAGGAGGTCATTGACCTCCTCCGAACGCTCATTGTTGGGCAGACTACCCTTTTGAATGCCATCCAGGGGGTGGAGAGGGAGGTTCATCACAGCAATGCGTACCTGGAGGGCATTCATTCGGGTCAGGCTGCCCATCAGCGATCGTTCCAGGCTCTGGCCTCAGCACTGACGGCAGCCATTGTCCCTGTCTCCTGCCTCCCTCTACTAACTCCCTCCTCCCAGTCTCCTGTTCCTCTGCCTGTCCCACCCACACCATCAAACCAGCCTGCACACACCTCAACACCCAAGAGCAGCTCATCCAAACATAAGCACCACAGATCACGCAGACATTCACACAAGCTACATTCCGATGCAGACATGCCAACAGTCACTACCACCTCTGTGACCCCCACCTCCTCGTCTCCCTCCTCCCTCCCTGTGACGTCTACACTCACACCTTCATTCACCTCACCATCAGCCAGTGTTTCCATCACCAGCACACCCTCCAGTACAGTCCGCACACGTGCAGTCACCACCCCCACTGCCATTTACACGTCCCCTGTGTCCTCTCCCACTGTGTCTGTCACCCCCTCTTCCACACCACACAAACGCAGCCACCCACCCACCCAACAGCCATCCACCTCACGACAGCCACCCGCTCCTGCACCTGCACCCAAAGACAGCAAACTTGTCTCACCTACAACCACATCCTCTCCCTCCACTCCCATACCCACTGTACCTACCACTATCCATTGTCCCAAGAAAATCTATCTCTCTACTGCTACCTTCTTCCCTGACCCTGAGCCCCCCCCTCCTTCTCGTCGGGGTAAGAAGAGCACCTCAGCCACCACCAGCCCTGCAGCCCCCTTGACAAGGGTGCAGGGGTATTGGAGCCCACCAGCCCGCAGGTCTGGATCTTCGCCCAGCAGCAAGGGGACAGCCAGCCCACCCCCTGGGAAGAGGAGCAGAAGGCGGAAGGGCCGCCGCCGGAGCCCGGATTCTATATCCCCCCAGGACACTAGCCAGCCACCGTCAACAGCCACAGCTCCAAAGGGAGGAAAGGGCCACAGACTCCCGACTAAGGAGGGCAAGGGCAGCAAGGCGGAGAAGTCAAGCAGCAGGCCTGACGCCCATGGAGGACCCGTCACAGCTGCCCAGGAGGAGCCCGCAACCCCCATAGCCGCTGCCCCGGGAGGAACCGGCACAGCTGCCCCGGGAGAGCCCACCACCCCCATAGCCGCTGCCCAGGGAGGACCCAGCCCAGCTGGCCAGGAGGGCCCCACCACCCACAGCCCAGGTGGGCATTGAAGGAGCACCATCCCCGCTGCCCAGGAGGGCACCACCAGGCAATGAGCAGTTGGCCATTGAATGTCCGCCGTCTCCAGCACCGCTCCGCTGGGGACCGCCGTCTCAAGAACCGCTGAACTGGGCCCTTCAAGGCAAGAACCACTGAACTGGGCCCTTCAAGGCAAGAACCGCTGAACTGGGCCCCGCCGTCTCCAGCACCGCTCCGCTGGGGACCGCCGTCTCAAGAACCGCTGAACTGGGCCCTTCAAGGCAAGGACCGCTGAACTGGGCCCCGCCGTCTCCAGCACCGCTCCGCTGGGGACCGCCGTCTCAAGAACCGCTGAACTGGGCCCTTCAAGGCAAGAACCGCTGAACTGGGCCCTTCAAGGCAAGGACCGCTGAACTGGGCCCTTCAAGGCAAGAACCGCTGAACTGGGCCCTTCAAGGCAAGGACCGCTGAACTGGGCCCTTCAAGGCAAGAACCGCTGAACTGGGCCCTTCAAGGCAAGAACCGCTGAACTGGGCCCCGCCGTCTCCAGCACCGCTCCGCTGGGGACCGCCGTCTCAAGAACCGCTGAACTGGGCCCTTCAAGGCAAGAACCGCTGAACTGGGCCCTTCAAGGCAAGGACCGCTGAACTGGGCCCTTCAAGGCAAGAACCGCGGAACTGGGCCCTTCAAGGCAAGAACCGCTGAACTGGGCCCTTCAAGGCAAGAACCGCTGAACTGGGCCCTTCAAGGCAAGGACCGCTGAACTGGGCCCTTCAAGGCAAGAACCGCTGAACTGGGCCCTTCAAGGCAAGAACCGCTGAACTGGGCCCCGCCGTCTCCAGCACCGTTCCGCTGGGGACCGCCGTCTCAAGAACCGCTGAACTGGGCCCTTAAAGGCAAGAACCGCTGAACTGGGCCCTTCAAGGCAAGGACCGCTGAACTGGTCCCTTCAAGGCAAGAACCGCTGAACTGGGCCCTTCAAGGCAAGAACCGCTGAACTGGGCCCTTCAAGGCAAGAACCGCTGAACTGGGCCCCGCCGTCTCCAGCACCGCTCCGCTGGGGACCGCCGTCTCAAGAACCGCTGAACTGGGCCCTTCAAGGCAAGAACCGCTGAACTGGGCCCTTCAAGGCAAGGACCGCTGAACTGGGCCCTTCAAGGCAAGAACCGCTGAACTGGGCCCTTCAAGGCAAGGACCGCTGAACTGGGCCCTTCAAGGCAAGAATCGCTGAACTGGGCCCTTCAAGGCAAGAACCGCTGAACTGGGCCCTTCAAGGCAAGGACCGCTGAACTGGGCCCCGCCGTCTCCAGCACCGCTCCGCTGGGGACCGCCGTCTCAAGAACCGCTGAACTGGGCCCTTCAAGGCAAGAACCGCTGAACTGGGCCCTTCAAGGCAAGGACCGCTGAACTGGGCCCTTCAAGGCAAGAACCGCTGAACTGGGCCCCGCCGTATCCAGCACCGCTCCGCTGGGGACCGCCGTCTCAAGAACCGCTGAACTGGGCCCTTCAAGGCAAGAACCGCTGAACTGGGCCCTTCAAGGCAAGGACCGCTGAACTGGGCCCTTCAAGGCAAGAACCGCTGAACTGGGCCCTTCAAGGCAAGAACCGCTGAACTGGGCCCTTCAAGGCAAGAACCGCTGAACTGGGCCCTTCAAGGCAAGGACCGCTGAACTGGGCCCTTCAAGGCAAGAACTGCTGAACTGGGCCCTTCAAGGCAAGGACCGCTGAACTGGGCCCTTCAAGGCAAGAACCGCTGAACTGGGCCCTTCAAGGCAAGAACCGCTGAACTGGGCCCCGCCGTCTCCAGCACCGCTCCGCTGGGGACCGCCATCTCAAGAACCGCTGAACTGGGCCCTTCAAGGCAAGAACCGCTGAACTGGGCCCTTCAAGGCAAGGACCGCTGAACTGGGCCCTTCAAGGCAAGAACCGCTGAACTGGGCCCTTCAAGGCAAGGACCGCTGAACTGGGCCCTTCAAGGCAAGGACCGCTGAACTGGGCCCCGCCGTCTCCAGCACCGCTCCGCTGGGGACCGCAGTCTCAAGAACCGCTGAACTGGGCCCTTCAAGGCAAGAACCGCTGAACTGGGCCCTTCAAGGCAAGAACCGCTGGCCCTTTGGCAGACGTGGCAGGGCAGGATCTGTCTCGGGCAGGGCTGCAGGATGTCCTCTGGCCAACATGCCTCCTCCAGTGGCAGTGGAGTCTGTTATGGACTGTTTTGACTGTGGCTTTGCTCTCCCCAGGATGGCCCAGTGGGCAGGCCACCCACTGTATGGACTGTATGCACTGTGGCTTTGCTCTCCCCAGGATGGCCCAGTGGGCAGGCCACCCACTGTATGGACTGTATGGACTGTGGCTTTGCTCTCCCCAGGATGGCCCAGTGGGCAGGCCACCCACTGTATGGACTGTATGGACTGTGGCTTTGCTCTCCCCAGGATGGCCCAGTGGGCAGGCCACCCACTGTATGGACTGTTTGGACTGTGGCTTTGCTCTCCCCAGGATGGCCCAGTGGGCAGGCCACCCACTGTATGGACTGTTTGGACTGTGGCTTTGCTCTCCCCAGGATGGGCCAGTGGTCATGGAGTCCCCTCGTGGATCTGGCGTCGTGTACTCAAGTGGCTGAGGTGCCCCCCCTTCCCTTCCCCCTGAGGTGCCTGTCCTTTTTTCTTTCTGATGCCCCTGCAGTGTTCTCTCCGTGGAGTTCTTGTCGTGGGACTGGGCCTTGCCCCTTTGCTCAGGACCCCTGTGGTCCACGGACAGTGGTTGGACTACATTTAGTAGATGTATATATTTTGTACATAGTTTATTTATTTATTGGGATTACTGCTGTCCATTTTTCAATATATCTGCCCGTTTAAGATCTCTTCTTTTGGTCTTTGCATTATTTAGGAGGGGGGGTTTGTGGGTTGTGACAGTGATCTGTGGGAATGCATTGATGTGTGTGTTGTAGTGGGTGTGGGTGGGTGGGTGTGTGCCGGTAATCTTTTCCCTCCCCTGTGTCGTAGGTGCAGTACTCACCGATGTCTTCCGCGCCGCCGGGCGTGCTCCTGGTACAGGAGCAGGTATAGGAGTGCGGGGATGACCTGCAACTCGGGTTCCATACTGCCGGAATCTCGCGTGGAGTATGTGGAGGTGAGCGTTTTCCCGTTCGTAGTCTGTTTCCGCCTTGTTTTTATCGGCGGTGCTCCCGCCCCGGAAAAGGTGGCGGATTGGTGGGTCGTGATAGGGTGGGCGGTACATTGTCTGCCGCCTGGCTGTTGGCGGGGACCGCCGCGCTGTTTGTTTGTTCCGCCGTGGCGGTCGGAGTGTTAATGCGGCGGGCTGTGTTGGCGGTTCCCGCCAGGGTCAGAATTGCATATTTTGGACCGCCGGCCTGTTGGCGGGTTGGCCGCCGCTTTATCACCGACCGCCAGGGTCAGAATGAGGGCCTATATCTTGCTTAGGCTCATGAAGAGGCCTCTCCCAGCCTTCTTTCACAAGAGCTAGTGGTCCCCTTACAGGATGGCCAAGCAGAAGTTCAAAGGGGGAAAACCATACTCCCTTCTGAGGCACCTCTCTGTAGGCGAAAAGCAGACATGGCAAGAGGACATCCCATCTCCTTTTGAGCTTTTCAGGGAGCCCCATGATCATTCCCTTCAACGTCTTGTTAAACCTTTCAACAAGACCATTGGTTTGTGGATGGCATGGGGTGGTGAATTTATAAGCCACCCCACACTCATTCCACATGTGTTTAAGGTATGCTGACATGACATTGGTACCTCTGTCAGAAACCACCTCCTTAGGAAATCCCACTCTGGTAAACATACCAATGAGTGCTTTGGCTACTGCAGGGGCAGTAGTGGACCTAAGGGGAATTGCTTCAGGGTACCTAGTAGCATGATCCACTACTACTAGGATATACTGATTCCCTGAGGCTGTGGGAGGTTCAAGTGGACCCACTATGTCCACTCCCACTCTTTCAAAGGGGACCCCCACCACTGGAAGTGGAATGAGGGAGGCCTTTGGATGGCCACCTGTTTTACCACTGGTTTGACAGGTGGCACAGGAGGCACAAAACTCCTTGACTTTCTGGGACATGTTGGGCCAATAGAAATGGTTGACTAACCTCTCCCATGTCTTGGTTTGTCCCAAATGCCCAGCAAGTGGAATGTCATGGGATAAGGTCAGAATGAACTCCCTAAACTCCTGAGGCACTACCACTCTCCTAGTGGCACCAGGTTTGGGATCTCTTGCCTCAGTGTAAAGGAGTCCATCTTCCCAGTAGACTCTGTGTGTTCCACTGACTTTTCCTTTTGTTTCCTCAGCAGCTTGCTGCCTAAGGCCTTCAAGAGAGGGACAGGTTTCTTGCCCCTTACACAGCTGTTCCCTTGTGGGTCCCCCTGGGCCTAAGAGTTCAACCTGATAAGGTTCCAACTCCATGGGCTCAGTTCCCTCAGAGGGTAGAACTTCTTCCTGGGAAGAGAGGTTCTTTTTCTTTTGCTGTGTTGAAGCTGGTTCCCCAGTCTTCTTTCCTTTTCTCTTGGAGGGTTGGACCATTCTTCCAAGCTCCAACACCTCTTTTTCACCCTGAGCCTTGTACTGTGCCCTTGTCTTGACACACACCAGTTCAGGGATACCCAGCATGGCTGCATGGGTTTTGAGTTCTACCTCAGCCCATGCTGAGGACTCCAGGTCATTTTGAAGCAAACAGTCTACTGGGATAGCAGAGGAGACTACCACCTGTTTCAGGCCAGTGACCCCTCCCCATTCTAAAGTTAACATAACCATGGGATGTACTTTAGTTTGATTGTCAGCGTTGGTGACTGGATAAGTTTGTCCAGTCAGGTATTGTCCTGGGGAAACCAGTGTGTCTGTCACCATTGTGACACTGGCACCTGTATCCCTCAGGGCTTCTACACTAGTCCCATTAATTAAGAGCTGCTGCCTGTATTTTTGCATATTAGGGGGCCAGGCAGCTAGTGTGGCTAAGTCCACCCCACCCTCAGAAACTAATGTAGCTTCAGTGTGGAGCCTGATTTGCTCTGGGCACACTGTTGATCCCACCTGGAGACTGGCTATTCCAGTGCTAACTGGAGTAGTAGTAGAAGTGGAACCTTTCTTGGGACAGGCCTTGTCTCCAGTTTGGTGTCCCTACTGATTACAGCTACGACACCAGGCCTTTTTGGGGTCAAGTGTTTACCCTTGTACCCAAATGTGGAATGTGAAGAGGCTTTGGACCCTCCCTCCTGAGCAGGTTTTTGGGGCCCTGTAGAAGACTCTTTACTTTTACCCTTGGATGTCTCAACACTCTTCCCCTGGGGAGTCTTTGTGACCCCTTTCTTTTGGTCACCCCTGTGGAAGTTTTGGTCACCCTAGTCTTGACCCTGTGGTCTGCCTTCTTTCCCAATTCTTGGGGAGAAATTGGACCTAGGTCTACCAGATGCTGATGCAGTTTATCATTGAAACAATTACTTAAAAGGTGTTCTTTCATAAACAGATTGTACAGCCCATCATAATCATTTACACCACTGCCATTAATCCAACCATCCAGTGTTTTGACTGAGAAGTCAACAAAATCAACCCAGGTCTGGCTCGAGGATTTTTGAACCCCCCCTGAACCTAATCCTGTACTCCTCAGTTGAGAATCCAAAGCCCTCAATCTGGGTAGCCTTCATGAGGGCATAGGATTCTGCATCTTTTCCAGAGAGTGTGAGGAGTCTATCCCTACAATGTCCAGTGAACATTTCCCAAAGGAGAGCACCCCAGTGAGATTTGTTTACTTTTCTGGTTGCACAAGCCCTCTCAAAAGCTGTGAACCATTTGGTGATATCATCACCATCTTCAAATTTCGTTACAATCCCTTTGGGGATTTTTAGCATGTCAGTATTCTCTCTGACCCTATTTAAGTTGCTGCCACCATTGGCAGGAGCTAAACCCATCTCTTGTCTTTCCCTTTCTATTGCTGGGAGCTGTCTCTCCAAAGCCAATCTCTTGGCCATCCTGGCTAACAGGAGGTCATCTTCATTGAGGCTGCCCTCAAAGCTTCCAGAGCTGTTAGACTCCCCTGTGGGAGAAGCAGCATCTCTGACTATCACTTGTGGAGTGAGGGTTGGAGGGACCCTGGTCTCCCTAACTAGGAGTGGAGGGGGGAAATTGTCCTCCACTTCACTAGCTTTATCCTCTGTAAGGGTATCTTCAGAGGGGTTGTCTCTAGCAAACTCTGCCAAGAGCTCTTGGAGCTGTACTTTGGTAGGGTTTGATCCAGTTTTTATCTTTTTGATTTTACAGAGTCCTTCACTCTGACATCCTAAGATGCAGGAAAGGGGTGAGGTTGAGCTCCACCACCATCTCTTCTGCAGTAGACATTATTTCTCTAAAAGTTGGAATACTTTTTAAGAATCTAAAACTATCTCTAGAACTTAATCCAAACTTTTACAAAAACGTTTAAAAGCTAAAAGAAATGTTACAGGGACTAACACAAGGCCCTAGCAGGACTTTTAAAAATTTAGAAAAATAGCTCAAATTTCAAAAATCAGTTTCTAATGACAATTTTTGGAATTTAGTCGGGTGATCAGGTATTGGCTGAGTAGTCCAGCAAATGCAAAGTCTTATACCCCACCGCTAATCCACCAATGTAGGAAGTTGGCTCTGTATATACTATTTCAAAGTAAGAAATAGTGTGCACAGAGTCCAAGGGTTCCCCTTAGAGATAAGATAGTGGCAAAAAGAGATAATTCTAATGCTCTATTTTGTGGTAGTGTGGTCGAGCAGTAGGCTTATCAGAGGGTAGTGTTAAGCATTTGTTGTACACACACAGGCAATAAATGAGGAACACACACTCAAAGACTTACTCCAGGCCAATAGGTTTTTATATAGAAAAATATATTTTCTTAGTTTATTTTAAGAACCACAGGTTCAAGATTTACAAGTAATACTTCAAATGAAAGGTATTTCACTCAGGTATTCTAGGAACTTTGAATAATCACAATAGCATGTACAGTTTTGACAAAAATGGCAATAAGCTATTTTAAAAGTGGACACTGCAAAAATCACAGTTCCTGGGGGAGGGTAAGTAAATGTTAAGTTCACAGGTATGTAAAACAGTTACAGGGTTCAAAGTTGGGTCCAAGGTAGCCCACCGTTGGGGGTTCAAGGCAACCCCAAAGTTACCACACCAGCAGCTCAGGGCCGGTCAGGTGCAGAGGTCAAAGTGGTGCCCAAATCACATAGGCTTCAATGGAAATAGGGGTGCCCCGGTTCCAGTCTGCCAGCAGGTAAGTACCCGCGTCCTCAGAGGGCAGACCAGGGGGGTTTTGTAGGGCACCAGGGGGGCACAAGCAGGCACAGAGGTACACCCTCAGCGGCACCGGGTGCAGAGTGCAAACAGGCGTCAGGTTTCTGATAGGAATCCATGGGGAGACCCGGGGGTCTCTTCAGCGATGCAGGCAGGAACGGGGGGGCTCCTCGGGGTAGCCACCACCTGGGCTAGGCAGAGGGTCGCCTGGGGGTCGCTCCTGCACTGGAGTTTGGTTCCTTCAGGTCCTGGGGGCTGCGGGTGCAGTGGTGGTTCCAGGCGTCGGGTTCCTTGTTACAGGCAGTCGCGGTCAGGGGGAGCCTCTGGATTTCCTCTGCAGGAGTCGCTGTGGGGGCTCAGGGGGGTCAACTCTGGCTACTCACGGGCTCGCAGTCACCGGGGAGTCCTCCCTGTAGTGTTAGTTTTCCGCAGGTCGAGCCGGGGGCGTCAGGTGCAGAGTGGAAAGTCTCACGCTTCCGGCGGAAAACGTGTGATCTTTAAAAGTTGCTTCTTTGGTGCAGAAAGTTGCACTTTGTTGAACAGGGACGCTGTTCTCAGGAGCTTCTTGGTCCTTTAGATGCAGAGTAGTCCTCTGAGGCTTCAGAGGTCGCTGGACCCTGTTGGATGCGTCACTGTTGCAGTTTTCTTTGAAGTAGGGAGACAGGCCGGTGGGGCTGGGGCCAAATCAGTTGTCGTCTCCGTCTTCACTGCAGGGCTTCAGGTCAGCAGTCCTTCTTCTTCTTTAGGTTGCAGGAATCTGTCTTCTTTGGTTCTGGAAGCCCCTAAATACTGAATTTAGGGGTGTGTTTAGGTCTGGGAGGGCAGTAGCCAATGGCTACTGGCCCTGAGGGTGGCTACACCCTCTTTGTGCCTCCTCCCTGAGGGGAGGGGGCACATCCCTAATCCTATTGGGGGAATCCTCCTTCTACAAGATGGAGGATTTCTAAAAGTAAGAGTCACCTCAGCTCAGGACACCTTAGGGGCTGTCCTGACTTGGGGGTGACTCCTCCTTGTTTTCCTCATTATCTCCTCCAGCCTTGCCGCCAAAAGTGGGGGCAGTGGCCGGAGGGGTGGGCATCTCCACTAGCTGGGATGCCCTGTGGCGCTGTAACAAAGGGGGTGAGCCTTTGAGGCTCACCGCCAGGTGTTACAGTTCCTGCAGGGGGAGGTAAGAAGCACCCCCACCCAGTACAGACTTTGTTCCTGGCCACAGAGTGACAAAGGCACTCTCCCCATGCGGCCAGCAACATGTCTGGTGTGTGGCAGGCTGGCAAAACTAGTCAGCCCACACTGGAAGTCAGGTATGTTTTCAGGGGGCATCTCTAAGATGCCCTCTGGGTGTATTTTACAATATAGTGCACACTGGCATCAGTGTGCATTTATTGTGCTGAGACGTTTGATACCAAACTTCCCAGTTTTCAGTGTAGCCATTATGGTGCTGTGGGGTTCGTGTTTGACAGACTCCCAGACCATGCACTTAGAATGTCTAAGGTTTTGCTTAGACACTGTGGGGGCACAGTGCTCATGCACTTATGCCCTCAGCTGTGGTATAGTGCACCCTGCCTTAGGGCTGTAAGGCCTGCTAGAGGGGTGACTTACCTATGCCACAGGCAGTGTGAGGTTGGCATGGCACTCTGAGGGGAGTGCCATGTCGTCTTAGTCATTTTCTCCCCACCAGCACACACAAGTTGGCAATCAGTGTGTATGTGCTGAGTGAGGGGTCCCCAGGGTGGCATAAGACATGCTTCAGCCCTTAGAGACCTTCCCTGGCATCAGGGCCCTTGGTACCAGGAGTACCAGTTACAAGGGACATACCTGGGTGCCAGGGTTGTGCCAATTGTGGAGACAAAGGTACAGTTTAGGGAAAGAACACTGGTGCTGGGGCCTGGTTAGCAGGGTCCCAGCACACTTTCAAATCATAACTTGGCATCAGCAAAGGCAAAAAGTCAGGGGGTAACCATGCCAAGGAGGCATTTCCTTACATAGACCCAACCATTAGATGGCAAAATAATGCAAAGAGTGATCCCAGAAAGACTTACGTTGCAAATCCCATTCTTCTGTGAGGCACTAGTTGGTCATTGGGCCATACTGGGTATTCATGTACACAAGTGGTCAGAAGAAGTATTCACCTTTAGATCATACCTATAAAGCAGGGCCTCTGGAATTAATCGATAAGGGAGGGCCTGTAGGAAAATGACCTCTTTTTTGGCACGGTTCCCCAAACTCTTTGCCTGCTGTCAGTATGCTTTCCTGCTACCCAGGACCCTGTTCTCTCCCTCTAGATTTGGTTGCTTAGGACTTTGCACACCCCACACTGGCATACTAGTGCCCCAATATAAGTCTCCACTATATGGTAATTAGATAGTTAGCGGAGCAGACATATATAAGAGTATCGTAAACTTCACCAAGATAACAGAATCAATTTCAATTGTATATCAATACAGACATATTGTCTAATTACAAAATATTTTTACACAAAAATAGAAATAGGTATGTGGCAAATTAAATCAAATAAGTAAATTTATTAAACGCAAACAAAAACAAATGCATACTAAAAGACAAAAATTACCCAACAAACCTAAAGTTATAATATAAATTACATACATTTTAGCCAAATTCGAATATTCAATCACATTTGTGACCAATTCATAAGAGGTCCAACTAAGAGCAGTCTTTACAGTTGTTGACAGGATTCAGCCAATAGTTAAAGTTGACAGGATTCAGCCGACACGTGTTTCGTCCTGTTATAGGACTTTTTCCAGGCTCTTAACATGAAATGTGATCCATTTTCTTCTATGACATCGCTTATAAATAGTTGCTTATTTAGCAAGTATAATCCGATTTTTCAGTAAAATTGATCCAAAGCCATCATTTCCACTGGCAATTTCCGTCTAAGTTGTAGCCACTTCTCATTTTAGAACAACATATGGATAATCCCTAATAACTCTGTGCTCCGCAAAGTAGTACATTCATGTGCAGCTAAGAAACAGTCCCTGCTGACCTAATCTTTGGTGCATTGGGCGCCAGGGGTTCCCCATGGACTGCAGCATATATTGTGCCACAGATGGGAGCCCATGCAAAATGTGTCTGCAGGCCTGCCATTGCAGGCTGCGTGAAAAGGTGCATGTACCCTTTCACTACAGGTTACTGCACCAGGTCACTGCACTGTAAGTCCTCTATGGTAGGCCCTCCTAGCCCAGAGGGCAGGGTGATGGTACCTGTGTGTGAGGCACCCCTGCATGAGCAAAGGTGCCCCTACAAACTCCAGCTCCATTACACTGGCCTTTGTAAGTGGGGGAAGCCATTTTACCTGTGTACTGGACCTACGGCCAGCTACATAATGGCAACTCCGAACCTGGTATCAAACATGTCAGAATCATACCCCAATACTATTGCCAGAATTGGTTGTATGATTCCATGCACTCTGGGGGCTCCTTAGAGGACCCCCAGCATTGCTCATATCAATCTTCTGGGGTTTTCTGGGCAGCCCGCACTGCTGCCACCCCTCAGACAGGTTCCTGCCCTACTGCTACTTGACCAGCTTAGGCATGGGAAGGCAGAACTAAGAATTTCCTGTGGGAGAGGGAGGTAACACCCTCTCTCCCTTGGAAATAGGTGTTACAAGGCTTGGGAGGGGTAGCCTCCCCAAGTCACTGGTATGCTTTGAAGGGCACATTTGGTGCCCTCCTTGCATAAATCGGTTTGCACCAGTCCAGCGACCCCTGGTCCCTGCTCTGGCTCGAAACTGGACAATGGAAAGAGGAGTGACCACTCCCCTGTCCAACACCACCCTAGAGGTGGTCCCAGAGCTCCTCCAGGTGGCCACTTGATTCTGCCATCTTGAATCCAATGTGGGCAGAGGCCCCTGGGAGCATATCAGTGCCCAGGTCCGGCAGGTGATGTTACAGCCCCCTCCTGCTAGGTGGTCACCCTGCTAGGTGGCAAATCACCCTTCCTGGGCTATTTAGGGTCTCCCTCTTGGGTGGGTCCTCAGATTCGACGTGCAAGATTCCAGCAGGACTCCTCTGCATCATTTACTTTGTCTTCTGGCCACTGGGACTGCAACTTGACCCTCCAGGAACTGACAAACTGCCACTTCAGCAACGACTCCGCTCGCCAACACTGTTTTTCCGGCCCCTTTCAGCAACTGCAACATTTCCCTGGCTGTGCATCCTCTGAAGGCGACAAGTCTTCAGCCTACACAATAAGGAATCTCCCTTGGAGTGAAGGAGTCACTCCCTTGCATCCGCAGGCACCATCTGCAATGACGACCGGTTGCGTGGATCTGCTCTCCTCTGGAACTGCATGGATCGTGCATCACAGGTGGTAGTCTGGAGCGGTTCCATTGGTCCTCTCTACCAGCTGTCCAACTTGGGAGACGGTAAGCCCTTGCCTCTCCTTGCAGGACAGTACCCCTGTGCACCACGACTCTTTCAGCTACCAAGGGTTGTTTGTTCCTCCTCCAAGGGATCTTCAGGCTCCATGTAGCCCCAGCACTCCTCCCTGCAAAGTAGTCTCCTGCCTGCAGCTCCAGCGATGTGGGACTCCTCTTCAGGTGTGCTCTGTGGGCCTCATCGTCACTGCTATGCCTGCTGCCAGTGGGTTGCCTGTGGGGGCTGCCTCCTCTTCTTGTGACTCTTCCAGCTCCTGAGGGTCACCCCGGACTCCCATCCTTGGGTCGAGTCCCCTAGAACTTGCTGGTCCTCTTCAGCCTTGAAAACCTTTTCTCCGTTAATTACATTTGCCAAGGCTTGTTGGAGGTTTTCCAGCACCACTAACCGACTACATCTCGACTGCCGACGTGGGACTTCTCTTCATCTCCTGTGCTGCACTGCTGGCCTTCTTCATCCACCATCAACCTGGTCCTGCATCCACTGAAGGGTAGGTAATGGCTCCTGCCACAACCGGACACTCCAAAGCGAAGTGGACTTAGTCCCCTTCCTTTGCAGATTGTCTTCGGTCAGGATCCACCTTTGGGTTCTTCCAGTCTTGGATTGGTTTTGCATAATCCTTTTCCAAAGTCCTCCTGTTGGTTTTGGGGAAAGCCAGGTACTTACCTCTGCTCTTCTGATCCCGCTTCCTTGGGTAGGGGGACTGCCTTTCACATTCCACTTTTTTAGTATATGGTTTGGCCCATTCCATAGGGCCCTCCTTGTTTACCTATACTTTTGCCAATGCTTATTACTTGCTATGCTCTTTACTGATTGCTAATGTGTATATACTAATGTGTTTACTTACCTCCAGTTGGGGGAATGCCTATTAGTATTCTAGTATTTATGTTACCCTAATGAAGTACCTTTATTTTGGTAACATTGTGTGGTTCTTTCATGTGTGATAATGCTGGGGACTATAATGGTATTGCATAAGCTTTGCGTGTTTCCTAGATAAGTCTTCGCTGCTCATCCACAGCTACTTCTAGAGAGCCCTGGGATTCCTAGACACTGCCTACACTTCACTAATAGGGGATACCTAGACCTGGTAAAATGTGATAACTCCATAGGTGTTCACCACACACCATGCCAGCTTCCTACATTGGTGGTGCAGTGGTGGGATAAGACACTTGCAATTGCCTTACCATTTTCTCACCAACCAATTTCCACAGGAAAGACCATTACTAGTTGTTAGGTACACATTGCACTTAGTTATCAGGATTTCCAGTCTCCTAGTTTGGGTAAGTTAGGGATCTAGCACAGCCCTTGCTCCAAATTCTTCTAGGAAGCCTAGTTGTTAGAGTAGTCAGCTGCACCCACACCACTCTAGTAAGATGTCTTTACCACTCAGGCCCCAAACTCTCACTATGAGAGTCTTACTTTCCAAGAGTTGAGGGAGATGTGTGCCTCCGGAAAACTAAAGATAGGGAGAAATGCCAATGAAGGTCTAATTCTGTGTTTACTCCTCCAGGCTGACCAGGACAATGCAGGCAGCCTGGAGGAGAAAGTAGAAACCGACCCTCCCATCCTAGACGGGGTAGATTTAGGCTACACATGGGGGGGTTCTGGAAGAATCTTGGGACACACTACATCCCTGTTAGGAGTACTGCAGGTAGTGAGAAGGGGGGTCATTACAGTAGGCCCACGTTTACTCCTAGATAGTTGGTTCAGAGAGTTCCCAAATGAGCGGTAGGCCCTCCTCTGTTAATACCCATGTCTCCTCAGTATCTGAGGGGACCCACTGCTCCAACTCAGGGGAAGTTTCCTTAGATAGGGAACTTAGAAAGCTGAAGTTGGAGGAGGCCAAGCTGAGGCTGCAGCATCATCAGCTAGTCCTAGATAGGAAGGCCTTAGCAGTGGAGAGGGAGAGAGAGGATTTGGGGTTAGCTCCCCATGGTGGCAGCAATCTTATCTTTAGGGACACCAGGGTCAGGGAGGACTCCTATGATTCTAGGAACCTGAGCAAGATAGTCCCACCTCACAAGGTGGGAGATGACATTCATAAATGGTTCACTGCTTTGGAGAGGGCCTGTAAAGTACAGACGGTCCCCCAAAGACAGTGGGCAGCAATCTTGTGGCTCTCTTTCTCTGACAGAGACAAACTCATCACTGTCAGAGAGGAAGATGCAAATGATTATACATCACTCAAAAATGCACTTTTAGATGGTTTTGGCTTAACCACTGAACAATGCAGGATTAAGTTCAGGGAAACCAAAAAAGAATCCTCCCAAAAAGTGGATAGATTTTGTGGACTGTCTTTGAATGCTCTGGAAGACTGGTTGCATGGGAGCAAAGTGAGTGACTACCAGGGCTCATTCAGTTTGATTCTAAGAGAGCACATTTTGAATAACTGCATTTCTGATCAGCTGCATCAATACCTGGTGGACTCTGATCTGACCTCTTCAAAAGAATTGGGAAAGAAGGCAGAAAAATGGGTCCACACAAGGGTGAGTAGAAAAACTCACACGGGGTGACCACAAAAAGAAGGAAGCAGGTAAGCATCAGGACAAAGGTGGGGACATAAATGAAAGTAAAGAATCTTCATCAGGCCCACAAAAACCTTCTGGGGGTGGTGCTACATTTGTAAGCAAAAAGGCCATAGGCCAGGTGACTACACCTGTCCCAAAAAAGGCACCAAGCCTCCTACCACTACCACTTCTACCTCTAGTGCCCCTAGCAATATCAATAGTAGTGGTAACAGCAATAGTAATAATCAGTCCAAAAGTGAAGCTGGGCTCACATTGGGGGCTGTTGTTGGATCGGGGTTAATCATGGAGACCACTGAGGATATGTTGGTCTCTGATGGGGGAATTGACTGCCACCCTAGCTGCCTGTCCCCTTAATATGGGTACGTACAGGCAGCACCCCTTAATAAATGGTGTTGATGCCGAGGCCAACAGGAACACAGGTGCCAATGTCACTATGATGACTGAAAAACTGGTGTCACCTGAGCAACACCTACTTGGTCACACGTACCGTGACTGATGCTCACAATAACACAAAGCCACCCCATGGCATGTATTACCTTTAGCTGGGGATGTGGGGGGGGCAGGTTACAGGCCCTAAAAAGGTTGTAGTGTCCTCTGATCTACCTGTAGATGTCTGCTAGAGAATGACTTGGAGCCTTCAGCTTGGGCTGAGGTGGAATTGGAGGCCCATGCAGCAATGCTGGGCATCCCTGAGCATATCCTTGCCGTTACCAGAGCACAGGCCAAAAGGAAAAGCAAACAGGAAGCCCTGGAGCCTGGAACAATAGCACAGGAGGCTCCAAAAAAGAAGAGCAGACAGAGTAAAAAGGTATCCATGCTCCAGCTTCCAGTGAAGATTCTACTCCTGAGGGAGAAGAATCTACTCCTTGGGTGGAACCTATACCAGAGGAACTACAAGTTGACACAGCAGAGCTCTTGCGTGCAGGGGGGCCCACCAGGGAGGAACTCAGTATGGAACAGAAAACCTCTCCCACACTGGAAAGCTTAAGGTGGCAAGCTGCAGCACAAAAGGCAGGGGATGTCAGTGGCACCCATGTATACTGGGATAACATCCTCCTTTATTAAGAAGCTAGGGACACTAAACCTGGTTCCACATGAGACTGGTCATCCCTCTGAGGTGCTGTGAGTTCCTGTTAACTCTTGCCCGTGACATTCCCTTTGCAGGCCACTTCGGGCAAAGCAAGACTTGGGACAAACTTGTCCACTGGCCCCACATGTCTGAAGTCACCAAGGAGTTTTATTGCTCCAGTGTCACCTGCAAAGCAAGTGGCAAGACAGGTGGGCACTCCCAAATGCCCCTTTAATTATACTACCAGTGGGTGGGGTACCCTTTGAGAGGGTGGGGTGGATATTGTTGGCTCTCTGGAGCCTCCAACAGCCTCTAGAAATAGATTTATACTGGTGGTGGTGGACCATGCCATCAGGTATCCAGAGGCCATTCCTCTTAGGACCACTGCACCGCCTACGGTGCCCAAAGCCCTCCTGGGAATTTTCTCAAGGGTGGGTTTTCCTAAAGAAGTGGTAATAAACAGAGGTGCAAACTTCATGTCTGCTTACCTTAAAGCCATGTGGAAAGAGTGTGGTTTGTAGGAAAGTACCCTCTTTTTTGTCATGGTTACCCCCATTTTCTGCCTATTGTCAGTATGTTTGACTGTGTCTGCAGCGTTCCTGCTAACCAGGACACCAGCAGTTTTGCTCTCTCCTCTAAATTGTACCTTTTTCTTCCCACAATTGGCACACTGGTCCCCCCCAAATAAGTCCCTAGTATATGGCACCTCGGTATCCAGGCCACTGGGATTCCAAGGGATCCCTATGGGCTGCAACAGTTACTCTGCCACCCACAGGGATCCCATGCAAATGGGTTCTGTAGCCTTGCCATTGCAGGCAGCGTGAAACGGGTGCATGTACCTGTTTTCACTACAGGTCACTACACCAGGTTACTATAAGTCACCCCTAAGGTAGGCTCTCTTAGCCCAGAGGGCAGGGTGCAATACCTGTGAGGGCACCTCTGCGCTAGCAGAGGTGCCCCCACAAACTTCAGACCCATTTTCCTGGACTTTGTGTGTGTGGATGCTATTTTACACGTGTACTGGACATAGGTCACCACCTATGTCCAGCTACATCACGGTAACTCCGAACCTGGGTATGTTTGGTATCAAACAAGTCAGAATCATACCCCAATACTGTTGCAAGTATTGTAGTATGATTCCATGCGTTCTGGGGGCTCCTTAGAGGACCCACAGCATTGTTGGCACCAGCCTTTCAGGGTTTCCCGGGCAGCCCAGCTGCTGCCACCACTCAGACAGGTGTCCGCCCTCCTGCTGCTTGATATGATCAATCCCAGGAAGGCAGAACAAAGAATTTCCTTTGGGAGAGGGAGGTAACACCCTCGCCCTTTAAAAATAGGTGTGACTGCCCTGGGAGGGGTTGTCTTTCCCAAGCCAGTGGCTTGCTTTGAAGGGCACATTTAGTGCCCTCCGTGCATAAACCAGTCCACACTGGTTCAGGGACCCCCAACCCCCCCCCAGTCCCTGCTCTGGCACGAAACTGGGCAAAGGAAAGGGGAGTGACCACTCCCCTGTCCATCACCACCCCAGGGGTGGTGCCCAGAGCTCCTCCAGAGGGTCCCTGGGTTCTGCCATCCAGTTTCCAAGGTTGGCAGGGAATTCTGGGAGCATCTGAGTGGCCAGACGAGGTAGGTGACGTCAGAGACACCTCCTGATAGGTGCTTACCTGGTTAGGTGACCAATCCCCCTTTCAGGGCTATTCAGGGTCTCTCTCTTGGGTGAGTCCTCAGCTTCAGCCTGCAAGATTCCAGCAGGACTCCTCTGCAACCTCTGCTTCAACTTCTGGGTTTTTCTAGTACTCCCAGCTTCCCTCTACCCATTTTACTTACCTATGTGGGAGTACCTTGTTTGCATTCCATTTTTTTAGTATATGGTTTGTGCTCCCCCTAGGGTCAATGTTGGTTATTGCTATTTGCACTGTTGTCTAACCTTTTCTATGCCTATTTCTGATTGCTAGCGTATATATATATATATATATATATATATATATATATATATATATATATATATATATATATATATATATATATATACACATACATACATATATGAAAAATGTCACTTACCCAGTGTACATCTGTTCGTGGCGTGTTCCGCTACAGATTCACATGCTGTGCACTGTTCCTGCCATCTAGTGTTGGGCTCGGAGTGTTACAAGTTGTTTTTCTTCGAAGAAGTATTTTCGAGTCACGGGACCGAGTGACTCCTCCCTTTCGGCTCCATTACGCATGGGCATTGACTACATCTTAGATTGTTTTCCCGCATAGGGTGAGGTAGGAGTGGTAGAATGAGAATAGTAAAGATGTCCATGCAATGGAATAGATATGTATGTACATAGTTTGTGCTAAAGGAATGTTTATTTACATATATATATACAAATTCTAATTGCAACTTAAACGGCTACAGGCTCCCGGGGAGGTGGGAGGGTGCATGTGAATCTGCAGCAGAACATGCCACGAACAGATGTACACTGGGTAAGTGACATTTTCCATTCAATGGCATGTGTAGCTGCAGATACACATGCTGTGCATAGACTACAAAGCAGTAATCCTCCCCAAAAGCGGTGGTTAGCCTGTAGGAGTTGAAGTTGTCTGAAATAATGTTCTTAGTACAGCCTGTCCTACTGTGGCTTGTTGTGCTGCCAACACATCTACACAGTAATAGTAATGCTTAGTAAATGTATGAGGGGTAGACCAAGTGGCTGCCTTACAAATTTCTTTCATTGGTATATTACCAAGAAAAGCCATTGTGGCGCCTTTCTTTCTAGTGGAGTGTGCCCTTGGAGTAATGGGTAATTCTCTTTTAGCTTTTAGGTAACAGGTTTGTATGCATTTGACAATCCATCTGGCAATGCCCTGTTTGGATATGGGGTTACCTGCATGTGGTTTTTGGAAAGCTACGAACAATTGTTTTGTTTTTCGAAATTGTTTTGTTCTGTCAATGTAATACATTAGCGCTCTCTTTATGTCTAACGTATGTAATGCCCTTTCTGCTACTGAGTCTGGCTGTGGGAAGAAGACTGGGAGTTCTACCGTTTGATTTAGATGAAACGGTGATATTACTTTTGGTAAGAATTGTGGATTTGTACGGAGAACCACCTTATGTTTATGTATTTGTATAAAAGGTTCTTGAATAGTAAACGCCTGTATTTCACTAACTCTTCTAAGTGAAGTGATGGCTACTAGAAAGGCTACTTTCCAAGTTAATAATTGGATTTGACAAGAATACATGGGTTCAAATGGTGGGCCCATGAGTTGTGTTAACACAATATTAAGATTCCACAAAGGTACTGGTGGTGTCCTTGGGGGTATGATTTTATTTAGTCCTTCCATAAAGGCTTTAATAACTGGGATTCTAAAAAGCGATTTTTAATGTTTAATCTGCAGATAAGCAGATATTGCAGTGAGATGTATTTTAATGGAAGAGAAGGCTACATTGGCCTTTTGTAAGTGTAGTAAATAACTTACAATGTTTTGTGTGGAGGCGTCTAGTGGCGTAATCCGATTAGCCTGGCAGTAACAAACAAATCTTTTCCATTTGTTAGCGTAACAATGTCTGGTTGTGGGTTTTCTTGCTTGTTTAATGACCTCTATACATTCTTTAGAAAGGTTTAGATATCCAAATTCTAAGATTTCAGGAGCCAGATTGCTAGGTTGAACGATGCTGGATCCAGGTGTCTGATCTGTTGATTGTGTTGTGTTAACAGATCTGGTCTGTTTGGTAGTTTGATGTGGGGTAGTAGGAAGTTGGCTCTGTATGTACTATTTCAAAGTAAGACATAGCATGCACAGAGTCCAAGGGTTCCCCTTAGAGGTAAGATAGTGGCAAAAAGAGATAATTCTAATGCTCCATTTTGTGGTAGTGTGGTCGAGCAGTTGGCTTATCAGAGGGTAGTGTTAAGCATTTGTTGTACACACACTGGCAATAAATGAGGAACACACACTCAAAGACAATTCCAGGCCAATAGGTTTTTGTATAGAAAAATATCTTTTCTTAGTTTATTTTAAGAACCACAGGTTCAAGATTTACAAGTAATACTTCAAATGAAAGGTATTTCACTTAGGTAACTTAGGAACTTTGAATCAGCAAAATAGCATGTACAGTTTTCACAAAAATGGCAATAAGCTATTTTAAAACTAGACAGTGCAATTTTCAACAGTCCCTGGGGGAGGTAAGTGTTTGTTAGTTTTGCAGGTAAGTAAACCACCTACAGGGTTCAAAGTTGGGTCCAAGGTAGCCCACCGTTGGGGGTTCAGGGCAAACCCAAAGTTACCACACCAGCAGCTCAGGGCCGGTCAGGTGCAGAGGTCAAAGTGGTGCCCAAAACACATAGGCTTCAATGGAGAAGGGGGTGCCCCAGTTCCAGTCTGCCAGCAGGTAAGTACCCGCGACTTCGGAGGGCAGACCAGGGGGATTTGTAGTGCACCGGGACACACACAAGTTAGCACAGAAAGTACACCCTCAGCGGCACGGGGGCGTCCGGGTGCAGAGTGCAAACAGGCGTCGGGTTTGCAATAGGTTTCAATGGGAGACCCAGGGGTCTCTTCAGCGAAGCAGGCAAGCAAGTGGGGAGGCTCCTCGGGGTGGCCACCTCCTGGGCAAGGGAGAGGGCCACCTGGGGGTCGCTTCTGCACTGGAGGTCGGATCCTTCAGGTCCTGGGGGCTGCGGGTGCAGTGTCTTTACCAGGCGTCGGGTTCTTAGAAGCAGGCAGTCGCGGTCAGGGGGAGCCTCTGGATTCCCTCTGGAGGCGTCGCTAGGGGTTTCAGGGGGGTCAACTCTGGCTACTCACAGGGTCGAAGTCGCCGGGGAGTCCTCCCTGTAGTGTTGTTTCTCCGCAGGTCGAGCCGGGGGCGTCGGGTGCAGAGTGCAAAGTCTCACGCTTCCGGCGGGAAACGTGTTATCTTTAAAAGTTGCTTCTTTGTTGCAAAGATGTTTCTTCTTTGGAGCAGAGCCGCTGTCCTCGGGAGTTCTTGGTCCTTTCAGATGCAGGGTAGTCCTCTGAGGCTTCAGAGGTCGCTGGACCCTGTGGAACGCGTCGCTGTTGCAGTTTTTCTTGAAGTGGGGAGACAGGCCGGTAGGGCTGGGGCCAAAGCAGTTGGTGTCTCCGTCTTCTCTGCAGGGCTTCAGGTCAGCAGTCCTTCTTCGTCTTCAGGTTGCAGGAATCTATCTTGCTAGGTTCTGGGAGCCCCTAAATACTCAATTTAGGGGTGTGTTTAGGTCTGGGGGATTAGTAGCCAATGGCTACTAGCCCTGAGGGTGGCTACACCCTCTTTGTGCCTCCTCCCTGAGGGGAGGGGGGCACATCCCTAATCCTATTGGGGGAATCCTCCATCTGCAAGATGGAGGATTTCTAAAAGTCAGAGTCACCTCAGCTCAGGACACCTTAGGGGTTGTCCTGACTGGCCAGTGACTCCTCCTTGTTTTTCTCATTATCTCCTCCGGCCTTGCCGCCAAAAGTGGGGCCGTGGCCGGAGGGGGCGGGCATCTCCACTAGCTGGAGTGCCCTGGGGCGCTGTAACAAAGGGGGTGAGCCTTTGAGGCTCACCGCCAGGTGTTACAGTTCCTGCAGGGGAGATGAGAAGCACCTCCACCCAGTACAGACTTTGTTACTAGCCACAGAGTGACAAAGTCACTCTTCCCATGTGGCCAGCAACATGTCTGGTGTGTGGCAGGCTGGTAAAACTAGTCAGCCCACACTTGAAGTCGGCTATGTTTTCAGGGGGCATCTCTAAGATGCCCTCTGGGGTGTATTTCACAATAAAATGTACCCTGGCATCAGTGTGCATTTATTGTGCTGAGAAGTTTGATACCAAACTTCCCAGTTTTCAGTGTAGCCATTATGGTGCTGTGGAGTTCGTGTATGACAGACTCCCAGACCATATACTCTTATGGCTACCCTGCACTTACAATGTCTAAGGTTTTGCTTAGACACTGTAGGGGCATAGTGCTCATGCACATATACCCTCACCTGTGGTATAGTGCACCCTGTCTTAGGGCTGTAAGGCCTGCTAGAGGGGTGACTTATCTATGCCACAGGCAGTGTGAGGTTGGCATGACACCCTGAGGGGAGTGCCGTGTCGACTTAGTCATTTTCTCCCCACCAGCACACACAAGCTGGCAAGCAGTGTGTCTGTGCTGAGTGAGGGGTCCCCAGGGTGGCATAAGACATGCTGCAGCCCTTAGAGACCTTCCCTGGCATCAGGGCCCTTGGTACCAGGGGTACCAGTTACAAGGGACTTACCTGGATGCCAGGTTGTGCCAATTGTGGAAACAAAGGTACAGGTTTAGGGAAAGAACACTGGTGCTGGGGCCTGGTTAGCAGGCCTCAGCTTACTTTCAAATCATAACTTGGCATCAGCAAAGGCAAAAAGTCAGGGGGTAACCATGCCAAGGAGGCATTTCCTTACACAACCCCCCCCCTCCAAACGAAAGAGGATGAGACTAACCTTTCCCAAGAGAGTCTTAATTTTCTAAGTGGAAGAACCTGGAAAGGCCTTCTGCATTGGCATGGGCAGTCCCAGGTCTGTGTTCCACTATAAAGTCCATTCCCTGTAGGGAGATGGACCACCTCAACAGTTTTGGATTTTCACCTTTCATTTGCATTAGCCATCTGAGAGGTCTGTGGTCAGTTTGAACTACAAAGTGAGTACCAAAGAGGTATGGTCTCAGCTTCTTCAGGGACCAAACCACAGCAAAGGCCTCCCTCTCAATGGCACTCCAACGCTGCTCCCTGGGGACAAAACTGCCCCTATCCCATGTTCAGAGGCATCAGTCTGCACAATGAACTGCTTGGAGTAATCTGGAGCTTTTAGAACTGGTGCTGTGCACATAGCTTGTTTCAGGTTGTCAAAGGCCTGTTGGCATTCTACAGTCCAGTTTACCTTATTGGGCATTTTCTTGGAGGTAAGTTCTGTGAGGGGTGTCACTATTGATCCATATCCCTTCACAAACCTCCTGTAGTACCCAGTCAAGCCAAGGAATGCCCTGACTTGAGTCTGGGTTTTTGGAGCTGCCCAGTCCAGAATAGTCTGGATCTTAGGCTGGAGTGGCTGAACTTGGCCTCCACCTACAAGGTGTCCCAAGTAAACCACAGTTCCGGGCCCTATCTGACATTTGGATGCCTTGATAGAGAGGCCTGCTGCTTGCAGGGCCTTCAAAAACCTTCTTCAGGTGGACCAGGTGATCCTGCCAGCTGGAGCTAAAGACAGCAATATCATCAAGATAAGCTGTGCTGAAGGACTCTAAGCCAGCAAGGACTTGATTCACCAACCTTTGGAAGGTGGCAGGGGCATTCTTTAAACCAAAGGGCATAACAGTAAACTGATAGTGCCCATCAGGTGTGGAGAATGCTGTCTTTTCTTTTGCTCCTGGTGCCATTTTGATTTCCCAGTACCCTGCTGTCAAGTCAAAGGTACTTAAGTATCTGGCAGCACCTAGTTTGTCAATCAATTCATCTGCCCTTGGAATTGGATGGGCATCTGTCTTGGTGACAGAATTAAGTCCTCTGTAGTCCACACAAAACCTCATCTCTCTCTTTCCATCTTTGGTGTGAGGTTTGGAGACTAAGACCACTGGGCTAGCCCAGGGGCTGTCAGAGTGCTCAATGACTCCCAATTCTAGCATCTTGTGAACTTCCACTTTGATGCTTTCCTTAACTTGGTCAGACTGTCTGAAAATGTTGTTTTTGACAGGCATGCTGTCTCCTGTGTCCACATCATGGGTACACAGGTGTGTCTGCCCAGGGGTTAGGGAAAATAGCTCAGCAAACTGTTGTAAGACCTTCTTACAGTCAGATTGCTGTTGGCCAGAGAGGGTGTCTGAATAGATCACTCCATCAACTGAGCCATCTATAGGGTCTGTGGAGAGGAGATCGGGGAGAGGTTCACTCTCAGCTTCCTGGTCCTCATCTGTTACCATCAACAGATTCACATCTGCCCTGTCATGAAAGAGTTTGAGGCGGTTCACACGGATCACCCTTTTCGGGGTCCTGCTAGTGCCTAGGTCCACCAGGTAGGTGACCTGACTCTTTATTTCTAGCACTGGGTAAGGGCCACTCCATCTGTCCTGAAGTGCCCTGGGAGCCACAGGCTCCAGAACCCAGACTGTCTGCCCTGGCTGAAACTCAACCATAGCAGCCTTTTGGTCATACCACATCTTCTGGAGTTGTTGGCTGGCCTCAAGGTTTTTGCTTGCCTTTTCCATGTACTCTGCCATCCTGGAACATAGGCCTAGTACATAGTCCACTATATCTTGTTTAGGCTCATGAAGAGGTCTCTCCCAGCCTTCTTTTACAAGAGCTAGTGGTCCCCTTACAGGATGGCCAAACAGAAGTTCAAAGGGGGAAAACCCTACTCCCTTCTAAGGCACCTCTCTGTAGGCGAAAAGCAGACATGGTAAGAGGACATCCCATCTCCTTTTGAGCTTTTCAGGGAGCCCCATGATGATGCCTTTCAATGTCTTGTTAAATCTTTCTACAAGACCATTAGTTTGTGGATGGTATGGTGAAGTTGTAAGTCATCCTACACTCATTCCACATGTGCTTAAGGTATGCTGACATAAAGTTGGTACGCCTGTCAGACACCACCTCCTTAGGAAATCCCACTCTGGTAAACATACCAATGAGTGCTTTGGCTACTGCAGGGGCAGTAGTGGACCTAAGGGGAATTGCTTCAGGGTATCTAGTAGCATGATCTACTACTACTAGTATGTATTGGTTCCCTGAGGCTTTGGGAGGTTCAAGTGGACCCACTATGTCCACACCCACTCTTTCAAAGGGGACCCCCACCACTGGAAGTGGAATGAGGGGGGCCTTTGGGTGTCCACCTGTCTTACCACTGGCTTGACAGGTGGCACAGGAGACACAAAACTCCTTTACTTTCTGGAACATGTTGGGCCAATAGAGATGGTTAACTAACCTTTCCCAAGTCTTGGTTTGTCCCAAATGCCCAGCAAGTGGAATATAATGAGCTAAGGTCAGAATGAACTTCCTAAACTCCTGAGGCACTACCACTCTCCTAGTGGCACCAGGTTTGGGATCTCTTGCCTCAGTGTAGAGGAGTCCATCTTCCCAATAGACTCTATGTGTTCCAGTGATTTTTCCTTTTGTCTCTTCGGCAGCTTGCTGCCTAAGGCCTTCAAGAGAGGTACATGTTTCTTGCCCCTTACACAACTGTTCCCTTGTGGGTCCCCCTGGGCTTAGGAGCTCAACCTGATAAGGTTCTAACTCCATGGGCTCAGTTCCCTCAGAGGGCAGAACTTCTTCCTGGGAAGACGGGTTCTCTTTCTATTGTTGTGTTGAAGCTGGTTCCCCAGTCTTCTTTCCTTTTCTCTTGGAGGGTTGGGCCCTTTTTCCAGGCTCCAACACCACTTTTTCACCCTGAGCCTTGCACTGTGCCCTTGTCTTGACACACAACAGTTCAGGGATACCCAGCATGGCTGCATGGGTTTTGAGTTCTACCTCAGCCCATGCTGAGGACTCCAGGTCATTTCCAAGCAAACAGTCTACAGGGATATTTGAGGAGACCACCACCTGTTTCAGGCCATTGACCCCTCCCCACTCTAAAGTTACCATAGCCATGGGATGTACTTTAGTCCAATTGTCAGCGTTGTTGATTGGATAAGTTTGTCCAGCCAGGTATTGACCAGGGGAAACCAGTTTCTCTGTCACCATGGTGACACTGGCACCTGTATCCCTCAGGCCTTCTACACTTGTCCCATTAATTAAGAGTTGCTGCCTGTATTTTTGCATATTAGGGGGCCAGGCAGCTAGTGTGGCTAAGTCCACCCCACCCTCAGAGACTAATGTAGCTTCAGTGTGAACCCTGATTTGCTCTGGGCACACTGTTGATCCCACCTGGAGACTGGCTATTCCAGTGTTAGCTGGAGTAGACTTTGAAGTGGAACCTTTCATGGGACAGGCCTTGTCTCCAGTTTGGTGTCCCTGCTGATTACAGCTACGACACCAGGCCTTCTTGGGATCAACGTTTTTACCCTTGTACCCAAAATTGGATTGTGAAGAGGCTTTGGACCCTCCATCCTGAGCAGGTTTTTGGGGCCCTGTAGAAGACTCTTTACTTTTTCCCTTGGATGTCTCAACACTCTTCCCCTGGGAGTCTTTGTGACCCCATTCTTTTGATCACCCCCTGTGGAAGTCTTGGTCACCCTAGTCTTGACCCAATGGTCCGCCTTCTTTCCCAATTCTTGGGGAGAAATTGGTCCTAGGTCTACCAGATGCTGATGCAGCTTATCATTGACACAATTACTTAACAGGTGTTCTTTCAAAAATACAATGTACAGCCCATCATAATCATTTACACCACTGCCATGAATCCAACCATCCAGTGTTTTAACTGAGTAGCCAACAAAAGCAACCCAGGACTGGCTCGAGGATGTTTGAGCCCCCTGAACCTAATCCTGTACTCCTCAGTTGAGAATCCAAAGCCCCCAATCAGGATAGCCTTCATGAGGTCATAGGATTCTGCATCTTTTCCAGAGAGTGTGAGGAGTCTATCCCTACACTTTCCAGTGAACATTTCCCAAAGGAGAGCACCCCAGTGAGATTTGTTTACTTTTCTGGTTGCACAAGCCCTCTCAAAAGCTGTGAACCATTTGGTGATGTCATCACCATCTTCATATTTAGTTACAATCCCTTTAGGGATTTTCAACATGTCAGGAGAATCTCTGACCCTATTTATGTTGCTGACACCATTGATGGGACCTAGGCCCATCTCTTGTCTTTCCCTTTCTATGGCTAGGATCTGTCTATCCAAAGCCAATCTTTTGGCCAACCTGGCTAGCAGGAGGTAATCTTCAATGAGGCTTTCCTCAATGCTTCCAGAGTTGCTGGACTATACTGTGAGAGAAGCAGCATCTCTGACTATCACATTTGGAGTCAGGGTTGGAGGAACCCTGGTCTCCCTATCTAGGGTTGGAGGTGGGAGTTCCTCCAACTCACTAGTGTCCCCCTCTGTGAGGCCATCATCAGAGGGGTTGTTTTTAGCAAACTCTGCCAAAAGCTCCTGGAGCTGTACTTTGGTAGGGTTTGAACCAGTTTTTATCTTTTTGATTTTACAGAGAGACCTTAACTCAGACATCCTAAGATGCAGGTAAGGGGTGAGGTTGCGTTCCATCACTAACTCTTCTGTAGTAGACATTATGGTGGTCATTACAACCCTGGCGGACGGTGTTAAAGCTGCGGGAATACCGCAAACAGGCCGGTGGACAAAAAAAGGGAATTATGACCCTGGCGGAAACCGCCAACAAAGACAGCCACTTTAACACTCCGACCGCCACGGCGGTACAGACAAACAGCGCGGCGGCTACCGCCAACAGACATGCGGGAGACAATGTACCGCCCACACTATTACAACCTGCCAATCCGCCGCCTTTTCCGGATTCACCGTGAATAAAAACACGGCGGAAACAGCTTTTGCTATGGGAAAACGCTCACCTGAACACATCCCATGAGGAACGACGACTCCATGGAACCAGAGCTGCAAATACTCCCTGCCCTTGTCTTTCTGCTCCTCTACGAACAACAGCTACGTAGGCGCAGAACACACCGGTGAGTACTGCACCTACGACACGGGGAGGGGGAGGCAAAAGTTAGGGGGACACCCACCAAACACCCCCACCCCCACCCTCGCATATCACAACATACACACCAATGCATTCACAAAAATTACAAGAACAACCCACAATCCCCCCGGAAGAATGAAAACACAATGCGAAATTCGGTCCAACATTATAATGTGCCAATATACATGTCATACAAAAATATACTGATATATATTAGAAAATCACTCATAATTATATACAATACGAGAAGTAGTGCAGATATGTACACAACAATGTCCGTGCACCAACAGTCCAAAAATGCATGGCCGAGGTCCACAAATGACACCTGACCACAATCGGAGAGAACACTGCCGGGACATCAGATAGAAATACTACAGGCACCTCAGGGGGAAGGGAAGGGGGGGCACCTCAGCCAGAGGAATGCAAAGCCAGATCCACGACGGGGCACCATGTCCATTGACGTATCCTGGGGAGTGCAAAGCCACAGTCTCTCAAGTCTCTACAGTGGGTGGTTTGCCCACTGTGCCATCCTGGGGAGTGCAAAGCCACAGTCTCTCAAGTCTCTACAGTGGGTGGGTTGCCCACTGTGCCATCCTGGGGAGTGCAAAGCCACAGTCTCTCAAGTCTCTACAGCGGGTGGGTTGCCCACTGTGCCATCCTGGGGAGTGCAAAGCTACAGTCTCTCAAGTAGATGCAGTTCTCTACTGGTACTGGGTGGGACTGGTGCCCATACTGGATGAGTCTCCATGTGAAAGTTCCTGTCCTGTCACTGTCCCAGCTGCACATGGGATAAGGATGACTGATGTGGCGGTCCATTCATTCCTACATGGTGCCTGCCCTGTTCAGCGGTGCTTTGCCATAGCGGTCTTTGCCCTGTTCAGCGGTCTTCACCATGGCGGTCTTTGCCCTGTTCAGCGGTGCTTTGCCATAGCGGTCTTTGCCCTGTTCAGCGGTCTTCACCATGGCGGTCTTTGCCCTGTTCAGCGGTCTTCACCATGGCGGTTTTTGCCCTGTTCAGCGGTGCTTTGCCATAGCGGTCTTTGCCCTGTTCAGCGGTCTTCACCATGGCGGTCTTTGCCCTGTTCAGCGGTGCTTTGCCATAGCGGTCTTTGCTCTGTTCAGCGGTCTTCACCATGGCGGTCTTTGCACTGTTCAGCGGTGCTTTGTCATAGCGGTCTTTGCCCTGTTCAGCTGTCTTCACCATGGCAGTCTTTGCCCTGTTCAGCTGTGCTTTTCCATAGCGGTTTTTGCCCTGGTTCAGCGGTGCTTTGCCATGGCGGTTCTGGTATGGACATTGGTGTGTGGCATGACTTTCCCTACACTGGGCATTGGTGTGTGGCATGACGTTCCATCATTGCCCAGCGGGGCTGTGGCAGCCGGGGCCCTCCTGGGCTGTGACTCTGGCGGTGGACTCAGGACCAGTGACGATACTTGGGCCCTCCTGGGCTGTGACTCCGGCGGTGGACTCAGGACCAGTGACGATACTTGGGCCCTCCTGCGCTGTGACTCCGGCGGTGGACTCAAGACCAGTGACGATACTTGGGCCCTCCTGGGCTGTGACTCCGGCGGTGGTCTCTGGACCAGTGACGATACTTGGGCCCTCCTGGGCTGTGACTCCGGCGGTGGTCTCTGGACCAGTGACGATACTTGGGCCCTCCTGGGCTGTGACTCTGGCGGTGGTCTCTGGACCAGTGACGACGGTGCTGGCGGTTGTGTCTGGACCGCCGGAAATGATGGCGCACTTCTCCGCCGTGACACTCACAACAGGCTGGCAAGACTTCCTCTGGACCTTCCCCACCTTTGGTGGAGTCACAGCTGACTCTCCAATCCCCTCCGAACCCAGGTCAGTTGTCCCTCCAGGAGTCTTAACACGGTCCTGTCGTCCACTCTCTAATTTTAGAGCCTTTACAGGGGGTGGGCTGCCAGTGCCTTGGCTCCGGGTCCTACTGCCTGCCCTAGTGGCCGGTGCACTCCACAATCCCTGAACTTGCACCACTGGTATTGGAGGCTTTTTGGCTAAGGCGCTACGACGGGACTGATGAATTGGAGGGGGGGTGGTGGGGGCAAAAAGGTCAATTTTACACAGGGACAGTTTCTGACGAACACTGGGATGGGTAGCTGGAGGGGGTCTGGGTGTGGAGGAAGAGGAGGTGGTTGTAGGAGGTGTTACTTTAGCTGTTTTGGGTGCAGGTGCAGGTACAGGAGGCTGTCGTGAGGTGGATGGATGTTGGATGAGTGATTGCCGGCGTTTGGGTACTTTGGGAGGGGGCGTCACAGACACACTGGGAGAGGACACAGGGGACGTGTAAATGGCAGTGGAGGTGGTGAGTGAAGGTGAGTGGCTTGTGGTGCTGGGTTTACTGGTGCATGCAGGTGTGTGTGTAGACGAGACTGGGAGGGAGGAGGGAGAAGAGGAGGAGGGGGACACAGTGGAGGCAGTGGATGTTGCTGTGTCTGTATGGGTGTGATGCTTGTGTGAGTGCCTGTGGTATGTGTGGTGCCTATGTTTGCTTGAGCTACTTTTGGGTGTGGACTTGTGTGCATGCTGGTCTGTAGGTGTGCTTGGGATGGGCTGGGGTACAGGGGATTGGGTCTGGGTGGAGGAAGTTGGAGGGGGGAGGCTCGACACAGGGACAATGGCTGCCATCAGTGCTGAGGCCAGAGACTACAGGGTTCGCTGAAGGACAGCCTGACCAGAATGAATGCCCTCCAGGAATGCATTACCGTGTTGTAGCTCTCGTTCTACACCCTGGATGGCATTCACAATGGTAGACTGCCCAACAGTGAGTGACCTGAGGAGGTCAATGGCCTCCTCACTGAGGGCAGCAGGGGTGACTGGGACAGGGCGTGAGGTGCCTGGGGCGAAGGTGATTCCCACCCTCCTGGGTGAGCGGGCACGGGCGAACGCTGAGGGGCTGCTGGGAGGGTGGTGCTGGTAGGGGAGGTGGCGGCTGTACCTGTAGAAGTGGTGCGCACAGATGGTGCCGCCACCACAGGGGAGCTCCCATCGGCGGATGAGTCCGTGTCGCTGGTTGGTGATCCGGTGGCCGACGTGAAGCTCCCCTCGCCCTCCGTCCCACTGGTGCATTCAGAGGTATCTAGTGATTGAACAGTTAGAAAATGGCGGTGACGTCCGCGGCGGTGCGCATCATCACCGCTGGCGCACCTGTTCATTGGCTCCTGGGACCCAAAGGGTCCACTGTTAACCAATACAGCATTGCGCTGCGGTCTACGACCGCCTACCGCAACGGTCTGCAACGCCAGCGCAGTTACCCCACAATCCCATTGTCCCAGTTTAGAGGTCAGGCAGCCGCCATTTCAGGGGCCCACATGGCTTCATTTACTACTGTTTCACACATAGCTAGGCCTACACTCAACACACATACAGGAAGGGTTTTGTGAGTGGTGTAGTCTTGTGTGTAACTGTGGGTGCATACCTGGAGGAATAGTGACTGGTTCTTCACTGTAGTCCTTCGTTGGCACCGTCAGCTGGGACATATGAGAAGATGGCGGAATCCTCTGGTGTACCGACCGCTGGTGGACCTGTTGACAATGGAAGAAAGACATTTAATCATCACCTACCGGTTTGACCGTGCCACTATCCAGGAACTATGTACCCAGTTGGAGCCAGACCTGATGTCACCGATCCGCCATCCGACTGGAATCCCCGCTGACGTGCAGGTGCTGTCAGTGCTCCATTTCCTTGCAAGTGGGTCTTTTCAGACAACAGTGGCCATGTCATCAGGGATGTCCCAGCCTATGTTTTCCAACGTGCTGTCCAGAGTGTTGTCTGCCCTGCTGAAACACGTAAGGAGCTACATCATTTTCCCTCAGGTGGAGGATTTGCCTACAGTGAAGGGTGACTTCTATGCCCTTGGACATATCCCCAACGTCATAGGTGCCATTGATGGGACCCATGTAGCTCTGGTCCCCCCCGCAGGAGTGAACAGGTGTACAGGAACAGGAAGAGTTATCATTCCATGAATGTCCAGATGGTCTGTTTGGCAGACCAGTACATCTCGCAGGTAAATGCAATGTTCCCTGGCTCAGTGCATGACGCCTACATCCTGCGGAATAGTAGCATCCCTGATATGATGGGTCAACTCCAGAGGCACCGGGTATGGCTATTGGGGGACTCTGGTTACCCCAACCTGTCCTGGCTATTGACCCCAGTGAGGAATCCCAGGACCAGGGCAGAGGAACGGTACAATGATTCCCATGGGCGGACTAGGAGGGTGATCGAACGCACCTTCGGACTCCTGAAGGCCAGGTTCAGGTGCCTCCATATGACAGGTGGATCCCTATTCTACTCACCGAAGAAGGTGTGCGACATCATCATCGCCTGCTCCATGCTCCATAATTTGGCTTTGCGACGCCAGGTGCCTTTTCTGCAGGAGGATGATCCAGATGACGGTGTTGTAGCAGCTGTGGAGTCTGTGGAGCCTGTGGACAGTGATGAGGATGAAGCTGAGGAAGAAGAAAACGACAACAGGGAGTCAGTCATACAGCAATATTTCCAGTGACACACAGGTGAGAACATTTTCAGATTTTACATTACATTCACTGTCACACGTCTACCTCTATCCTGTTTGTCTATTTCAATCACAATTTGTTAACTGAGTTGTACCCTTCCATTACGGTTTCACAAGTGTGGTAACCTATGTGTCAACTGCTTGCATCCTTCAAGGGCTTGTGATTTGTGACATAGGTATGTTAGCCTTACAATGGTACAGCTATTATGACACTGTCATTGATAATACAAAGTACGAAATCATAGACTGACTCCAGATTGTTTTGTGTTTCAAGGGTGTTTATTTAAGTGCAAATTATTGGAGGGGGTGGTAAAATGGAGAGGGGGGATGGTAGAAGAATGTCCATGGCAGAGCCCAGTCTATTAGTCTCACAGGTGCACTGCCCATCTGGGCATAGGAAGTGGAGCTGGGGCAGTTCGAATATGGACAGGGTAACAAAGTGGGACAGTGGGAGGACAATCAGGGTGGTCTCATTTCCTGGCAGGGGTCTTGCCATCTTGCTCTGTCCTGTTCCTGGATCTCAGGGACCGCTTGCGTGGTGGTTGTCCATCTGTAGGGGGTGGGGTGCTGGTGTGTTGGTCCTGTGGCGGGGCGTCCTGTCCACTAGCGCCAGCGGAGGTGGTGGGCAGTTCATCGTCCTGGCTAGTGTCAGGGGCCCCTTGGAGTGCCACGGTGTCCCTCAAGGTCTGCTGTATGTCCTTCAGCACCCCTACGATGGTGCCCAGGGCGGAGCTGATGGTTCTGAGCTCCTCCCTGAACCCCAAATACTGCTCCTCCTGCAGCTGCAGGGTCTCCTGCAACTTGTCCAGGACCGTCGCCATCGTCTCCTGTGAGTGGTGGTACGCTCCCATGATGGAGGAGAGGGCCTCGTGGAGAGTTGGTTCCCTTGGCCTGTCCTCCCCCTGTCGCACAGCAGCCCTCCCAGTTCCCCTGTGTTCCTGTGCCTCCGTCCCCTGGACCGTGTGCCCACTACTACTGCCTCCAGGTCCCTGTTGTTGTTGGGAGGGTGGGTTACCCTGGGTGCCCTGTAGTGGTGGACACACCGCTGATTGACGTGTCCTGGGTAGGGAGGTTTGGGCCCGCTGGGTGGGTGCTGTGCTGGTGTTACCAGAGGGTGGAAGGTCGGTGTTGGGCTGTGCCTGTGCAAGGGGAACCGACTGTCCTGAGGCCCACGATGGTCCGGGCTGGTCATCAAGATCCAGTAGGGGAGAGCTGCTCTCATCACTGTGGGCCTCTTCTGGGGGTGGAGTGGTGTTGTCTAGACCCTCTGGTGTGGTGACGGTCCTTCGTGTTCCTGCAGGGGCATAAGATCATGATTCTTGCATGTGTGTGTGTAATGGTGTGCAATGGGTGGCTGTGCGTGAACCCCAGTGCAAGCATTCCTGTGTGGGGGCTTGTGTGATGAAGGTTGGGGGGGTGTTCTGGGTATGTGCAGTGAGCATGCTTTGGTGAGGGGTGACCATGCTTAGTTGTGTCATGCAGGGCTTGGTGTTGGGATGTGTGGTTTGTGTTATGGGTACATTAGTGATGAGTTGTAGTGATAGGGGAGGGTGTGTGATAGCATGCAGGTAGGGTGGGGGATCTGATAGTTGAGATTTGACATGCCAGTGTCCCATCCTCCACCGACTCCTCCGAGGCCCTCAGGATGCAGGATGGTCAAGACTTGCTCCTCCCATGTTGTTAGTTGTGGGGGAGGAGGTGGGGGTCCTCCGCCAGTCCGCTGTACCGCAATGTTGTGCCTGGAGACCGTGGAACGCACCTTCCCTCGTAGGTCGTTCCACCTCTTCCTGATGTCCTCCAGATTTCTTGGGTGCTGTCCCACAGCGTTGACCCTGTCAACTATTCTGCGCCATAACTCCATCTTCCTGGCTATTGATGTGTGCTGTACCTGTGAGCCAAATAGCTGTGGCTCTACCCGTACGATTTCCTCCACCATGACCCTGAGCTCCTCCTCGGAGAAGCGGGGGTGTCTTTGGCGTGCCATAGGGTGGTGTGTGTGATGTGTGGGGTGGTGTATGTGTTGATGAGTGTGGTGAGTGTAGTGGTGTGTGGTGTTTTGTGCGTGGAAGTTGTGTGGGTGATGATGTTGTGTGCCTCTGTGTGATGGGGTTGTCAATTGCTGTGCTGTCTCTCTGGCCTTCTTTCAGAATTTGTGGTCGTTGGGGTTTGTGGGTGATGTGGGTGTGTATTTTATATAGTGTTGGGTGTGTGGGAGTGTTGTTTGTATGTTTATCAGGTGTGTGTATTTGGAATTGTCCAATGTGGCAGTGTTTTGGAGATGTGTGTGTATTTTGAGCGCGGCGGTATGTACCGCCAATGGAATACCGCGGTTGAAAGACCGCTGCGTGGATTCGTGGGTCGTAATAGCAGAGGTGTGTTTCTGTTAGCGTGGAGGTGGAGGATTTGTTTCCACCAGTTTATCACTGACCTTTGGTGTGGCGGTGTTGTGTGGGTGTCTGAATTTCGGCGGATTCCGAGATGTGTGTCATAATAGCTGTGGCGGTCTACCGCGGCCGCGTATTGGCGGTCTTCTGCACGGCGGTAAGCGCCTTTTACTGCCAATGTTGTAATGACCCCCTATGTTTCTAAAAGTTGGAATACTTTTTAAGAATCTAAAAACTATCTCTAGAACTTAATTCAAACTTTTACAAAACTTTTAAACTCTAGAAGAAATGCTAACAGGGACTAACACAAGGCCCTAGCAGGACTTTTAAAAATTTAGAAAAATAGCTCAAATTTCAAACATCAGTTTCTAATGACAATTTTTGGAATTTAGTTGTGTGATCAGGTATTGGCTGAGTAGTCCAGCAAATGCAAAGTCTTGTACCCCCCCGCTGATCCACCAATGTAGGAAGTTGGCTCTGTATGTACTATTTCAAAGTAAGAAATAGCATGCACAGAGTCCAAGGGTTCCCCTTAGAGGTAAGATAGTGGCAAAAAGAGATAATTCTAATGCTCTATTTTGTGGTAGTGTAGTCGAGCAGTAGGCTTATCAGAGGGTAGTGTTAAGCATTTGTTGTACACACACAGGCAATAAATGAGGAACACACACTCAAAGACAATTCCCGTCCAATAGGTTTTTGTATAGAAAAATATATTTTCTTAGTTTGTTTTAAGAACCACAGGTTCAAGATTTACAAGTAATACTTCAAATGAAAGGTATTTCACTTAGGTAACTTAGGAACTTTGAATCAGCAAAATAGCATGTACAGTTTTCACAAAAATGGCAATAAGCTATTTTAAAACTAGACAGTGCAATTTTCAATAGTTACTGGGGGAGGTAAGTGTCTGTTAGTTTTGCAGGTAAGTAAACCACCTACAGGGTTCAAAGTTGGGTCCAAGGTAGCCCACCGTTGGGGGTTTAGGGCAAACCCAAAGTTACCACACCAGCCGCTCAGGGCCGGTCAGGTGCAGAGGTCAAAGTGGTGCCCAAAACACATAGGCTTCAATGGAGAAGGGGGTGCCCCGGTTCCAGTCTGCCAGCAGGTAGGTACCTACGTCTTCGGAGGGCAGACCAGGGGGGTTTTGTAGGGCACCGGGGGGGACACAAGTTAGCACAGAAAGTACACCCTCAGCGGCACGGGGCGGCCGGGTGCAGAGTGCAAACAGGCGTCAGGTTTGCAATAGGTTTCAATGGGAGACCCAGGGGTCTCTTCAGCGAAGCAGGCAGGCAAGGGGGGGCTCCTCGGGGTAGCCACCACCTGGGAAAGGGAGAGGGCCACCTGGGGGTCGCTTCTGCACTGGAGGTCGGATCCTTCAGGTCCTGGGGGCTGCGGGTGCAGTGTCTTCACCAGGCGTCGGGTTCTTAGAAGCAGGCAGTCACGGTCAGGGGGAGCCTCTGGATTCCCTCTGCAGGTGTCGCTGGGGGGGTCCAGGGGGGTCAACTCTGGCTACTCACAGGGTCGCAGTCACCGGGGAGTCCTCCCTGTAGTGTTGTTTCTCCGCAGGTCGAGCCGGGGGCGTCAGGTGCAGAGTGCAAAGTCTCACGCTTCCGGCGGGAAACGTGTTGTCTTTAAAAGTTGCTTCTTTGTTGCAAAGATGTTTCTTCTTTGGAGCAGAGCCGCTGTCCTCTGGAGTTCTTGGTCCTTTTAGATGCAGGGTAGTCCTCTGAGGCTTCGGAGGTTGCTGGACCCCGTGGAACGCGTCGCTGTTGCAGTTTTTCTTGAAGTGGGGAGACAGGCCGGTAGGGCTGGGGCCAAAGCAGTTGGTGTCTCCGTCTTCTCTGCAGGGCTTCAGGTCAGCAGTCCTTCTTCGTCTTCAGGTTGCAGGAATCTATCTTGCTAGGTTCTGGGAGCCCCTAAATACTCAATTTAGTGGTGTGTTTAGGTCTGGGGGGTTAGTAGCCAATGGCTACTAGCCCTGAGGGTGGCTACACCCTCTTTGTGCCTCCTCCCTGAGGGGAGGGGGGCACATCCCTAATCCTATTGGGGGAATCCTCCATCTGCAAGATGGAGGATTTCTAAAAGTCAGAATCACCTCAGCTCAGGACACCTTAGGGGTTGTCCTGACTGGCCAGTGACTCCTCCTTGTTTTTCTCATTATCTCCTCCGGCCTTGCCGCCAAAAGTGGGGCCGTGGCCGGAGGGGGCGGGCATCTCCACTAGCTGGAGTGCCCTGGGGCGCTGTAACAAAGGGGGTGAGCCTTTGAGACTCACCGCCAGGTGTTACAGTTCCTGCAGGGGGAGGTGAGCAGCACCTCCACCCAGTACAGGCTTTGTTACTAGCCACAGAGTGACAAAGGCACTCTCCCCATGTGGCCAGCAACATCTCTGGTGTGTGGCAGGGTGTTAAAACTAGTCAGCCCACACTGGAAGTCGGGTATGTTTTCAGGGGGCATCTCTAAGATGCCCTCTGGGGTGTATTTCACAATAAAATGTACACTGGCATCAGTGTGCATTTATTGTGCTGAGAAGTTTGATACCAAACTTCCCAGTTTTCAGTGTAGCCATTATGGTGCTGTGGAGTTCGTGTATGACAGACTCCCAGACCATATACTCTTATGGCTACCCTGCACTTACAATGTCTATGGTTTTGCTTAGACACTGTAGGGGCATAGTGCTCATGTACCTATGCCCTCACCTATGGTATAGTGCACCCTGCCTTAGGGCTGTAAGGCCTGCTAGAGGGGTGACTTATCTATGCCATAGGCAGTGTGAGGTTGGCATGACACCCTGAGGGGAGTGCCATGTCGACTTAGTCATTTTCTCCCCACTAGCACACACAAGCTGGCAAGCAGTGTGTCTGTGCTGAGTGAGGGGTCCCCAGGGTGGCATAAGACATGCTGCAGCCCTTAGAGACCTTCCCTGGCATCAGGGCCCTTGGTACCAGGGGTACCAGTTACAAGGGACTTGCCTGGATGCCAGGGTGTGTCAATTGTGGAAACAAAGGTACAGGTTTAGGGAAAGAACACTGGTGCTGGGGCCTGGTTAGCAGGCCTCAGCACACTTTCAAATCATAACTTGGCATCAGCAAAGGCAAAAAGTCAGGGGGTAACCATGCCAAGGAGGCATTTCCTTACAGGGGTACCACAGATAGGTCCAACAGTGTGGAGTACCACAGTTGGCGAGCCCACGTTGGTGCTATAAGTATTAGTTTGAGTTTGTTTTGACTGAGTTTATTGACCAGATAAGGAATGAGCGGGAGAGGGGGAAAAGCGTAAGCAAATATCCCTGACCAGCTGATCCATAGAGCATTGCCCTTGGACTGAGGGTGTGGGTATCTGGATGCAAAGTTTTGGCATTTTGCGTTTTCTTTTGTTGCAAATAGATCTATGTTTGGTGTCCCCCAGCGGTAGAAGTGGTCCTGTAGAATCTGGGGATGTACTTCCCATTCGTGAGTTTGCTGTTGATCTCGACTGAGATTGTCGGCCAACTGATTTTGAATGCCTGGTATGTATTGTGCTATCAGGCGAATGTTGTTGTGAATTGCCAAATGTTTTGTGCTAAGAGACACAGCTGTGATGAGTGTGTCCCCCCCTGTTTGTTTAGATAAGACATTGTTGACATATTGTCTGTTTTGACAAGAATGTCTTTGTGGGCTAGAAGCGGCTGAAATGCTTTTAATGCTAGAAATACCGCTAGCAGTTCCAAGTGATTTATGTGAAGTAGTTTTTGTTGATTGTCCCATTGACCTTGTATGCTGTGATTGTTGAGGTGTGCTCCCCACCCAATCATGGAAGCGTCTGTTGTGATAATGACATGAGGCACTGGGTCTTGAAAAGGCCGCCCTTTGTTTAAATTTACAGGGTTCCACCATTGAAGCGAAGAGTGTGTTTGGCGGTCTATCAGCACTAGATCTTGGAGTTCACCCTGTGCCTGCGTCCATTGTTTTGCTAGGCACTGCTGTAAGGGCCGCATGTGTAGTCTTGCGTTTGGGACAATAGCTATGCATGAGGACATCATGCCTAGTAGTTTCATCACAAACCTTACTGTGTATTGTTGGTTTGGTTGCATGCTTGATCTTACATTTTGGAACGACTGAACTCTTTGTGGACTTGGAGTGGCAATTGCTTTTTGTGTGTTGAGTGTTGCTCCCAAGTATTGTTGTATTTGGGATGGTTGTAGATGTGATTTTTGGTAATTTATAGAAAACCCTAGTTTGTGTAGAGTATCTATGACGTATTGCGTTTGAAATTGACATTGTTGCTGAGTGTTGGCTTTTATTAGCCAATCGTCCAAATATGGGAATACGTGCATGTGCTGTCTCCTTATATGAGCTGCTACTACGGCTAGGCATTTTGTAAATACTCTGGGGGCTGTTGTTATTCCGAACAGTAGCACTTTGAATTGATAAGGTTTGCCTTGTATTACAAACCTGAGGTATTTCCTGTGAGATGGATGGATGGGTATGTGGAAATACGCATCCTTGAGATCCAGTGTTGTCTTGTATTCCCTTTTTTTTTTAGTAAGGGAACTACGTCCTGAAGTGTTACCATGTGGAAATGATCTGATTTGATGAAGAGATTCAGTGTTCTGAGATCTAAGATTGGCCTTAATGTTTTGTCCTTTCTTGGAATAAGGAAATACAGGGAGTAAACGCCTGTTCCCTTCTGGTGATAGGGTACTAGCTCTATGGCTTGTTTTTGTAGCAGTGCTTGGACCTCTATATGTAATAGGTCTAAGTGTTGTGGAGACAATCTGTGTGGTTTTGGTGGAACATCTGGAGGGAATGTTGTGAATTCTATGCAATAACCATGTTGGATAATTGATAGGACCCACATGTCTGTGGTAATGTGTGTCCAAATGTGGTAGTATTTGGTTAGCCTCCCCCCCACTGGTGACAAGTGTTGGAGTAGTGTGACATTGAAGTCACTGTTTGCTAGGGCTTGGTTTGGTAGGGTGGAATTTCCCTCTTCCTCTTGGGAATTGTCCTCTATAGGAAGCAGAAAACCCCACTCTTTGGTATTGTGACTGGTAGGTGGGTTTTGTTTGGGAGGTGGATGGTTCAGATGTCTGTTGTTGAAACCCCCCTCTAAATTGTGGTTTCCTAAAAGTGCCTCTGTATTGTGGGGAGTAGAGCGCGCCCATGGCTTTGGCCGTGTCTGTGTCTTTTTTCATCTTCTCGATGGCGGTATCGACTTCCGGCCCAAACAACTGATGTTGGTAAACGGCATATTTAGTACCGCCTGTTGTATTTCTGGTTTGAATCCAGAACTTCACAGCCATGCATGCCTTCGAATTGTTACAGCCGTGTTGACAGTACGTGCTGCTGTATCCGCAGAGTCTAATGCAGACCGTATTTGATTGTTTGATATGGCCTGTCCCTCTTCATCTACTTGTTGGGCACGTTTTTGGTGTTCCTTGGGCAAATGCTGGATGATGTCTTGCATTTCGTCCAAGTGTGCCCTGTTGTAGCGTGCAAGTAGGGCTTGCAAATTTGCAATTCGCCATTGATTGGATGCTTGTGATGCCACTCTCTTGCCCGCTGCGTCGAACTTTCGACTCTCTTTATCAGGTGGTGGGGCATCCCCTGATGATTGTGAGTTCGCCCCTTTTCTTGCAGCCCCCACAACCACCGAGTCCAAAGTGAGTTGTTGCATTATAAACACTGGGTCTGACGGGGGTGGTTTATATTTCTTTTCGACCCTCGGCGTGATAGCTCTCCCCTTTACAGGCTCTTGGAAGACCTGTTGTGCGTGCTTGAGCATGCCCTGTAGCATTGGCAGGCTTTGATAGTATGCATGAGTGGATGCCAGAGTGTTGAAAAGGAAGTCATCCTCTACTGGTTCAGAGTGCATTGTTACGTTGTGGAACGTAGCTGCCCTGGCTAGTACTTGCGTATAAGCTGTACTGTCCCCTCTGGTGGTGAAGGCTTGGTTGGATAACACTCTGGGCTGTTGTCCGATATAGGTGGATCGTATAGATCCCAGGCATCAGCATCATCTTGGGTCATCCCAGTATGTGTGGGTGACTGCGTTATCGGTGTACCCACTGGTGACAAGTGTGGTGAATGCAGTGGGGATGGTTGTGGTGAGACCTGTGGTGGTGGTGACTTGTCTCAAACCACTTTGGCTTTCGGTTGCATTTCTGATTCTTGAAAGGCTAGTTTTCTTTTAGATTTGAGTGGAGGGATGGTCTGTATCTTCCCTGTATCCTTCTGGATTTGTAACCTTTGTTGTGTTTGGTCAGGTTCTTCTACATCCAGATCTTGCTCAAATCTGTGCCTTTCTTTGAGCTGCATCGAAAGCCCTTGCTCCTCAGTGTATGATGATCGTTTCGGCTCCGAAGCCGTTTTTTTCGGTACCGAAATTCCTAATGTTATTGGCTTTTTCGGTTCCGAGGAGCTTTTTCAAGGCTTGCTTGACTCGACAACTCGATGCCCAAAAATTTCGGTGCCGTAATCTCGACCGGAGTCGGAAGTCTTCGGCAAATCTTTGGCCTTTTTCGTTGCCGATGTTATTTGGTCACCTTCCTTTCTGCGGGTTGAGCCATGGCTTGCTGGAGGTGGCGTCCCCGTGGCCTTGAATTTTTTGGTGTGACCCTGGGTTTGGGACGGGGCAGGTTTACTCACAGTTTGTTACACCGTCGAGGGTCGTTCACCGTCGGATTCATCCAAGTCCGTTTCTTGGATGGAAATTCTTTCTTCCTCCTCAACGTCGAGATCTTGTTTTGGCTTCGACGCCATTTGTAGTCTTCTTGCGCGTCGATCTCTCAAGGTTTTCTTCGATCGAAACGCTCGGCAAGCTTCACAAGTATCCTCTCTGTGTTCGGGCGACAAACACAGGTTACAGACCCGGTGCTGGTCTGTATAAGGATACTTGGCGTGACACTTAGGACAGAAACGGAAGGGGGTCCGGTCCATTAGTCTTGGACGACGGGTGTGGTCGGGCCGACCAGGCCTCGATGAAGAGTGGAAGCCCCGAAGGGCCGCCGAAGCAGTCTTGATGTCGGTGCTGATACACTAAAACTAAACCGGAACCGAACGAGAACAATACCGACTAATTTTCGATACTTAGCTAACTTTCCCAATTCGAAATACAGAGCGAAGAGGAACACGTCCGAACCCGATGGCGGAAAGAAAACAATCTAAGATGTAGTCGATGCCCATGCGCAATGGAGCCGAAAGGGAGGAGTCACTCAGTCCCGTGACTCGGAAAGACTTCTTTGAAGAAAAACAACTTGTAACACTCCGAGCCCAACACTAGATGGCAGGAACAGTGCACAGCATGTGTATCTGCAGCTACACATGCCATCGAACATATATATATATATATATATATATATATATATATATGTATATATATATATATATATATATATATATATATATATATATATATATGGAAAATGTCACTTACCCAGTGTACATCTGTTCGTGGCATTAGTCGCTGCAGATTCACATGCTGTGCACATCCCGCCATCTGGTGTTGGGCTCGGAGTGTTACAAGTTGTTTTTCTTCGAAGAAGTCTTTTCGAGTCACGAGACCGAGGGACTCCTCCCATTTCGACTCCATTGCGCATGGGCGTCGACTCCATCTTAAATTGTTTTCTCCGCAGAGGGTGAGGTAGGAGTTGTGTATGCTAGTAATAGTGCCCATGCAATGGAGTGAATATGTATATACATAATGAAGTTTAAAGTAATATATTTACAAATGTACAAATGTTTAAGATCTACTTCTAAACGGCTACAGGCTCCCGGGGAGGCGGGTGGGCGCATGTGAATCTGCAGCGACTAATGCCATGAACAGATGTACACTGGGTAAGTGACATTTTCCGTTCGATGGCATGTGTAGCTGCAGATACACATGCTGTGCATAGACTAGTAAGCAGTTATCTCCCCAAAAGCGGTGGTTCAGCCTGTAGGAGTTGAAGTAGTTTGAAATAATGTTCTTAGTACAGCTTGACCTACTGTTGCTTGTTGTGCAGTTAACACATCTACACAGTAGTGCTTGGTAAATGTATGAGGCGTAGATCATGTTGCTGCCTTACATATTTCGTTCATTGGAATATTTCCTAGAAAGGCCATGGTAGCACCTTTCTTTCTGGTTGAGTGTGCCTTTGGTGTAATAGGCAGTTGTCTTTTAGCTTTAAGATAGCAGGTTTGAATGCACTTAACTATCCATCTAGCAATGCCTTGTTTTGAAATTGGATTTCCTGTATGAGGTTTTTGAAAGGCAATAAATAGTTGTTTTGTCTTTCGAATTAGTTTTGTTCTGTCAATGTAGTACATTAGTGCTCTTTTGATGTCTAATGTATGTAGTGCTCTTTCAGCTACAGAATCTGGCTGTGGGAAGAACACTGGTAATTCTACAGTTTGATTCAAGTGGAACGGTGAAACTATTTTTGGTAAAAATTTTGGATTTGTTCGTAGAACCACTTTATTTTTGTGTATTTGAATAAATGGTTCTTGAATGGTAAATGCTTGAATTTCACTCACTCTTCTTAGTGATGTGATGGCAATTAAAAATGCAACTTTCCACGTTAAGTATTGCATTTCACAAGAGTGCATGGGCTCAAAAGGTAGACCCATGAGTCGTGTTAAGACAATGTTGAGGTTCCATGAAGGAACTGGTGGTGTCCTTGGTGGTATAATTCTCTTTAGGCCTTCCATAAACGCTTTTATGACTGGTATCCTAAATAATGAAGTTGAGTGCGTAATTTGCAGGTAAGCTGAAATTGCAGTAAGATGTATTTTAATGGAAGAGAAAGCTAGTTTTGATTTTTGCAAATGTAGTAAGTATCCTACTATATCTTTTGCAGATGCGTGTAAAGGTTGAATTTGATTATTATGGCAGTAATAAACAAATCTTTTCCACTTATTTGCATAGCAGTGTCTAGTGGTAGGTTTCCTAGCTTGTCTTATGACCTCCATACATTCTTGTGTGAGGTTTAAGTGTCCGAATTCTAGGATTTCAGGAGCCAAATTGCTAGATTCAGCAATGCTGGGTTTGGATGTCTGATCTGTTGTTTGTGTTGTGTTAACAGATCTGGTCTGTTTGGTAGTTTGACATGAGGTACTACTGAGAGGTCTAGTAGTGTTGTGTACCAAGGTTGTCTTGCCCATGTTGGTGCTATTAGTATGAGTTTGAGTTTGTTTTTTTACTCAATTTGTTTACCAGATATGGAAGGAGTGGGAGAGGGGGAAAAGCGTAAGCAAATATCCCTGACCAGCTCATCCATAATGCATTGCCCTGAGACTGATCTTGTGGGTACCTGGATGCGAAGTTTTGGCATTTTGAGTTTTCTTTTGTTGCAAATAGATCTATTTGTGGTGTTCCCCACATTTGGAAGTAATTGTTTAGTATTTGGGGGTGAATTTCCCATTCGTGGATCTGTTGGTGATCCCGAGAGAGATTGTCTGCTAACTGGTTCTGAATTCCTGGAATAAATTGAGCTATTAGGTGAATGTGGTTGTGAATCGCCCAATGCCATATTTTCTGTGTTAGGAGACACAACAGTGTCGAGTGTGTGCCTCCCTGTTTGTTTAGGTAATACATCGTTGTCATGTTGTCTGTTTTGACAAGAATGTGTTTGTGTCTTATTATGGGTTGAAATGCTTTGAGCGCTAGAAATACCGCTAACAGTTCTAGGTGATTTATGTGAAACAGTTTTTGCTGTATGTCCCATTGTCCTTGGATGCTGTGTTGATTGAGGTGTGCTCCCCACCCTATCATGGAAGCATCTGTTGTTATTACGTATTGTGGCACTGGGTCTTGGAAAGGCCGCCCTTGGTTTAAATTTATACTGTTCCACCATTGAAGCGAGATGTATGTTTGGCGGTCTATCAACACCAGATCTAGAAGCTGACCCTGTGCTTGTGACCATTGTGATGCTAGGCACTGTTGTAAGGGCCGCATGTGTAACCTTGCGTTCGGGACAATGGCTATGCATGAAGACATCATGCCTAGTAGTTTCATCACCAGTTTGACTTGTATCTTTTGATTTGGATACATGGTCTGTATCACATTGTGAAATGTGTGAACTCTTTGTGGACTTGGAGTGGCAATCCCTTTTGCTGTGTTGATTGTTGCTCCTAAGTATTGCTGTGTTTGACACGGCAGAAGGTGTGACTTTGTGTAATTGATTGATAAACCTAGTTTGTGGAGGATTTCTATGACATATTTTGTGTGTTGTAAACACTGTCTTAGCGTGTTGGTTTTGATTAACCAATCGTCTAGGTACGGGAACACATGTATTTGCTGCCTTCTGATATGTGCAGCAACTACTCCTAGGCATTTTGTAAAAACTCTTGGTGCAGTTGTTATTCCGAATGGCAACACTTTAAATTGGTAATGTATCCCTTGGAATACAAACCTTAGGTACTTTCTGTGTGAAGGATGTATTGGTATATGGAAATATGCATCCTTTAGGTCTAGTGTTGTCATGTAGTCTTGTTGTTTGAGCAGTGGGATTACGTCTTGTAATGTAACCATGTGAAAGTGATCTGATTTGATGTAGGTATTTAATATTCTGAGATCTAGTATAGGTCTTTTGTCTTTTTTGGGTATTAGAAAGTCAGGGAGTAAACTCCTGTGTTTTTTTGTTGTTTTGTTACTAACTCTATTGCTTCTTTTTGTAGCAATGCCTGAACTTCTAGTCCTAGAAGATCTATATGTTGTTTTGACATATTGTGTGTTTTCGGTGGGATGTTTGGAGGGAATTTGAGAAATTCTATGCAATAACCATGCTGGATAATTGCTAAGACCCAAGTGTCTGTTGTTATTTCTTCCCAATGTTTGTAAAACTTGGTTAGTCTCCCCCCCACAGGTGTTATGTGTTGGGGATTTGTGACATTGAAGTCACTGCTTGTTTGGAGGAGTTTTGGGACTTTGGAACTTTCCTCTACTCCTTTGAAATTGTCCCCCTCTATATTGTCCCCGAAAACCTCCCCGCTGATACTGGCTCTGGTAAGTGGGCTTTGTTTGTGAGGTTGTGGCTTCTGTGGTTTGCCCTCGAAACCCCCCTCGAAATTGTGTCTTTCGAAATGTGCCTCTGCTCTGTGGGGAGTAGAGTGCGCCCATGGCTTTGGCCGTGTCAGTGTCTTTTTTAAGTTTTTCGATTGCAGTGTCCACCTCCGGCCCAAACAACTGCTGTCTGTTGAATGGCATATTCAGCACAGCTTGCTGTATCTCTGGTTTTAATCCTGATGTACGCAGCGATGCATGTCTCCTTATTGTTACAGCTGTGTTGACAGTTCTAGCAGCTGTGTCTGCAGCATCCATTGCTGACTGTATCTGATTATTAGAGATACCCTGTCCTTCTTCTACCACTTGCTGCGCTCTTTTTTGGAACTCCTTGGGTAAATGTTCAATAAGGTGTTGCATCTCATCCCAATGGGCCCTATCATATCTGGCTAGCAAAGCTTGGGAATTTGCAATACGCCACTGGTTTGCTGCCTGTACTGCCACCCTTTTGCCTGCAGCATCGAATTTGTGACTTTCTTTATCTGGAGGTGGTGCATCTCCTGAAGTATGAGAGTTGGCTCTTTTGCGGCGCTGCTCCCACTACAACAGAGTCTGGTGTTAGCTGTTGTGTAATGTACACTGGGTCTGTTGGTGGCGGTTTATATTTTTTATCTACTCTTGGAGTAATGGCTCTCCCTTTAACAGGCTCCTCAAACACTTGTTTGGAGTGTTTTAGCATTCCGGGTAGCATAGGAAGACTTTGATATTGGCAGTGTGTGGACGACAGTGTATTAAATAGAAAGTCGTCTTCAATGGGCTCTGAATGAAGGCTGACATTATGAAATGCAGCTGCTCTTGACACCACCTGTGCGTAGCCTGTACTATCCTCTGGTGGCGATGGTTTAGCTGGATAGCAGTCTGGACTATTGTCTGACACTGGTGCATCATAACGGTCCCATGCGTCAGGGTCATCTTGACTTATTCCTGTATGAGTTGGTGATTGCATCATTGGTGGAGTGGCTACTGGTGATGGTTGCGGAGAGTGATGTGGGGATGGTGGCGGTGTTACTTGTTTAGCCACCTTTGCGTGTGGCTGTTTGTCCTTGTCTTGGAAGGCAAGCTTGCGTTTCATTTTGACTGAAGGAAGAGTGCTGATCTTCCCTGTATCTTTTTGAATAAAGAGCCGTCTTTGTGTGTGATCTGGCTCTATTGCCTGTAATTCCTGTCCAAATCTATGTGTCTTCATTTGTGTGGACAGTCCTTGTTCCTCAGTGTAGGAACTTGTTATCGGTTCCGAGGCTGCATATTTCGGTACCGAAACCTTTTCAGCTGCTTTTTTCGGCTCCGAGGAAACCTTTTTTACTTTCGGCGTCGTGCTCTCTCGGTGCCGACCCGTTTCGGTGCCGCTGTCTCGGTGCCGAATCTTCTCGGAGCCACTATCTCGGCCCCGAGATTGCTGTGTGCCGGTATCTCGACCGGAGTCGGATGACTTCGACACCAGCTCACCCTTTTTCGGTGCCGATGAACGGTCACCTCCTTTTCGGGTTAAGCCATGGCCTGTTGGCGGTGGCGTCCCCTGGGCTTTAGCGCTTTTCTCATGAGTTTTGGTTTTGACGTCTTACTCACGGTTTTCGGCGTTTCCTCGGGATCGATCTCTTCAGAGTCCGACTCCGGTGTGGAGAATGTTTCTTCCTCCTCCTCGAAACGCTCTTGTCCTGTTGGCGCCGACGCCATTTGCAGTCTTCTTGCTCTTCGGTCCCTGAGTGTCTTCCTGGACCGAAACGCTCGACAGGCCTCACAAGTATCCTCCTTGTGTTCTGGTGACAAACACAAGTTACAGACCAGATGTTGATCTGTATATGGATACTTGTTATGGCATTTTGGACAGAAGCGGAATGGGGTCCGTTCCATCAGCCTTGAAGAGACACGTGGCCGGGCCGACCAGGCCCCGACGGGGATGGAAGAAAACCCCGAAGGGCCACCGGAGCTCTTCTAAATTCGGTGTCGATCTGTTGTAACTAACCCGATACCGAACGCAAACAATACCGACGTTTTTTCCGAGATTCTAACTAACTTTCTGACCCAAAACACGGATCGAAAAGGAACACGTCCGAACCCGATGGCGGAAAAAAAAACAATCTAAGATGGAGTCGACGCCCATGCACAATGGAGTCGAAATGGGAGGAGTCCCTCGGTCTCGTGACTCGAAAAGACTTCTTCGAAGAAAAACAACTTGTAACACTCCGAGCCCAACACCAGATGGCGGGATGTGCACAGCATGTGTATCTGCAGCTACACATGCCATCGAACATATGGAAAATGTCACTTACCCAGTGTACATCTGTTCGTGGCATGAGTCGCTGCAGATTCACATGCTGTGCACAGTCCGCCGTCTGGTGTTGGGCTCGGAGTGTTACAAGTTGTTTTTCTTCGAAGAAGTGTTTTCGAGTCACGAGACCGAGGGACTCCTCCTACTTTGGTTCCATTGCGCATGGGCGTCGACTCCATCTTAGATTGTTTTCCCCGCAGAGGGTGAGGTAGGAGTTGTGTATATTAGTGATAGTGCGCCCATGCAATGGAATGAATACGTATGTACATAATAAAGGTTAAAGTAATTTATTTACAAATGTACAAATGTTCAAGATCTACTTTTAAACGGCTACAGGCTCCCGGGGAGGCGGGTGGGCGCATGTGAATCTGCAGCGACTCATGCCACGAACAGATGTACACTGGGTAAGTGACATTTTCCGTTCGATGGCATGTGTAGCTGCAGATACACATGCTCTGCACTGACTAGTAAGCAGTTATCTCCCCAAAAGCGGTGGTTCAGCCTGTAGGAGTTGAAGTAGTTTGAAATAATGTTCTTAATACAGCTTGACCTACTGTGGCTTGTTGTGCCGTTAACACATCTACACAGTAGTGCTTGGTAAATGTATGAGGCGTAGACCAGGTTGCTGCCTTACATATTTCGTTCATTGGAATATTCCCTAGAAAGGCCATGGTAGCTCCTTTCTTTCTGGTTGAGTGTGCCTTTGGTGTAATAGGCAGCTCTCTTCTTGCTTTAAGATAGCAGGTTTGAATACACTTAACTATCCACCTAGCAATGCCTTGTTTTGAAATTGGATTTCCTGTATGAGGTTTTTGAAAGGCAATAAATAGTTGTTTTGTTTTTCTAATTAGTTTCGTTCTGTCAATGTAGTACATGAGTGCTCTTTTGATGTCTAATGTATGTAGTGCTCTTTCAGCTACAGAATCTGGTTGTGGGAAGAACACTGGTAATTCTACTGTTTGATTTAAGTGGAACGGTGAGATAACCTTTGGTAAAAATTTTGGATTTGTTCTTAGAACTACTTTATTTTTATGTATCTGAATAAATGGTTCTTGAATGGTAAATGCTTGAATTTCGCTCACTCTTCTTAGAGATGTGATGGCAATCAAAAATGCAACTTTCCACGTTAAGTATTGCATTTCACAAGAATGCATGGGCTCGAAAGGTGGACCCATGAGTCTTGTTAAGACAATGTTGAGGTTCCATGAAGGAACAGGTGGTGTCCTTGGTGGTATGATTCTTTTTAAGCCTTCCATAAACGCTTTAATGACTGGTATTCGAAATAGTGAAGTTGAATGAGTAATTTGTAGGTAAGCTGATATTGCGGTGAGATGTATTTTTATAGAAGAGAAAGCTAGATTTGATTTTTGCAAATGTAGTAAATATCCAACTATATCTTTTGGAGATGCGGTTAATGGCTGAATTTGATTATTGTGGCAGTAATACACAAATCTTTTCCACTTATTTGCGTAGCAGTGTCTAGTGGTAGGTTTTCTAGCTTGTTTTATGACCTCCATACATTCTTGTGTGAGGTGCAAGTGTCCGAATTCTAGGATTTCAGGAGCCAAATTGCTAGATTCAAAGATGCTGGATTTGGATGTCTGATCTGTTGTTTGTGTTGTGTTAACAGATCTGGTTTGTTGGGTAGTTTGACATGAGGTACTACTGACAGGTCTAGTAGTGTCGTGTACCAAGGTTGTCTTGCCCATGTTGGTGCTATTAGTATGAGTTTGAGTTTGTTTTGACTCAACCTGTTTACTACATATGGAAGGAGAGGGAGAGGGGGAAAAGCGTATGCAAAGATCCCTGACCAGTTCATCCATAGAGCATTGCCTTGGGATTGCTCTTGTGGGTATCTGGATGCGAAGTTTTGGCATTTTGAGTTTTCTTTTGTTGCAAATAGATCTATTTGAGGTGTTCCCCAAATTTGAAAGTAATTGTTTAGTATTTGGGGGTGAATTTCCCATTCGTGGGTTTGTTGGTGATCTCGAGAGAGATTGTCTGCCAACTGGTTCTGAATCCCTGGAATAAATTGTGCTATTAGGCGAATGTGGTTGTGAATAGCCCAATGCCATATTTTCTGTGTTAGGAGGCACAACTGTGTCGAGTGTGTCCCTCCTTGTTTGTTTAGATAATACATTGTTGTCATGTTGTCTGTTTTGACAAGAATGTATTTTTGGGATATTATGGGTTGAAATGCTTTCAGCGCTAGAAATACTGCTAGCATTTCCAAGTGATTTATGTGAAACTGTCTCTGATGTATGTCCCATTGTCCTTGGATGCTGTGTTGATTGAGGTGTGCTCCCCACCCTGTCATGGAAGCATCTGTTGTTATGACGTATTGTGGCACTGGGTCTTGGAAAGGCCGCCCTCGGTTTAAATTTGTACTGTTCCACCATAGAAGCGAGAGGTATGTTTGGCGGTCTATTAACACCAGATCTAGAAGTTGACCCTGTGCTTGTGACCATTGTGATGCTAGGCACTGTTGTAAGGGCCGCATGTGCAATCTTGCGTTTGGGACAATGGCTATGCCTGAAGACATCATGCCTAGTAGTTTCATTACCATTCTGACTTGTATCTTTTGTGTTGGATACATGGCCTGTATTACTTTGTGAAATGTTTGAACCCGTTGTAGACTTGGAGTGGCAATCACTTTTGCTGTGTTGATTGTCGCTCCTAAGTATTGCTGTGTTTGACACGGCAGAAGGTGTGACTTGGCGTAGTTGATGGAGAAACCTAGCTTGTGAAGGGTTTGTATGACATATTTTGTGTGCTGTGAACACTGTTCCAGCGTATTGGTTTTGATTAGCCAGTCGTCTAAGTACGGGAACACATGTACTTGCTGCCTTCTGATATGTGCAGCTACTACGGCCAGGCATTTTGTAAAGACTCTTGGCGCAGTTGTTATGCCGAACGGCAACACTTTGAACTGGTAATGTATTCCTTGGAATACGAACCTTAGGTATTTCCTGTGTGAAGGATGTATTGGTATATGGAAATACGCATCTTTTAGATCTAAAGTCATCATGTAGTCTTGCTGTTTGAGCAGTGGTATTATGGAGGTCATTCTGACCTCGGCGGTAAAAGCCGCTTACCGCCGGTCAGAAGGCCGCCACAATACCGCCGCGGCCGCGGTCAGCCGCCACGGACATTCTGACCCACAACTGCAAAACCTCCGAAAATCCGCCCTCCACTGCAGTCCGCCACATCAGCGGCCAGCGGTAAACTGGAGAAGACCAAACCTCCACCGCCACGCCAACAGAAATACGCCCATCCCATTATGACCCGCAAATCCACGCGGCGGTCATTCAACCGCGGTATTCCATTGGCGGTAGACCCCGCCGCGGTCAAAATACACACACCTTTACAAACCCCTACCACATTGGACAATTTGAAAGGCACACACCTGAAACACATACACACACCACTCCCACACATCCAATACCATATAAAACACACACCCACATCACCCACAAACCCCTACCAACAAAAAGCAGAGACGAAGGAGAGAGAGACACACATCAGAGAATAGATAGCCAGACACACAGAGGCACACCGCAACATCACACACACCACATAGAAGCACAAAGCACCACACACCAACACACACATCATCATATACACCACCCCACACCTCATACACCCCACCCCATGGCACCACAAAGGCACCCACGCTTTTCGGACCAAGAACTCCGGGTCATGGTGGAGGAGATCATAAGAGTGGAACCCCAGCTCTTCGGCTCACAGGTCCAGCACACCACCATAGCGAGGAAGGCGGAGCTCTGGCAGCGGATCGTGGACAGGGTCAACGCGGTGGGACAGCATCCCAGAAATAGAGAGGACATCCGCAAACGATGGAACGACCTACGGGGGAAGGTGCGCTCGATGGTCTCGCGACACAACATCGCAGTGCAGAAGACTGGCGGGGGACCCCCACCCACTCCACCCGAATTCACAACATGGGAGCAGGAGGTACTCAACATCCTGCATCCTGATGGCCTCGCTGGAGTACACGGAGGAATGGACTCTGGTAAGTACAAGGCCAACCACTTCACCCCACCCCCAGCATGCTAACCCCCACCCTCACCCCCAACTCCCCAGCACACATCCTCCCTGAGAATGTCTCCCCAGCACAACCCACCCAACACCAACCCCTGCATGCCACCCCCAAACTATGGACACCCATCACCTAAGCATGACCACTGCACATACCCATCACCCCCCCCCCACAAAACACCCTCACAACACCTCCCCCAAGGGAATGCCAGCACTGGGGGACAAGGGCACCTATAAAACGCAAGCTAATGCACACACAGAAACAATAACCATACCCTCTTACCCCATGCAGGACCCGAACGACAACACACCGGTCAGGAGGGACCAGAAATGTCCATCCCACCCCCGGAACAGGCCACTAGTGATGACAGCAGCTCTGTCGACCTGGAACCTGACGACCAGCCCGGACCATCAGGGACCTCTGGGCAGTCGGTTCCCCTCACCCAGACACAGGCCACTGCAGACCCAACCCCCTCTGGGAACAACCGCACAGCTCCCACCCAGCGGGCCCATGCCTCTGTCTCTAGGACAGGTCAAGCAGCGGTGTGTCTACCACTACAGGGCCCCCAGGGTAACCCACCAACCCAACAACAACAGGGACCTGGGGGCAGTGGGAGTGGGCACACCGTCCAGGGGACAGAGGCCCAGGGAAACAGGGCAACTCGGAGGGCTGCTGTGCGACAGGGGGGGGAGGAGAGGCCCAGGGAACCCACTCTCCAAGAGGCCCTCACCACCATCATGGCTGCCTACCACCACTCACAAGAGACGATGGAGACAGTACTGGCCAGGTTCCAGGAGATCCAGGCACAGCAGGAGCAACGCTACATGGGGTTCAGCGACCAACTAACCAACATCTCAACCGCTATGGGGAGCATAGTCCAGGCCCTGAACCGCATAGAGGACACGTTTCGGGACCATGTGGCATCACACCGGGCACCTGTCACTAGCCAGGAACAGGAACAGCCTACCACCTCCGCCGGCGCTAGTGGACAGGAGGCCCCACCACAACGACAGCCCCCCAGAACCCCACCTCCTGCTGAACAACAACCGCCCCGCAAAAGGAGCCTGAGATAAAAAAAAACGACAGAGTAGGATGTCAAGTCCCCCGCCAGCATCACATACCCCCTGAAGTCCTCCCACTGTCCCACATGGCCACCCTGTCAAACCTTGAACTGCCCCTGCTCCATCCTGCCACAGGCGTATGGACAATGCACCTGTGAGACTGAGAACTGGACTCCGCCATGGACATTACTCCACCCCCACCCATCACTGTTTCACCATCATGTACCAATATCTATGCACTAATAATAAATCACACATTGCACTGAAATCAATCAGGACTCTGGCTGTCTTATTTACAAATGTATGACACATTACATATCAATTACGTATTGTGAACATTGTGAATTACACATACCGAGGTAACTTAGCATTAGTCCATGGGCCAACCAAGCCGAGGTCACGCAGTGGCTCATACAGCACAGAAAAGGGAAGGGAAATTCAAACATCATGTCCATAGGTCTGGGGGGAAACCGACAAAGTTGAGATGCAGGAGGCTTTCAGGAAATGTAAAATGGCATGGGTGATCATTACCTGTGTGCTACTGGAAATACTGTGCTATTACTCTGTCCCTGTTGTCTGTGTCGTCCTCTGAGTCTTCCTCCTCTTCACTTTCCGCAGGCTCCACAGCTACTTCAACACCACCATCTGCACCATCCTCCTGCAGGAAAGGGACCTGACGTCGCAATGCCAGATTGTGAAGCATACAGCAGGCCACGATGATGTGGCACACCTTCTTTGGTGAGTACATCAGGGATCCCCCAGTCATATGCAGGCACCTAAACCTGGCCTTCAGGAGGCCAAAGGTCCTTTCGATGATCCTCCTAGTTCGCCCATGGGCCTCATTGTACCGTTCCTCTGCCCTGGTCCGGGGATTCCTTACTGGGGTCAGTAGCCAAGGCAGGTTGGGGTAACCAGAGTCACCTATTAGCCACACACGTTGTCTCTGTAGCTGCTCCATCACATAGGGGATGCTGCTATTTCGCATCACATACGCGTCATGCACTGACCCTGGGAACTTGGCATTTACATGGGAGATGTACTGGTCAGCCAAACAGACCACCTGGACATTCATCGAATGATAACTTTTTCTGTTTCGGTACACCTGCTCATCGTCTTTTGGGGGTACCAAAGCCACATGGGTCCCATCAATGGCACCAATGATGTTGGGGATATGTCCAAGGGCATAGAAATCACCCTTCACTGTAGGCAAGTCACCCTCCTCTGGGAAAATGATGTAGCTCCGCATGAGTTTCATCAGGGCAGACAACACTCTACTCAAAATCTTTGAAAACATAGGCTGAGACATTCCAGATGACAGGGCCACTGTGGTCTGGAATGACCCACTTGCCAAAAAATGGAGGACTGACAAAACCTGCACCAGAGGGGGAATCCCTGTGGGTTGGCGGATGGGGGACATCAGGGCTGGCTCCAGCTGGGCACACAGTTCATGGATAGTGGCTCGGTCAAGTCGGTATCGTAGTATGATGTGGCGTTCTTCCATTGTCGACAGGTCCACCAGCGGTCGGTACACACGAGGATTCCTCCTTCTCATCGCAAGTCCCAGCGGACGGTGCCTAGGAAGGACAACATGGAGCACAGAGTCAGCCAAACCACAGGTACGTACAGACAGCTTGCACAGTTAAAGAATGGCAATGGGTTGAAAGGCGTGTATGTGTGGCAATGCAAGGCCTAGGCCTGTGTGTCGCATTCAAAATTAAGCCATGTAGGCCCTTGAAATGGCGGCTGCCTGACCTGTGAAGTGGGACAATGGGATGTGAGGTCAATGCGCTGGCGGGGCACACCGTGGCGGTAGGCGGTCGAAGACCGCGGCGCAAAGCCGCATTGGTTAACATTGAAGCCTATGGGTTTCAGGAGCCACTGACGAAGTGCGCCGGCGGTCGGGGTACGCCCCGCCGCGGTACGCACCGCCGCGGGCGTGACCGCCATTTTCTATCTGCTTAATCACTCGAGACCTGATCATCCACAGGAGAGGACCTATACTGCAAGTGCTGCTGTGACCTCGGTCTGGAAGATACAATGGCTGCTGCGACTGGGGAAAGGGCCCCTGCCTTCACGTCTGAAGAGTTGGAGAAGCTCGTGGATGGGGTCCTCCCCCAGTATGCGGTACTCTACGGTCCTCCAGACCAACAAGTGAGTACACCGGGTGCACATGGAATGGGCTATGCCTGTGTGGATTGGGGTGGATGTAAGTTGGTGGGGTGGGGGGCGAATGAGGAGTGCAACGCCCGACACATGAGCATGTGCCATATGGCAAAGTTGGTGGGGGGGGCCAATCACATCTAACAAGCAGGTCATTGATGAATTCCTCCTTTCCACCCTGTACATGTCAAATAGGTCAGCGCCCATCAGAAGATCGTGATTTGGCGTGCCATCGCCAAGGAAGTTCGGAACTTGGGGGTCCACAACAGACGGGGCACCCACTGCCGCAAGAGGTGGGAGGACATCCGCCGCGGAACAAGGAAGACCGCAGAAACACTGCTGGGGATGGCCTCCCAACCTAGGAGGGGTGCCAGTCACACCATGACCCCCCTGATGTCCCGGATCCTGGCGGTGGCTTACCCAGAATTGGATGGGCGCTTTAAGACATCACAGCAGACACAAGGGGGTGAGTATCAGCACATTCTCCTATCTTTCTGCGCAGTGGAGGCGTCTGGGTGGGGGAGGAGGGCTGTGGGTGACATTAGGCCAGGGCGCTTTCTGTAGTGTAGTCCTCTCCCTTAGGCATGGCCCTGTGCCCCCAGCCCCCACCTCGGTAGGGTGACAAGTACAGCCATTGAAGGTCCTGCATCTCCCATGTGCGCGTTTGACGTCTCTTGGCCTGTTGTCCTAGTCAGTAGTACTGAGTAGTGTACCCCGAATGCGCGGCTTAGTGCATTAGGCTCCTGTGTCTGTCCTCTCCGCCAACAGTGTTGACATTGCATGCACTCAACCTGGTCTTCTTTTTTCTCCCCCCACCCTTTCTCTTCATCTTCTTGTGCATGTGTGCATTAGCATCATCAGGCGGAGGAGATTTGGCATCGGAGCACGAGGGAGCTGCAGGACACAAGGCCCCGGTGGGCCCAGGAACAGACACCGAGGGCACCAGTGATCCGGAGGGCGAGGGGAGCACCATGACGGGGACCGCTGGTGAGAGCAGCGAAAGCGACACGTCCTCGGACGGGAGCTCCCTAGCGGTGGCGGCAACATCCGTGCCCCCCGCCTCTACAGGTACAGCCGCCACCCAGCGCACCAGCCCCGCCCTCCCAGCAGCCCCTCAGTCTTCGCTCCGTGCCGGTTCGCCCAGGAAGGCGCGCGTCTCCTTCGCCCCAGGCACCTCAGCCCCTGCCCCTGTTGCCCCTGCTGCCCTCAGTGCGGAGCTCATTGACCTGGTAAGGACGCTCATTGTTGGGCAGACGACCCTTTTGAATGCCATCCAGGGTGTGCAAAGGGAGGTGCAACAGAGCAATGCGTACCTGGAGGGCATTCATTCGGGTCAGGCTGCCCATCAACGAGCGTTCACTGCTCTGGCCTCAGCACTGACGGCAGCCATTGTCCCTGTTTCCAGCCTCCCTCTTCTTACTGCCTCCAGCCTTTCTCTGTCTCCTGTCCCTCAGCCTATCCCATCCACACCATCAGACCAGCCTGCACACACCTCAACACCCAAGAGCAGCTCATCCAAACACAAGCACCACAGATCCCACAAACACTCACCCAAGCAACACCCAGATGCAGACATGCCAACAAGCCACTGCCACCCCTGTATCCCCCTCCTCCTCGTCTCCCTCCTCCCTCCCTGTGACGTCTACACTCACACCTGCATGCACCCCAACATCAGCCAGTGCTTCCATCACCACCTCACCCTCCAGTACAGTCCACACTCGTGCAGTCACCACCCCCACTGCCATTTACACGTCCCCTGTGTCCTCTCCCACTGTGTCTGTCACCCCCTCTTCCAAGACACACAAACGCAGGCAGACACCCACCCAACAGCCATCCACCTCACGACAGCCTACAGCACCAGCACCTTCACCCAATGACAGCACACCTGACTCTCCTACAACCACCTCCTCTACCTCCACTTCCATCTCCACTTCTCCTACCTTTTACCTTGGCCCTAAAAAACTTTTCCTGGCTAACCTTGACCTCTTTCCCCCCGATGAGCTCCCCCATCCATCTTCAAAGAGTCCCAAGAGCACCGCAGCCACCACCAGCCCAGCTTCGGGTGTCACTGTTGTGCATGGGCTCTGGAGCCCACCCTTTGCCAGCAGTGACACATCCATCAGCAGCAAGGACACGTCCAGCCCCCCCCCCGGCAAGAGGACCCGCAAAAACAAGGGCCGCCGTGCGAGGACCGACAGGGCTGCCCCCAAGGAGCAATGTGCGGCCACTTCACCACCCACACCATCTAGGGGAGGCAAGGGCCCGAGAGCCCCTTCAAAGGAGCGGAAGGGCAGCAGGAGCGCGGAGAAGGTGGACCCCACATGCCACATCCCAGCTGGGAAGGAGGACACTAAGGAGGCCAGGAGTCCGTCCCCGAAGGGTCCAGAAACGTCACGGTCCGAGGGCGACTGAGACGGGAGTCCAGGCCAGGTCTGGCTCCCTTGACCTGCTGGATGAGCACCGCTGAACCGGGCCCGTGGTGCAGAAGAGCACCGCTGAACAGGGCCCGCGGGGCAGAAGAGCACCGCTGAACAGGGCCCGCGGGGCAGAAGAGCACCGCTGAACAGGGCCCCGCCGTGGAGATAGGCACCGCTGAACAGGGCCCGCGGGGCAGAAGAGCACCGCTGAACAGGGCCCCGCCGTGGAGATAGGCACCGCTCAACAGGGCCCGCGGTGCAGAAGAGCACCGCTGAACAGGGCCCGCGGTGCAGAAGAGCACCGCTGAACATGGCCCCGCCGTGGAGATAGGCACCGCTGAACAGGGCCCGCGGTGCAGAAGAGCACCGCTGAACATGGCCCCGCCGTGGAGATAGGCACCGCTGAACAGGGCCCGCGGGGCAGAAGAGCACCGCTGAACAGGGCCCCGCCATCTCAAGCACCGCTCCGCTGGGCCCTTCATCTCAAGCACCGCTCCGCGGGGCCCTTCCTGTCATGCACCGCTCCGCTGGGCACCGCCGTCTCAAGCACCGCTCCGCTGGGCCCTTCATCTCAAGCACCGCTCCGCTGGGCCCTTCCTGTCATGCACCGCTCCGCTGGGCACCGCCGTCTCAAGCACCGCTCCGCTGGGCCCTTCATCTCAAGCACCGCTCCGCTGGGCCCTTCTTCTCAAGCACCGCTCCGCTGGGCCCTTCCTGTCATGCACCGCTCCGCTGGGCACCGCCGTCTCAAGCACCGCTCCGCTGGGCCCTTCATCTCAAGCACCGCTCCGCTGGGCCCTTCTTCTCAAGCACCGCTCCGCTGGGCCCTTCCTGTCATGCACCGCTCCGCTGGGCCCTTCATCTCAAGCACCGCTCCACTGGGCCCTTCCTGTCATGCACCGCTCCGCTGGGCACCGCCGTCTCAAGCACCGCTCCGCTGGGCCCTTCATCTCAAGCACCGCTCCGCTGGGCCCTTCTTCTCAAGCACCGCTCCGCTGGGCACCGCTGTCTCAATCACTGTTTATGGTTCACTGTGCCCACCATGCCTCCTCCTTGACCAGTGGAGACTGTCATCCACCTGATGGACTGTGGCTTTGCACTCCCCAGGATGGTACAGTGGGCAGCCCACCCACTGTAGAGACATTGAGAGACTGTGGCTTTGCACTCCCCAGGATGGTACAGTGGGCATGGTGGCTCCTCGTGGATCTGGCGTCGTGGACTCATGTGGCTGTGGTGCCCCCCCTTCCCTTCCCCCTGAGGTGCCTGTAGTTTTTACATCTGATGCCCCTGCAGTGTTCTCTCCAAAGGACTCAGGTCTCCTGTGTGGGCTTTGCCCTTATTTCTCAAGACTTTGGCCCACGGACATGATGAATTCGTAGGATGTGCAGGACTTGGTACTTCAGTTATACACTGATGTGTATGTCATTAGTTTTCTTGTGAATATCTTTCATGGTTGTACGATAATTTTCTGGAGCTTTTTGGTACATAAAAATTTATTCCAAATTGGATTATGTCCTAGCATTTTTCAGGGGTGTTTGGGTGGTGTCACTGTGACTTGTTGCTCTGCATTGGTGTGTACATAGTTGGGGGGGGGGGGGGGGCACATATGTGTGTGCCCGTAACCTTTCGTCCTCCCCCTCCCGTGTGTCGTAGGTGCAGTACTCACCGTTGTTGTCTGCGCCGGACTTCGTACTCGTGGTAGATGAGAGCAGGTAGGATGTTTAATTCGGCTTCCATGCTGTCCTCCTTCCTCCTGGAGTGCGTAGTGGTGAGCGTTTTCCCGTCCGTAGTCTGTTTCCGCCGTGTTTTTATCGGCGGTGCTCCCGCCCCGGAAAAGGTGGCGGATTGGTGAGTTGGAATAGTGTGGGCGGTACATTGGCTGCCGCCGGGCTGTTGGCGGTGACCGCCGCGCTGTTTGTTTGTACCGCCGTGGCGGTCGGAGTGTTAAAGTGGCTGTCTGTGTTGGCGGTTCCCGCCAGGGTCAGAATCCCATATTTTTTACCGCCAGCCTGTTGGCGGGTTGGCCGCCGCTTTAACACCGACCGCCAGGGTTAGAATCACCCCCTATGTCTTGTAACGTGACCATGTGAAAGTGGTCTGATTTTATGTAGGTATTTAGTGTTCTGAGATCTAGTATTGGTCTCAGAGTTTTGTCCTTTTTGGGTATTAGAAAGTACAGTGAGTAAACTCCTGTGTTTTCCTGTTGAATTGGTACTAATTCTATTGCGTCCTTTTGTAGCAACGCTTGAACTTCTAGTCCTAGAAGATCTATATGTTGTTTTGACATCTTGTGTGTTTTCGGTGGGACGTTTGGAGGGAATTGGCGAAATTCTATGCAATAACCATGCTGGATAATGAAAATGTCACTTACCCAGTGTACATCTGTTTGTGGCATCAGTCGCTGAAGATTCACATGTTGTGCATAGCCCGCCATCTGGTGTTGGGTCGGAGTGTTACAAGTTGTTTTTCTTCGAAGAAGTCTTTCGAGTCACGGGACCGAGGGACTCCTCCTCTTTGTCTCCATTGCGCATGGGCGTCGACTCCATCTTCGATTGTTTTCCCCGCAGAGGGTGAGGTAGGAGTTGTTTGTTAGTAATAGTGCCCATGCAATGGAGGGAATAAGTATGTACCTATTTAAGATTTAATATATTTACAAATGTACAAAGTTGAAGCTAACTTCCAAACGGCTACAGGCTCCCGGGGAGGTGGGTGGGCACATGTGAATCTTCAGCGACTGATGCCACGAACAGATGTACACTGGGTAAGTGACATTTTCAGTTCGATGGCATCTGTCGCTGTAGATACACATGTTGTGCATAGACTAGTAAGCAGTTATCTCCCCAAAAGCGGTGGCTCAGCCTGTAGGAGTGAAAGTAGTCTGAAATAAGGTTTTTAGTACGGCTTGACCTACTGTGGCTTGTTGTGCGGATAGCACGTCTACACAGCAGTGCTTGGTAAATGTGTGAGGCGTAGACCATGTGGCTGCCTTACATATTTCATGCATTGGAATATTCCCTAGGAAGGCCATGGTAGCGCCTTTCTTTCTGGTTGAGTGTGCCCTTGGTGTAATGGGCAGTTGTCTTTTTGCTTTAAGGTAGCAGATTTGGATGCACCTAACTATCCATCTGGCTATACCCTGTTTCAATATTGGGTTTCCTGCGTGAGGTTTTTGAAATGCAATAAACAGTTGTTTAGTTTTTCTGATGTTTTTAGTTGTCGATGTAGTACATTAGTGCTCTTTTGACGTCTAATGTATGTAGTGCCCTTTCAGCTATGGAATCTGGCTGTGGGAAGAACACTGGTAGCTCTACCGTTTGATTTAGGTGGAACGGTGAAATAACCTTTGGCAAAAATTTAGGATTGGTCCTTAGGACTACTTTATTTTTGTGTAGTTGGATAAAAGGTTCTTGTATTGTAAACGCCTGAATTTCAGTTACTCTTCTTAGAGATGTGATGGCGATGAGAAATGCAACTTTCCAGGTTAGGAATTGTATTTCGCAAGAATGCATAGGTTCAAAGGGTGGACCCATGAGTCTTGTTAAGACGATGTTGAGGTTCCATGAAGGAACAGGTGGTGTCCTTGGTGGTATAATTCTTTTGAGGCCTTCTATAAACGCTTTAATGACAGGTATCCTAAATAGTGAAGTTGAATGGGTAATCTGCAGGTATGCAGATATTGCTGCGAGGTGTATTTTAATGGAAGAGAAGGCCAGGTTCGATTTTTGTAAGTGTAGTAAGTAACCCACTACATCCTTTGGAGATGCGTGTAATGGTTGAATTTGATTATGATGGCAGTAGCAAACAAACCTTTTCCATTTGCTTGCATAGCAGTGTCTAGTGGATGGTCTTCTAGCTTGCTTTATGACTTCCATACATTCTTGTGTGAGGTTTAAGTGTCCGAATTCTAGGATTTCAGGAGCCAGATTGCTAGATTCAGCGATGCTGGGTTTGGATGCCTGACCTGTTGTTTGTGTTGTGTTAACAGATCTGGCCTGTTGGGCAACTTGACGTGGGGTACTACTGATAGGTCTAGCAGTGTTGTGTACCATGGTTGCCTTGCCCATGTTGGTGCTATCAGTATGAGTTTGAGTTTGTTTTGGCTCAATTTGTTTACTAGATATGGAAGGAGAGGGAGAGGGGGAAAAGCGTATGCAAATATCCCTGACCAGTTCATCCATAGGGCATTGCCTTGAGACTGCCTGTGTGGGTATCTGGATGCGAAGTTTTGGCATTTTGCGTTCTCCTTTGTTGCAAATAAGTCTATTTGAGGTGTTCCCCAACGTTTGAAGTAAGTGTTTAGAATTTGGGGGTGAATTTCCCACTCGTGGACTTGTTGGTGATCTCGAGAGAGATTGTCTGCAAGTTGATTCTGGATCCCTGGAATAAACTGTGCTATTAGGCGAATGTGGTTGTGAATTGCCCATTGCCATATTTTTTGTGCCAGAAGGCACAGCTGTGTCGAGTGTGTCCCCCCCTGTTTGTTTAGATAATACATTGTTGTCATGTTGTCCGTTTTGACAAGAATGTATTTGTGAGTTATGATTGGTTGAAATGCTTTTAATGCTTGGAAAACTGCTAGTAGTTCGAGGTGATTTATATGCAGCTTTCTTTGATGTACGTCCCATTGTCCTTGTATGCTGTGTTGATTGAAGTGTGCTCCCCACCCTGTCATGGAAGCATCTGTTGTTATCACGTATTGTGGCACTGGGTCTTGGAAAGGCCGCCCTTTGTTTAAATTTATATTGTTCCACCATAGAAGCGAGAGGTATGTTAGGCGGTCTATCAACACCAGATCTAGAAGCTGACCCTGTGCTTGTGACCATTGTGATGCTAGGCACTGTTGTAAGGGCCGCATGTGCAACCTTGCATTTGGGACAATGGCTATGCATGAGGACATCATGCCTAGGAGTTGTAATATCATCTTCGCCTGTATTCTTTGTGTTGGATACATGCGTTGTATAATCTTTTGGAAATTTTGAACCCTTTGTGGACTTGGAGTGGCTATTCCCCTTGTTGTGTCTATTGTCGCTCCTAGGTATTGTTGTACCTTGCACGGCAGAATGTGTGATTTCGCATAGTTGATGGTGAAACCGAGTTTGTAGAGGGTTTGTATGACCTGATCTGTGTGGTGTGAGCACCTTGTCAGTGAGTCGGTCTTGATTAGCCAGTCGTCTAGATACGGGAATACGTGTATTTGCTGCCTTCTGATGTGTGCAGCCACTACTGCTAGGCATTTTGTGAAGACTCTTGGTGCCGTTGTTAAACCGAACTGCAATACTTTGAATTGGTAATGTATTCCTTTGAATACGAACCTTAGGTATTTTCTGTGCGACGGATGTATTGGTATGTGGAAATACGTGTCTTTGAGATCTAAGGTTGTCATGTAATCTTGCTGCTTTAGCAATGGTAACACTTCCTGTAGCGTGACCATGTGAAAGTGTTCTGATTTGATGTATGTATTTAGTGTTCTGAGGTCTAGGATTGGTCTCAGTGTTTTGTCCTTCTTTGGTATTAGAAAGTACAGTGAGTAAACCCCTGTATTTGTTTGAGTATCTGGTACCAGTTCTATTGCGTTCTTTTGCAGTAATGCCTGAACTTCTATTTCTAGGAGGTCCGAATGTTGTTTTGATATATTCTGTGTTTTCGGTGGTATGTTTGGAGGGATTTGTAGAAATTCTATGCAATAACCATGTTGGATAATTGCTAAGACCCAAGTGTCTGTTGTTATTTTCTCCCACGCTTGGTAATACTGACTTATTCTTCCCCCCACTGGTGTTGTGTGGAGGGGATGAGTGATGTGTGAGTCACTGTTTGGTTGTAGGTGTTTTGGGGCTTTGAAATTTTCCCCTGCTTCTAGGGAATTGTCCTCCTCTGTATTGGCCCCGAAAGCCTCCCCTTTGGTACTGTCCCTGGTAGGTGGACGGTGTTGAATGTGAGGTACTGGCTTGTGTGGCTTGACCCCGAAACCCCCCTCTAAAGGTTGACTTGCAGAAGGTGTTGAAAGTGCCTCTGCTCTGCGGGGAGTAGAGCGCGCCCATGGCTTTTGCAGTGTCAGTGTCCTTTTTTAGCTTCTCAATTGCCGTGTCCACTTCAGGTCCGAACAATTGTTGCTCATTGAATGGCATATTGAGCACCGCCTGCTGTATCTCTGGTTTAAAACCAGATGTTCGTAGCCACGCGTGCCTTCGTATGGTTACTGCCGTGTTAATTGTTCTTGCTGCTGTGTCCGCTGCGTCCAAAGAGGAGCGTATCTGGTTATTGGAGATGTTTTGGCCCTCCTCAACCACTTGTTTCGCCCTCTTTTGCAGTTCTGTGGGTAGATGCTCAATGAGGTGTTGCATCTCGTCCCAGTGGGCTCTGTCATATCGCGCTAGGAGCGCTTGAGAGTTAGCGATGCGCCACTGGTTTGCAGCCTGTACTGCGACCCTTTTACCGGCTGCATCGAACTTGCGGCTCTCCTTATCTGGGGGTGGTGCATCGCCCGATGTGTGAGAGTTTGCTCTCTTGCGAGCTGCCCCTACCACAACCGAATCTGGTGGCAGTTGTGAGGTGATGAAAGCTGGGTCTGTGGGAGGTGCTTTATATTTCTTTTCCACCCTCAGTGTTATTGCCCTACTCTTGACAGGCTCTTTGAATATGTCCTTTGCGTGCCTTAGCATTCCTGGGAGCATAGGCAGGCTTTGGTAGGTGCTATGTGTGGAAGAGAGGGTGTTGAAGAGGAAGTCATCCTCGACAGGCTCCGAGTGTAGAGACACGTTGTGGAACTCTGCTGCTCTAGCCACCACTTGTGAATAGGCTGTGCTGTCTTCTGGTGGTGAGGGCTTTGTAGGATACGCCTCTGGACTGTTGTCCGACACTGGGGCGTCGTATAAGTCCCAAGCATCTTGGTCCTGGTCACCTTGGCTTAAGGTGGTGGGAGCCGGTGAATGTGACGGAGTCTGTGCCGGTGAAATGTGAGCTACAGGTGGAGGAGAGGGTAGAGGAGTTACCTTCTTCGCCAGTTTTGTTTGTGGTGCTTGTTCTTGTTGGAATTCAAGTCTCCTCTTCCCTCTAATAGGGGGAAGGGTGCTTATTTTCCCTGTTCCACTCTGTATAAAAATCCGTTTTTGAGTGTGGTCCACCTCGGGCGATTGTAATTCCTCCTCGAATCTATGCTTTCGCATTTGAGAGGACAGTGATTGTTCCTCTGAATAGGAACCGGTAGTTGGCTCGGTTGCGGGTCGTTTTGGCACCGAAACTATGTCCACGCTCTTTTTCGGCTCCGAGGCGACTTTTCTCTTTTTTGGAGTCGAACCCTCTCGGCGTCGATCCTCCTCTGTGCCGCTGTCTCTGCGTCGAGCAGCTTCGGCTCCGCTATCTCGGTGTCGATCTTTGCCGGCAGCACTATCTCGGTCCCGAGATGGCTGGGTGCCTGTGTCTCGACCCGAGTCGGACGATCTCGGCACTATTTCGGCCTTCTTCGGTGCCGATGGTCGGTCACCGATTTTATGGGTTGAGCCATGGCCTGATGGCAGTGGCGTCCCCTGGGCCTTGTCAGTTTTCTTATGTGCTATCTTCGACGTCTTACTCACTGTTTCATGGTCGTCTAATTCGTCCGAGTCCGATTCATGGATCGAGAAGGCTTCTACTTCTTCTTGTTCCTCGAATTCTCGGTGTCCTGTCGGCGTGGACGCCATTTGCAGTCTTCTGGCTCGGCGGTCACGGAGAGTTTTTCGGGACCGGAACGCACGACAGGCCTCACAAGTTTCTTCCCTGTGCTCGGGCGACAGGCACAGGTTACAGACCGAATGTTGGTCTGTATATGGGTATTTGTTGTGGCATTTAGGACAGAATCGGAACGGGGTCCGTTCCATCAGCGTCGATGTCACACGCGGTCGGGCCGACCAGGCCCCGACGGGGGATCGAAAACTACCCCGAAGGGCAACGGAGATGTTATCGTATCGATTCGATGTCGATGCTATCTAATCCGATCCCGAACGCAACAATACCAATGTAATTTTCCGATTTTAAGCTAACTTTCCGTTCCGAAACCCGGAGCGAAAGGAACACGTCCGAACCCGATGGCGGAAAGAAAACAATCGAAGATGGAGTCGACGCCCATGCGCAATGGAGACAAAGAGGAGGAGTCCCTCGGTCCTGTGACTCGAAAGACTTCTTCGAAGAAAAACAACTTGTAACACTCCGACCCAACACCAGATGGCGGGCTATGCACAGCATGTGTATCTACAGCGACAGATGCCATCGAACTTGCTAAGACCCAAGTGTCTGTTGTTATTTCCTCCCAAACTTTGTAAAATTGGCTTAGTCTTCCCCCCACAGGTGTTATGTGATGGGGGTGTGTGACTTGTGAGTCACTGCTTATTTTGAGGGGTTTTGGGGCCTTGGAATTTTCCTCGATTTTTTGGGAATTGGCCCCCTCTAAATTGTCCCCGAAAACCTCCCCTTTGATATTGGCCCTGGTAGGTAGGTCTTGTTTGTGAGGTTGTGGTTTCTGTGGGTTGACCTCGAAACCCTCCCCTAAAAGGTGTTTTCCGAAATGTGCCTCTGCTCTGCGGGGACTAGAGTGCGCCCATGGCTTTGGCTGTATCGGTGTCCTTCTTGAGTTTTTCGATGGCAGTGTCTACCTCCGGCCCAAACAATTGCTGTTCATTAAACGGCATATTGAGCACAGCCTGCTGGATCTCCGGTTTGAACCCAGAAGTGCGCAGCCATGCGTGCCTCCGTATTGTGACTGCAGTGTTTATTGTTCTTGCAGCTGTATCTGCTGCATCCATGGAAGACCGTATCTGATTATTTGAGATACTTTGTCCCTCTTCCACCACCTGTTGCGCTCTTTTTTGGAACTCTTTGGGTAAGTGTTCGATGAAATGTTGCATTTCATCCCAATGAGCCCTGTCGTATCTTGCCAAAAGTGCTTGTGAATTGGCGATACGCCACTGATTTGCTGCTTGTGCTGCAACCCTTTTTCCAGCCGCATCAAATTTGTGGCTCTCCTTGTCTGGAGGTGGTGCGTCGCCTGAGGTATGAGAGTTGGCTCTCTTACGAGCTGCCCCCACAACTACTGAGTCTGGCGTTAGTTGTGTTATAATATATATTGGATCAGTGGGCGGTGGCTTATATTTTTTCTCCACCCTTGGAGTTACGGCTCTGCCTTTAACTGGATCCTGAAATATTTGTTTTGAATGTCTTAGCATTCCTGGGAGCATGGGAAGGCTTTGATATTGGCTATGGGTGGAGGATAGGGTGTTAAAGAGAAATTCATCCTCAATTGGTTCTGAATGTAAGGACACATTGTGGAACTCAGCTGCCCTTGCGACCACCTGTGTATAGGATGTACTGTCCTCAGGTGGTGACGGTTTTGTAGGATAAGAGTCTGGGCTATTGTCAGACACTGGAGCATCGTAGAGGTCCCATGCATCGGGATCATCCTGACTCATCGTGGTATGAGCTGGTGAGTGCATCAGTGGTGGAGTTGTTGCCGGTGATGCATGTATTGATGGTGGTGGAGACGGTGGTGGGGTTGTTTTCTTTGCCACCTTTGCCTGTGGTTGCTTGTCCTTTTGTGGAAAGGCAAGTTTCCTTTTTATTTTGATTGGGGGAAGAGTAGTTATCTTCCCTGTGTCCTCATGAATATGAAGCCTTCTTTGTGTGTAGTCAGGCTCTGCAGATTGAAGCTCCTCTCCAAAGCGATGTAATTGGGAGGTTAATCCTTGTTCCTCTGTATAGGATCTAGTTTTCGGCTCCGAGGCTGGCTGTTTCGGAACCGAAACCTTTTCGGAAGTCTTTTTAGGCTCCGAAGAAACCTTCTTTGTTCTCGGCGTGTCTCGGTGCCGAAATTCTTCGGTGCCGCTGTCTCTGTGCTGAATTTTCTCGGAGCCGCCGTCTCGGCTCCGAGGTTGCTGTGTGGCGGTATCTCGACCAGAGTCGGATGACTTCGACACCAGCATGCCCTTTTTCGGTGCCTTGGATGGGTCACCTATTTTTCGGGTTAAGCCATGGCCTGTTGGCGGTGGCGTCCCCTGGGCTTTTGTAGACTTCTCGTGAGTCTTGATTTTCGACGTCTTACTCACGGTTTTGGTTGTTTCTTCGGCGTCGAGTTCTTCTGAATCCGATTCGCGGACGGAGAAAGCTTCTTCTTCCTCCTCGAAACGATCTTGACCTGTCGGCGTGGACGCCATTTGTAGTCTCCTGGCTCTTCGGTCTCTCAGTGTCTTCCTCGACCGAAACGCTCGACAGGCTTCACAAGTATCCTCCTTGTGCTCGGGGGACAAGCACAAGTTACAGACCAGATGGTGATCCATATACGGATACTTGTGATGGCATTTTGGGCAGAAACGGAATGGGGTCCGTTCCATGAGCCTTGAAGTCGCACGTGGCCGGGCCGACCAGGCCCCGACGGGGGATCGAAAAAACCCCGAAGGGCCACCGGAGCTCTTCAAAATTCGGTGTCGATTTGTTCTAACTAACCCTATACCGAACGCAAACAATACCGACGTTTTTTTCCGAGATTCTAACTAACTTTCCGACCCGAAACACGGAGCGAAAAGGAACACGTCTGAACCCGATGGCGGAAAAAAAACAATCTAAGATGGAGTCGACGCCCATGCGCAATGGAACCAAAGTAGGAGGAGTCCCTCGGTCTCGTGACTCGAAAACACTTCTTCGAAGAAAAACAACTTGTAACACTCCGAGCCCAACACCAGACGGCGGACTGTGCACAGCATGTGTATCTGCAGCTGCACATGCCATCGAACATATATATATAGTGTATTACTTACCTCCTAAGGGTGGGTCACCTGTCTAGTATTTTGTGGTGATTTCTTCCAAAAATAAAGTACCTTTATTTTTTGTCCAACTGAGTCTTTTCTTTCATTTGTGTAAGTGCTGTGTGACTACAGTGGTATTGCATGAGCTTTGCATGTCTCCTAGATAAGCCTCGATTGCTCATCCAAGCTACCTCTAGAGAGCCTAGCTTCTAGACACTGCCTATACCTCACTAAGAGGGGATACCTGGACCTAGTATAAGGTGTAAGTACCATAGGTACCCACCACACACCAGGCCAGCTTTCTACATTGGTGGTATGGCAGAGGGATAAGCACTTGCAATTGCCTTAACACTCTGTCACTTTCCACAGGAAAGACCACTTACTAGCTAGGGACATACACCTAGTGTCAGGACATAGTCTCTAGGGTTTGGGTAAGACAGGGGTCTAGGCAAAGCCCTTCCTCCAAACGTCTGTAAGAGAGACTAGAAGTTAGGGTGGTTAAGCACACCCTATATCACTCTAACATGTCTTCAGTACCTAGCACATCTCAGAACATGGGTTCTCACTATGAGGACCTTACCTTTCAGGAACTGAGGGAAATGTGTAAGAGTACGAAACTGAAGACAGGGAGAACCCTAATAAGTGTCTGCTTTTTGGACTTCTCCTCCAAGATGACCAGGAGGAAGGTAGTAACCAGGAGGAGAGGGATTAGGAGCTAGACTCTAACCGCCCCAGTGTTCGAAAGAGAGGATCTGGACACTGAGGAGGGTCCCTCAGAGGATCGCAGGGTCTCTAGTAAACCCCCAGTGTAGCTGGGAGCACTACAGGTAGATATGAAGGTGGCCATGTTAGTAGGCCCCCCTTTGTTCCCAGGGGACTAGTTCAGAGGATTACCAAACCTAGGGACGGATCCTCATCCTGCCACTCTTATGTCACCTCTGTATCTGAGGGAAAACACTGCTCAACTCCAAAAGATGACTCCTTAGATAGGGAACTTAGGGGGCTGGAGGAGGCCAAGCTGAGGCTGCAGCGGCAACAGCTAGCCATGGAGAGGGAGGCCTCTGCAGTGGGGAGAGAGAGAGGCAGGGATTGGGGTTAACACCCCATGGTGCCGGTAGCTTTGGTTTCAGAGAACATAGGGTCAGGGAGGACTCTTGATTCTATAAACCTTAGCAAAGTTGTTCCCTCCTACAAGGTGGGGGATGACATCCATAAGTGGTTCTCTACTCTGGAAAGGGCCTGCAAATTTCAGCGGGTCCACCAGAGACAGTGGGCTGCTATCCTTTGGCGCTCCTTCTCTGACAAGGGCAGGGGTAGGCTTCCTACTGCCAGAGAGGAGGATGCTGACAATTACACAGTTTTAAAGTCTGCTCTGTTAGATGGCTTTGGTCCTACCACTGAACAGTACAGAATTAAGTTCAGGGAGACCAGTAAAGAGTCCTCCGAAGATGGAGTTGATTTTGTGGACTGCTCTGTGAAGGGCTTTGAGGGCTGATTACATGGCGGCAAAGTCAATGATTATGAGGGCTTCTACAATCTGAATTTAAGAGAGCATATATTGAACAATTGTGTTTCTGATGTGTTGCACCAGTTCTTGGTAGACTCAGATCTGACCTCTCCCCAAGAATTGGGAAAGAAGGCAAACAAGTGGGTCAGAACAAGGGTGAGAAGAAAAGCTCACACTGGGGGTGACAATGACAAGAAAAAGGAAGCAGGTAAGTCTCAGGACAAAAGTGGGGACAAAACAACCAAAATAGTCTTCATCGGGCCCACAAAATTCATCTGTGGGGGGGTCAAAATCTTCTTTCTCTTCCCATAACAAAAAGCCTTGGTGCTATGTCTGTAGGAACAAGGGCCATAGACCAGGCAACAGCTCCTGCCCTAAGAAAAGCACCAAACTACCCACCACTACAACCCCCACCTCTACCACTAGTGCCCCTAGTAACAACAGTAGTGGTGGGTCAGGCAGTAATAGTCTTTCCAAGGGTGTAACTAGGCTCACTTTTGGAAGTATGGTGGGGGCTGGCTTCGGTAAGCTACTGAGGCTGTTTTAGTCTTAGATGGGGGGCATTGATTTTGCCACCCTTGCTGCTTGTCCCCTTAATATGGGCAAGTACAGGCAGCTGCCCTTGATAAATGGTGTTCAGGCAGAGACCTACAGGGACACAGGTGCCAGTGTCACTATGGCGACTGAAAAACTGGTGTACCCTGAGCAACACCTACTTGGTCATCAGTACCAAGTGACTGACGCCCACAACACCACTGTATGCCACCCCATGGCAGGTGTTGATTTCAGCTGGGGGGTGTACTGGCCCTAAGAAGGTAGTATTGTCCACATACTTACCTGTAGAGTGTCTCTTGGGGAATGACTTGGATGGAGACTTCAGCTTGGGCTGAAGTGGAGTTGGAGGCCCATGCAGCAATGCTGGGCATCCCAGGGCATATTTTTGCTTTGCCTTGGCCAGGGCTCAGGCCAAGAAGCAAAAAGAAAAAGGAATCTTGGATCTTGGAAAAATGGCCCAAGAGGCTCCCAAAGCCAAGGGTAGAAAGGGCAAATCGTTGCCACCTACCCCACCCTCCAGTGAGGAATTCCCTTTGAGGAGGAATCCACTCCCTTGGTAGAACCTACACCTGAAGCGTTGAAAGCTGACACAGCTGAACATGAAGGTGCAGGTGGGGCTGCCAGGGAGGAGTTCAGTAGGGCACAGCACACCTGTCCCACACTGGAAGGGGTAAGACAGCAGGCTGGCCTACAGGAAGCAGGGATGTCAGTGACACCCACAAGGTGTATTGGGAAGACAACCTCATACTCTGAAGCAGGGGAAAACAAACCTGATACCACCAGGAGGTTGGTAGTACCTCTGTGGTATAGAGAATTTCTGTTGACCCTTGCACAGGACATACCCCTGACAGGTCACCTGGGGCAAAGCAAAACTTGGGACAGACATGTCCCACACTTTCACTGGCCCCATATGTCTGAAGGTACAAAGGAGTTTTGTCGCTCCTGTGTCACCTGCCAAGCCAGTGTTAAGACAAGTGGCACCCCAAAGGCCCCCCTAATCCCACTACCAGCAGTTGGGGTTAACTTTGAGAGGGTTGGGGTGGATATTGTTGGCTCCCTTGACCCACCCACTGCGTCTGGAAACAGATTCATACTGGTGGTGGTGGACCATGCCATCAGGTATCCAGAGTCTATACCTCTAAGGACCACTACAACTCCTGCAGTGGCAAAGGCCCTCTTGGGAATCTTCTCCAGGGTGGGCTTTCCAAAAGAGGTGATATCAGACAGAGTTACAAACTTCATGTCTGCATACCTTAAAGACATGAGAAAGGAATGTGGTGTTACTTACAAGTTCACCACCCCTTACCAGCCCCAAACCAATGGTTTTGGTTGAGAGATTCAATAAGACTCATCATTATGAGACTCTGAAAAACTCAGGGGATGGGATGTCATATTGCTATGCCTCCTGTTTGCCTACAGGGAGGTTCCTCAGAAGGGAGTGGGCTACAGCCCCATTGAACTTCTGTTTGGTCACCCTGTTAGGTGTCCACTTGTAAGGGAAGGATGGGAGCAACCTCTCAAGCTTAGCGCTATAGTGCTTAGTACTCCTTTGTTGGGCACTGATCACTTACCTACATGGTCAGCAAGCTACATTCTAGAGGGTGTGTTGTTGGAATGGTGTTATCATTGTTTTGTGATCTTATGTGGGAAGTGTTTCTATGTCATGCATGATGATCACTGGGGTGCATTTATCATGTAATGGGGTGTATCATTGTGGTGGATGACCAGATATGAGAGCCAGATGTGCAGTTTATGGTTTTCAGTATGCTGGTAGCTTTGTACAGCTCTGCAGATCCCTAAATTTTCTTATGATTGTAGTCTACTTAGCAGGTGACTGCAGAGGTCAGGATCACACAATTTGTTGAAGAGGGAAACTGGGACTAATGCCAGGTTTTCTGGTTTCATGTTGCGCATTGTATACACTGAGGCCCTGAGTTATACTTTTTGGTGCAAAACTGCACTAATGCAGTTTCACACCAAAACGTTTAGCACCAGCTTGCACCATTTCTATGCACCAGCCGGGCACCATGTTTATGGAATGGTGCAAACCGGTGCAAAGGGTAGGCTAGCATCAATAAAAATGGCGTTAGTCGGGTGGCGCTGGTGGTAGGCAGGTTAGAGTCAAATAAAATGACTAACCAGATTAGCGTCATTTTCTTGCGCTAAACCTACCATGCCACATGACTCCTGCCTTAGAAAAGGCAGGAGTCATGCCCACCACCCCAATGGCCAGCACAGGGGATAAGGGTCCCCTGGGCATGGCCATTGCACCCTGTGCCATGTATGGGGGCCCATTTCATTTTAAATTAAATACCTACCTGTACTTACCTGGAATGGGGTCCCCCATCCTCTGCAATCCATCTGGTGTGGGTGCATTGTGGATTATGTATTTGGCCTCAGATCCAGGATGGCTGGGTACATGAAAAAGGCCACTAAAAACCTTCATGCCAGCTAAGAACTGCAAAAGCAGTGGCATGATCAGAAGACTGTCCTAACTTTGTACCAGCCAGGACAGAAAGTGTGAGCCCTGGAGCCTGTGGCTCCCAGGGCACTCCAAGACAAATGGAGTGGTCCCCACACTTTAGTGTAGAAAAAGGGTGAGGTCACCTATTTTGTGGACCATGGCACTCCCAGAAGCCCCCTCAGGGTGCTTCATGTGAACCGCCTTAAGCCCTACTATGACGGGGCTAATCTCACCCTGCTCATAGCAACTGATAAGGGACAAGAAGAAGAGGGTGACCCTCTCCCGGATCTCTTCATCACCACTGCAGCTGATGGCTCAGTGGATGGAGTGGTCCTAGCAGACTGCCTTTCTGAGTCTCAGAAAAAGGACTGCAGGAACCTCCTAGGCCATTTCTCTGAACTCTTTTCTCTGAAACCTGGTCAGACACCACGGTGTGAACACACCATTGACACAGGGGACAGTTTGCCTGTTAAAAGTAAAATTTACAGGCAAACTGATCATGTTACGGATTGCATCAAAGCTGAAGTGCAAAAGATGCTTGACCTAGGAGTGAATGAACACTGACAGCTTCTGGGCTAGCCCAGTGGTGCTGGTACCAAAACCTCACTCCCAAAATGGGAAAAAGGAGATGAGGTTCTGTGTAGATTACGAAGGGCTCAATACAGTCACAAAGACTGATGCTTGCCCTATACATAGGGCAGATGAGCTGACAGATACTTGGCAGATGCCAGTGTATCTAAGCACCTTTGACTTGACTGAGGGATATTGGCAGATAAAATTGTCACAGGATGCAAAACCAAAAACTGCATTCTCAACCATTGGAGGGCATTATCAATTTACTGTTATGCCCTTTTGTTTGAAGAATACACCTGCCACTTTCCATAGGTTGGTGAATACAGCCCTCCAAGGTTTTGAAGTCTATAGTGCAGCCTATCTCGATGACATAGATGTCTTTAGCGCCACCTGGGATGACCACCTGGTCCACCTATGGATTGATTTGGAGGCCCTACAGAAGGCAGGCCTCACTATCAAGGCCTCTAAATACCAGATAGGGCAAGGGAATTTTGTATATATGGGTGACCTGGTAGGTAGAGGCCAGATTCAACCATTGCAGGTGAAGAGCCAGACTGTCTTTGAATGGACTGCCCTCAACAACACAAACCCAAGTGAGAGCCTTTCTAGACCTCACTGGGTACTACAGGAGGTTCATAAAGACTTATGGCTCCATTGTAGCCCCTCTTAATCACCTCACATCTAAAAAGATGCCAAAAAAGTTTTATGGACAGCTAGCTGTCTGAAACTTTTGAGGACCTTAAACAGGCCATGTCCTCTGCACCAGTGTTAAAAAGCCCCGAGTACTCCAAGACATGCATTGTCCAAACTGATGCTTCAGAGGTAGGGGTGGGGGCAGTTCTTTCTCAGCTCAACACTGAGGGCCAGGATCAACCAGTTGCTTTTATCCACAGAATGTTGACCGCTAGAGAGAAGTGTTGGTCAGCATAAAAAGGGAGACCTTTGCTGTGGTCTGGGCCTTGAAGAAGCTGAGGCCACCCCTGTTTAGCACTCACTTCATAGTTCAAACAGAGCACAAGCCCCTTTGATGGCTCAAACTGATGATGGGGGAGAAACCCCCAATTTGTTGAGGTGGTCAATATCCCTACAGGGAATGGACTATACAGTGGAACATAGACCTGGCAGTAACCACTCCAATGCAGATGGACTCTCAAGATATTTCCACTTAGACAATGAAGACACGTCTGGGCAAGGTTAGCCTTCTTGTCCTTCATTTGTGGGGGTTAGGTTATGCAAGAAAGTACCCTCTTTCTTGGCATGGTTACCCCCCTTTTTCTGCCTGTTGTTAAGTATGTTTGACTGTCTCTACTGGGTTCCTGCTAACCAGAATCCCAGTAGTTTTGCTCTCCTCTAAATTGTACCTTTTTCTACCCACAATTGGCATACTGCCCCCCCCCCCCCCCCCATGTAACTACCTAGTATATGGTGCATAGGGGGTTCCAGGGGATCCCCATGGGCTGCAGCATGTATTATGCCATCCATGGGGAGCCCATGCAAAGGGTTCTGCAGGCCTACCATTGCAGCCTGTGTGAAATGGGTGCATGCAGCCATTTTCACTACAGGTCACTTTGAGTCACCCCTATGGTAGGCCCTCCAAGCCCAGAGGGCAGGGTACAAGTACCGGTCTGTGAAGGCTCCAATGCACTAGCAGAGGTGCCCCCCACAAACTCCAGACCAATTTTCCTGGACTTGGAGTGCGGGGATGCCTATGTCCAGCTACATAATGGTAACTCCGAACCTTGGCATGTTTGGTATCAAACATGTCAGAATCATACCCCTATACTGTTACAGGTTTTGGAAGTATGATTCCATGCACTCTGGGGGCTCCTTAGAGGACCCCCAGCAGTGCTACCACCAGTCTTACAGGATTTTCCTGGCAGCTGCCATCCATCAGACAGGTTTCCGCCCCCCTGCTGCTCGATCTGATCAAGCCCAAGAAGGCAGAACAAAGGATTTCCTTTGGGTTAGGGAGTTAACACCCTTTCCCTTTAGAAATAGGTTTGACTGGCTTGGGAGGGGTAGCCCCCTCCAAGCCACTGGCTGGCTTTGAAGGGCACACTTGGTTCCCTATGTGCATAAACCAGTCCACCCCAGTTCAGGGACCCAGCCCCTCCCCTTCTCTAGAGAGTCCCTGGGTTCTGCCATCTTGTTTCCAAGGTTGGCAGGGAAGTCTGGGAGCATCTGAGTGGCCAGGCAGGTGACGTCAGAGACCCCTCCTGATAGGTGCTTACCTGGTTAGGTGACCAATCTCCCATTCAGGGCTATTTAAGGTATTTCTCTTGCATGGGTCCTCAGATTCGGCTTGCAGGATTCCAGCAGGACTCCTCTGCAATCTCTGCTTTGACTTCTTTAGTGCTGCGTGGGCTTCTGCGAAAGGCCGAATACATGAAGAGGGCTTCCAAAAATCTTCAGGTCAACCAAGAATTGCAAAAGCAATGGCATGAGCAGAAGGCTGTGTTGACTGTGCCAGCCAGGACAGAAGATGTGTATACTGGTGCCTGTGGCTCCCAGGGCACACCAAGACAAATGGAGTGGTCCACACACTATTGTGAAGAAAAAGGTGTGTCACCTATTTGGTTGACATAGGCACTCTTAGAAGCCCCCACAGGGTGCTTCATGTGAACCACCTGGAGCCGTTATCATGATAGTGCTGACATGACCTTGCACATGGCAACTGATTGACAGGAAGATGCGGGACCCTCTTCTTGACCGTTTCTCCCATAATGCAGTGGATGGCTCAGTAGATTGGTTTGTACTTACAGACTGCCTCAGTCACACACAAAAATAAATGATTGCAGAAATCTCCTAGGACAGTTCTTGGAACTGTTCTCTCTGAACCCTGGTCAAATTACATGGTGTTAACACACCATTGACAGTGACAGACTGCCTGTCAAAAGTAAAATTTACAGGCAGACTGGTCATGTCAGAGTGCGTCAAAACTGAGGTGCAAAAGATGTTACTCCTAATAGTTATTGAGCCTTCAGCCCCTGGGCTAATCCTGTAGTGCTGATCACCAAGCCCCACTCTCAAAATGGGGAAATAGATGAGGTTTTGTGTAGACTACAGAGGCTTCAATACTGTAACTAAAACAGATGGTCATCCTATCCCTAGGACAGATGAGCTAATGGATGCACTGAAGTCTGCCAAGTATCTGAGCACCTTTGACCTGACTGCAGGATATCGACGGATCAAGTTGTCTGATGCTGCAAAACCGCATTCTCCATTCCTAGTGGGCACTACTACTTTACAGTGATGCCCTTTGGACTGAAGAATGCCCCTGCAACATGCCAAAGGCTGGTGAATAAAGTTCTCCAAGGCCTGGAAAGCTTCAGTGCAGCTTATCTTGATATAGCTGTCTTTAGCTCCACCTGGGATGATCACCTGATTCACCTTGGGAGAGTACTGTATGCCCTGCAAAAGGCAGGCCTCACTATCAAAGCCTCAAAGTGCCAGATAGGGCAGGGAAAAGTTGTTTAGCTTGGTCACCTGGTAGGTGGAAGCCAGATTCAACCGCTACAGGGTAACATCCAGACCATTTTGGATTGGACTGCCCCTAAAACTCAAACCCATGTCAGAGCCTTCCTAGGCCTGACAGGGTACCCTAGGATGTTCATTAAGAACTATGGCTCCATTGTAGCCCCCTTAAATAACTACATCTAAAAGGATGCTGTAAGGAAATGCCTCCTTGGCATTGTTTCCCCCTAACGTTTTGCCTTTGCTGATGCTAAGTTTTGATTGAAAGTGTGCTGGGACCCTGCTAACCGGGCCCCAGCACCAGCGTTCTTTCCCTAAACTGTACCTTTGTCTCCACAATTGGCACAGCCCTGGCACTCAGATTAAGTCCCTTGTAACTGGTACCCCTGGTACCAAGGGCCCTGATGCCAGGGAAGGTCTCTAAGGGCTGCAGCATGTGTTATGCCACCCCTCACTCAGCACATGCACACTGCCTCACAGCTTGTGTGTGCTGGTGGGGAGAAAATGACTAAGTCGACATAGCACACCCCTCAGAGTGCCATGCCAACCTCACACTGCCTGTGGTATAGGTAAGTCACCCCTCTAGCAGGCCTTACAGCCCTAAGGCAGGGTGCACTATACCACAGGTGAGGGTATATGTGCATGAGCACTATGCCCCTACAGTGTCTAAGCAAAACCTTAGACATTGTAAGTGCAGGGTAGCCATAAGAGTATATGGTCTGGGAGTTTGTCAAACACAAACTCCACAGTTCCATAATGGCTACACTGAAAACTGGGAAGTTTGGTATCATGAGGAGAGTGTCTTTGTCACTCTGTGGCCAGGAACAAAGCCTGTACTGGGTGAAGGTGCTTCTCACCTCCCCCTGCAGGAACTGTAACACCTGGCGGTGAGCCTCAAAGGCTCACCCCTTTTGTTACAGCGCCCTGGGGCATCCCAGCTAGTGGAGATGCCTGCCCCTCTGGCCACTGCCCCCACTTTTGGCAGCAAGGCTGGAGGAGATAATGAGGAAAAACAAGGAGTCACCCACCAGTCAGGACAGCCCCTGAGGTGTCCTGAGCTTAGGTGACCTCTGCCTTTATAAATCCTCCATCTTAGTTTGAGGATTACCCTAATAGGATTAGGGATGTGCCCCCCTTACCACAGGGAGGAAGCACAAAGAGGGTGTAGCCACCCTCCAGGACAGTTGCCATTGGCTACTGCCCTCCCAGACCTAAACACACCCCTAAATTTAGTATTTAGGGGCACCCCAGATCCCAGGAAAGCAGATTCCTGCAACCTGAAGAAACAAGGACTGCTGACCTACAAGCCTGTAGAGAAGACCGACGATGACAACTGCTTTGGCCCCAGCCCTACCGGCCTGTCTCCGACTTTGAAAACCTGCAACCAGCGACACATCAGACAGGGACCAGCGACCTCGGAAGCCTCAGAGGACTGCCCTGGACTAAAGGACCAAGAAACTCCTGTGAGCAGCGGCTCTGCATAAAACCAGCAACTTCTTTGCACCAAAGAAGCAACTTTCTTAAACTGCACGTTTCCCGCCGGAAGCGTGAGACTCCACACTCTGCACCAGACGCCCCCGGCTTGAGATCCAGAGAACAAACACCACAGGGAGGACGCCCCGTGACAGCGAGCCTGTGAGTAGCCAGAGACGACCCCCCTGAACTCCCACAGCGATGCCTGCATACAGAATCCAGAGGCTCCCCATCACCGCGACTGCCTGTAACAAGTGACCCCGACACATGGAACCAGCACTGCACCCACAGCCCCCAGGACCTGAAGGAACCGAACCTCTGTGCAGGAGTGACCCCCAGGGGACCCTCTGCCTAGCCCAGGTGGTGGCTGTCCCAAGAAGCCCCCACCTGTTACTGCCTGCACCGCTAGCGTGACCCCCCCGGGTCCCTTCATGGATTCCTATCTGAAACCTGACACTTGCTTTGCACACTGCACCCGGCAGCCCCTGTGCAGCTGAGGGTGTGTTTTGTGTGCCTACTTGTGTCCTCCTGTGTACAACAAATGCTTAACACTACCCTCTGATAAGCCTACCACTCGACCACACTACCATAAAATAGAGCATTGGAATTATCTAATTTTGCCACTATCTTACCTCTAAGGGAAACCCTTGGGCTGTGCACACTAATTCTTACTTTGAATTAGTATATACAGAGCCAAACCCTACAGATGCCCACAAACATTTTATGGACAGTTAGCTGCCAAAAGGCTTTAGATGACCTCTAACACGCCATATGCTCTGCTCCTATACCAAGGAGCCCTGATATGGGCGTTATTGTCTCAACTTAATAAAGAGGGCCAGGACCAACCTGTTGCTTTCATAAGCAGAAGGTTGACCTCCAGTGAAAAGCGTTGGTCAGCGATAGAGGGGGGCCTTGGCTGTGGTCTGTGCTTTGAAGACGCTAAGGCCATACTTGTTTGGCACTCACTTCTTTGTTCAAACATACCACAAGCCCTCCCATGGTTAAAGCTCATGAAAGGTAAAAATCTGAGACTTTTGAGGTGGTCCATAGCCCTACAGGGAATAGACTATACAGTGGAACATAGACCTGGATGTAACCATTCCAATGCAGATGGACTCTCCAGATAGTTCCACTTAGACAATGAAAACTCAACTGGGCAAGGTTAGTCTTGTATGTGGGGGGGAGGAGGGCTGGAAGGGGGAGTTATGTAGGAAAGTACCCTCTTTTTTGGCATGGTTACCACCACGTTGTCTGCTGTCAGTATGCTTTGGCTGTTTCACTAAGATCCTGCTAACCAGGACTCCAGTGATTGTGCTCTCCATCTAAATTTGGTTGCTTAGGACTTGCACATCCCTCAATTGGCATTCTGGTGCCCTATTCAAGTCCCTAGTATATTGCACTTGGGTACCCAGGGCATTGGAGCATCAGGGCTTACCCATGGGCTGCAGCATGAATTGTGCCACCCATGGGAGTCCATGCAAAATGTGTCTGCAGCCCTGCCACTGCAGCCACCTGAAGCTACATAGTTTTATCTTCGAACCCAGGCATGTTTGGTATCAAACATGTTTGACTCATACACCAAAACTGTTGCCAGTATTGGTTGTATGATTCAACATTGCTCCTACCAGTCTTCTGGGGTTTTCCGGACAGTCTGTACTACCACCCCCTCAGACAGGTTTCTGCCCTCCTGCTGCTTGACGAGCTCAGGCAGGGAAAAGCAGAACAAAGGATTTCCTGTGGGAGAGCAAGGTAAAACCCTCTGCCTTGGAAATAGGTCTTACATAGCTAGAAAGGGCTAGCCTCCCAAGCAATCGGTATGTTTTGAAGGGCACATTTGGTGCCCTCTTTGCATAAACCAGTTTGCACCAGTCCAAGGACCTCTGGTCCCTGATCTGGCACAAAACTGGACAAAGTAAAGGGGAGTGACCACTCCCCTGTCCATTACCACCCCAGTAGTGCCCAGAGCTCCTCCAGGTGGCCACTTGATTCTGCCATCTTAAATCCAGCATGGGCAGAGGCCCCCAGGAGCATCTGAGTGGCCATGTCAGGAAGGTGACAACACAGCCCCTTCGTGATAGGTGGTCCTCCTGCTAGGTGACAAATCCCCCTTCCTGGGCTATTTATGGTCTCCCTCTTGGGTGGGTCCTCAGATTGGACATGCAAAATTCCAGCAGGACTCCTCTGCATTGTTTACTTCATCTTTTGCCACCTGGGACTGCAATTGGACCCTCCAGGAACCGACAATCAGCAACTTCAGTGAAGCCTCCATTCTGCAACATTGTTCCTCCGGCTCCTTCAAGCAACAGTATCATATCCACACTTGTGCATCCTCTGAGGGCGGCAAGTCTTCAGCCTGCACATGAAGTAAGAAGGAATCTCCCTTGGAGTGAAGGAATTGCTGACCTGCATCCGCAGGCACTAACTGCAACGACAACCAGCTGCATGGATCTTCTCACCTCCTGAACTGCATGGTTCCTGCATCACAGGTGGTCTGGAGTGGTACCCTTGATCCTCTCTACCAGCTGTCCAATGAGACAGTAAGGCCTTGCCTCTTCTTGCAGGACAGTACCCCCTGTGCACTGCGACTCATGCAGCTACCAAGGCTTGTTTGCACCTCCAAGGGATCTTCAGGCTTCCTGCAGCCCCAGCCCTCCTTCCTGCAAAGCACAGTCTCTTGGCTGCTGCTCCAGCAACATGGGACTCCCCTCCAAGTGTGCTGTGTGGGCCTCACCAGGACTGCTGTGCCTGCTGCCAGTGGGTTGACTGTGGGGGCTGCCTCCTCTTCTTGCGACTCTCCCAGCTGCTGAGGGTCAACCCAGGACTCCTCTTCTTGGGTTGAGCCCCCTGGACATTGCTGGTCCTCTTCAGCCTTGCAAACCTCTTCTCTGTCTATCACATTTGCCAAGGCTTGTTGGTGGTTTTCCAGCATCACTAACCAACTGCATTGCGACTGCCAACGTGGGACATCACTAGCATCACTTCTGGGACTTCTCTTTATCTCTTGTGCTGCACTGCTGGCCTTTGTCCAACATCAACCTGGTCCTGCATTCACAGAGCAGTGGGTAGTGGCTCCTGCCACTACCGGACACTCCAACACAAACTGGACTCAGTCCTCTTCCTTTGCAGACCATTTTATGTCAGGATCCTCCTTTGGGTTCTCCCGGTCTTGTATAATCCTTTTCTAAAGTCCTCCTATTGGTTTTTAAGTAAACCAGGTACTTACCTCTGCTGTCCTGGTGGAGTCACTGTGGTACTCACACCTCTTGGGGTTCCTAGTTCCTCCAGCTCCTCTTATTTACTTCTTTAGGAGGGGGATTGCCTTTCACATTCCACTTTTTTGTATATGGTATGGCCCTCTCCTAGGCCCCTCACTGTTTACTTATACTTTTGCCAATGCGTTTTGTTTGCTATGCTCTACTGATTACTAATGTGTATATAAGTGTGTTTTCTTACCTCCAGTTGGAGGACTGCCTATTAGTATTCTAGTATTTGTTACCCTTCTAAAGTACCTTTAGATTGGTAACAATATTTGGTTATTTCATGTGTTATAGTGCTGTGTGACTACAGTGGTATTACATAAGCTTTGCATGTCTCCAAGATGAGTCTCGTCTGCACATCCACAGCTACCGCTAGAGAGCCCTGGCTTTCTAGACACCGCCTACACTTCACCAATAAGGGATTATCTGGACCTGGTATAAAGGTGATAACACCATAGGTGCTTACCACACACCAGGTCAGCTTCCTATAGGGCCAAATAATGCAGCGTGGTGAAGTAAATTATGCTGCACATTTTGTGATATTACATCATCTTTGTCATTTCCAAACTTATCACTTTGTTGGTTCCAGTTTAACACTTCGCATTAGGCTACAAAAAGGTGACCAATCATCCTTTGCAAAGTCCTTCCACTGCGAGGCAATAAGTGTCCCTTCGTTCTTATTAACTCTTGAACCATTTGAGCTAGAAATATTTGTTATAATCTGCAGATTATGAGGCAAGGGATTGATTACGTGAAAAATCGTTGTGGCCGCACAATCGAATAATTTCAGCGACCCTGCCTATAAGGCGATGTGCTTCCAGTTCTATAAGGCACATATACTAAGCCAGGCCACCTCCTTTGTAGAACAGGGCCACGGACAACAGATGGTAATCCGCCTGCTAGTCCTGAAGAGTAGAAAACAATTCTGCTATTCCTGGGCATCATGGTGGGGAGAAAAGAATCTAGCACTATCGCTATATTGTCACTACGCTAATGGGAAAACCTCATCTGACGTGCTTTTAAGCCCTCACAAAAGGGGAATCCCTGTGTACTGTATCCTTGGATACTGCATTTGAATAGCTCCATATTATAAATACTACACCATTGTTATATCTATGACAGAACAATCAGACTGGTTGCAAAATACCTGTTGTGAATTTACCAAGAACTCGACAGGGATTACAGATCCATCTCGATATAAGAAATAAGACAATTTCGTAGGTGCACGAGTTATGACACAGGCCCACGTACATCACTTAAACATTAATCTCCAAAATTACCTTTACTACTTTTGGCCACACTGCACCGCATTTTGCTGATGGTGTACAGCATGACTAACAGGCCTTGGTAGAGACAATAGGTCCCTACGGCGAGACATACTGGCTTTGCTAATGCAAGCTACAAAGAAGAAATTTGCATTAGGCAGAACATTAGATTGACTTCCACAGCAACATAAAATGGCGGTAGTTGTCCACTTTAAGTTCCTACAAAGTCCTTTCACAGATCAGACACAACACAGAAAGAGTGGACATTAATTTAATAGAAATTTTTTTTCTGGCGTTTGTACATTCAAAATTCATTCATACGGTCACGTAATGGGGCAAGGATAGAGGAAGGAACAGATTCCTTCAAAACCCTCGTGTACTGCTAAGAGGCATATTTTTTAAATTGACAGAATACTAGGGTTGTCACAAGATTTTGTTTTGGCTTTGCATGAATGGTTTCTCATGGTCCGGCAAAAGGTACTCATTTCCTATCCAACAGAATGCCAAAATACGACGTACAGAGTCAAAGTAGACAAAGCAGCAGTCACTTGATGCCCAGTGTACACACAAAACGTTGTACTGCCGCCCGCCTTTTAATGTCAAAATAGACTACTATATAAATGGCACTCAAAGGGATCCGCCCCAAATACTGTGGTATGGGCATACCGCTGGTGTGAAATAAACACTGGTGAGAAATGTAATGTGCATCTCAAAAAGATACTGTGTGCCAAGGTATAAGGAACTCGAACAAATGGTGTATTCTCTTGCTCAAAAAGAAACCAAGAAACTCTGAGAACAAAAATCAGCCCCCCGTAATAACTGTACAGTTTGTCTTCCTTGAAAACGCCCCAAGTGGCCAGGTATTAAAGCAATGGCACCTCACTTGATAGGAGAAAAGATGGATCGGGATTACAGTGCAGGGAAAATAAACCAATTGGCTTTTCCAGTAGGTGTAGATGTTTGCTACAAACAAGAATCCTTTTTTGAGCTCTTTTAAGTGGGGACATCACAGTCACCTGATTAAGCACCAGAGAGTGACAGCCTCTCCTAGCCAAGTGGGAAGGAAGCAAAGGAACACAACATTTTAACCTGGTAAAAAGAAAAAGGGGGGCATGCAGCTGCTGGGGAATAGGGTTAAAACAGACAAAGGGAAAAGTAAAAAATATATGTTCTTTTGTCTCATAGAGACATTTACTAGTTCTTCCCCATCGCTTTTCTCCGTTTAGCCAAGCTTTGCAGGGTGGCGACTGCTTTCTGGGGCCACTGACGTGTCCTATAGCTCATCCTTGCTAGGGATTTCGTTGTCATCGTCGTCTTCCTCCTCTTCGTCTTTATCCACCTTGTCTGCCTCATCCTCGTCGTCCTCATCCTCGTCCTCCTCCGGCTCGTCACCGCCTTCATCTTTGCGCTTTTTGTCTTCCTCTTCCTGCTTCTTGCGTTCCTCTTCTTCCTGCTGCTCTTTCATCTTCTTCTCCGCATCCTTTTTTGTGGGGGAGGGGGGGGGGGAGGAAAAGGAAGCAGAATGAATTAGGTACAGACAACTCCTTATAGTAGCGCACAATTGATAGGCGACATGCACAAACTAGAGTATTTAACAGCCCGAAGACAACCGCCTTTTCCCGACACTTAAAGCTTCCTGGCATCCTGCATTGGTTTTGAGAACTCGTTACAGGGCTAACTACATATATTTATTTTCTGCAACTATTTGCATGGCCTTATATAAAGCAAGCCCAATGTGACGAGGTTGGGGTAAAGTACAAGACTTTATCTCTGGGCATTTTTATTCTATTTGAAAACCACTTCAAAGAGTCAGATTTTGCAGTACCTTCCGCAGTGAAACTGATATTTCAATATATCACCCTTTGTTACTGACTAGTACGTCAATGCAACTACTTTTTCGCAATTTGTCATTTTGTAATGTTTTAAATGCCTTTAAACCTAACGCTGTTATTTATCCCAACTCTTACCCTGAACTTGGATTCTAAACATGCCTAAATATAAAAGGCATCCCTACACCCGTACCATGACCTCGCCTAATCCCTCAAATGACCCCAATTTAGACCACACTCTAGTCTCTTTACAAACTAGAAGCCTGCACCTAACCTCAAACACAATTTCGCTCCATTTGTCGCGCCATATTCTAGCTTTCACAAAGTGCATTTTTCCAAATGTAGCAGGACTTTTAAATTGGTTTTCTTATATATGCGGACAGGACAGGACGACATATTAAAACTGTTTTTTAGGACATTCTCTCAAGTCTGGAATAGTCAAAGCCATAAGCTTTCAATGCGATACTCCTTAATATTTAAAAATAATCCATTGCTTTTGACTTTTGACTAGCTACATGCTGGGAGAAAAATACCTAACAGCTTGAGTTCTGTACAGTGAAATACTGCCTAAAACTAACACTCCGGTCATGCATGCTCTCCGTACCTTCGGTATTACCAAGCAAAGGGAGCGGGCGTTCCACCTTAACAGTCTGCTTCAGTTGTCAAGGCTAGCCGCGTTGTTCAAAAAGGACATTTTGATATGATAGCAAGCGATCCAGCTACCCTTAAGCTTCATGAAAAGCAAAAGGAATTCCAGCATCTGCCTTACACGGTTGTGTTTTCACATGGCCAGTGTATCATTTAGTCATAAAAGAAAAGCAGATTGGGGTTTGTAGGGGGGAGCGCTTCAGGTTTTCTTTATTAACCAGTACTGCTTGTAGTACCTACAAGCAGTAAGTGCATGCCTGCATGCCCAGGTCACCTTACTTTTAGACCTGTTCAATGCTTCTCCACCAGGGGCCAGGGCCATGGCCGATTTAGCGGGGCCATTCACAAAACGTACATATTACGAATATAAACGGGAGTCATTTACGTACTTCGTGGCTATACTGAAAATATATACTACAGTCGCTGCATCTAGACAACTTTTTTAAATTAATGTATGTTCTATTTACGTTACACATCAAATTTCAGCACAAAATCTATGTCTTCTAGAAAACGATAACCAAACATTTAACAGCCAGTGATGGAGGACCACTAAGACAGACTGCGGTAAGCTTTTACCTCAGTGATGGAAAAACAGTTGATATGTAAATTTCTACTTCTAGTGGTAAATAAGTAGTAAAGATGCCAAAGACAATGGACTGTGTTCCGACTAGACGCCATGAACACGAGCCTTAAGGATAACCAATATAGAAAACGAAATAATATGTTGGACATTGTCGACAATGAGGAATATATCAATCTACTGAATTTTTTATCAAAACTCGCTCTCCGACTGAACAGACCTAACATATACCTGCTCTGTCACTACTGAGGTCAGAGTTGAAGGTTGCAAGTCATCCGCTTGGCTCAGCTTCAGAAAGCAACCTACAGGTCATGCGAGGAAAAAAAAAAAAGGCGGGGAAAGGTGCAATGTTGCTTCGGGTATGCCCGTATTAACTGTGCTGCTGATGTTTTCTTTTAGGTATACTGGAAGGATCAGACAACCGGGATAGAATAATTTGTTTAGAACTCCCGGGGTACATGATGGCAAATTAGTCTAAAACTGCAAAGCTACCACAATCGCTCCCACCCCCACAAGTGGAGTTTTGCCCTTAACCTTAGGGAAAGACTAACACAATATAGAAGCAGGCGATTCGAGGCCACTGAAGTAGTGATACGACACCTTTTCCCATTTGAGGCCTGCCCATAACCACCCTTAAACACCTCACCTTGAGACTAAGTGCGTTGCATTTTAAAGTTAAACTTTTTTTTTTTTCTTGGTCTCTGCTTCAGAGACTTAGTTCATGCCCCTCTCTCACTTCTGAGATTGATGTTATTCGCATTTATATGTCTTTCAAACCACTCACCTGGTTGTGATCTGGTAGTCTGCAAGTCACTGTTTAATTTTGTGAGACTGCTCAAGTACTTCACACCTTGGCCATTTGCTTTCATTATGTGAAACGCTAACATTTTTAAAAAAGTAGGATTATTACCTTGGTTGCCCCCCATGTTTCGTTGCCATATTCCTCAGCATGCTTTTCGCAGTCAGTTATCAGGAAGTTATCAAAGATGGTGCCAGACTTGACCTGAAGAGACATAACACAGTGGGCAGGCTGATGAGACTGGACTACGAATGGCATACTATTGCGGGTAAAGATTGTCAAAGACAAGCATCTAGACAGAGCAAGCAATACGCATCTATAAATTAGTCATAAGTACGTTGTGGTTATTTCGTTATTCAGAAAGGTGGTGTACTGGTCAAATCGCGTTGTCTTAAGTGAAATAAGAGGTGCAGCAGAGTAGGATCGAGGTGCACTTAAAGTTGAGTACGAGTCAAAGTACTGAAACGGTAACAGGTTCTGTCTGTACTGGAAGGAATGAGATGCTTTGGTAGGAGAGTACAGAAAAGGTGGAGGGATGCATAGAACGTTCATGAGACTGACAGCATCTTGTGCGTTACGATACTGGAATACAGCATTAGATGATAGTTCGGGATTAAATGTATTCGGGTTGCCGTTCACGGATTGCTGTTTTCTGAACCTTGTGGTGGACAGCTTGAATCATAGCAGCTTTGAAGGACTAGTTTTAGCACGGACATGGACTTCGATGCTGGAGTAGCAGTGCTGCTAATGCTGGGAACTGGATGCGTTGCTCAGCTACTGAGGGAGCAGAAATTAGTCGTCCACTAAGGCTAATGCAGTCAAAAGGTACATGCGTTCTCACCTGCCACAATTCAAGGCCGATGGCAGCAAAGCTGTCATACAGGTACAAGCTGGGGTCCTCTGTGTACTCTGGGTTGTCGATCTCAGGGTGCACCCACTTCCCTTTATAATCAGGGTTGTCGATTTGCTTTGGTTTCCATTCACCCTGAGGAGAAAAAAAGCACACAGGTCTGCATTAACACACGAACAAACCACAAGGTGTGTGATCCACACACCTTAAGTAATGCCAGTTCTGATCAAGGCTTCTGGAACACTAGAGCCCTCTATCTTTCTATAGAAATTACATATGGGTAATAATTCAAAAAGGTGTCCAGAGCAACGTATTAAGGCCCGGGGTGAACTATGCACGTTAAGAGGTGGGCTCACCTTGTACTCTGGGTTTTGAATCACAGGAGGCTCCCATTCGCCATCCATCTCCTCGTCCCAATCTTCTGGTTTCACTGCATCAGGATCAGGAATGTGCTCTGGCTTTTCCCAATCCTAAGTAGAAATCAGAGGCAATAATGTCAACTCCACTTTCCGGTCACGTATCCCCATTCTGTCATGAACAGATTTAGCTATGCTTTAGCAGTTTTCACTACATTAGAACCACACCCTCAGATTGTTTTAAGGATAGCACATTTAGAATACATTTGCGGTCCGTATCAGTGCAGATATAAACAAGTGTTAAAAAGCTCCAAACGGTTAGCAAGTTTTGCAACAGCAGTTCGGCAAACTACAGCTCAGTACAGGAGAAGCTACTGGAGGAAGCTCGCATGGGAAGACGAACCAAACCGTATGAGCAGAAAGGTTTAGAGGATTTGGGTGGGGTGGCAGGAAGAGCAACTTCATTTGTAAACTAAGCAGGTTATTAAATTAACTAACCTCTGGCTTGGTGTCTTCTGGGTCATCAATCTTGGGACGCTCATCCCAGTCATCAGGTTTCTTGGCCTCTGGGTCCTTGATTTTCTTGGGGGGAAGGAAGTCCCAATCCTCCTCCAGGCTTCCGGACTCTACCTTGCTGTTATCAATCTTTACTTCGTAGGTGTTGTCGGGGCGCACAATGAGAGTGTAAAGATGTGTGTACTGATCGTCCTGCGGTAGAGAGGTAACAAACAGGTGAGTGATCAGCAACGGATGTTTAACCTCGTTGAGTACGATGCCTGGAACCAGTGTCCCATGAGGCAGGGGCAATAAAAGTTCTAGACAGCCACTAACATCCGGCACAACACCATAGATGAAATCATGTATTTTACAAGCCACTATCCTAAAGCTTTGGCCCAACTAATCCAAAAGCAACGAACCAGAACAAATATTCTATGATTTCTGTTTCGAAATAAGATCAGGACTAGAAAATCCTTCCCTAGTAACAGAGTGATCGGGTAAGGCTGGTCAACTAGGGGCAGTATGTTAAGAGAAGCCACTAACATTGGCCTCGACAAGTTCTAGTTTCAATTGAGAGCCTCCGACACTAGCAGGGAGCCCATCATTTTCACTTAACTGAGCAAGCAAGGTGTAAGCGCACAGGAACACGAAGCAAGGGTTAGCTTAGCCTCCAGCAGCCAGTCACCTTTTTAGAAACTCAGTTTGTAGCGCCTAGAAGACTCTGCCTTGTGTCTAAACACGCTGTAACTGGCTGTGCAGGAGCTCAATATGTCAGATAGCCCAGTGACGCCTCTAGTTGAGAATAGTGCTGATTTAAAACAAGCACTGGCAAAGCCAACAGAACTGTCACTATCCGTCAGTTATGCTTTTGTAAAACTTTGCTGTTGGGTGCCCGCACTAATATTAAAAAACAAGTCCCAAAACAATATTTTGGCTCAAAAAACATGCTAGTACTTAATTAAACATTGTTTGTGAGTAATTCCTCTTACTGAAACAGCAGAACCACTTAAGTTATCCAAAGGCTGAAATGGACTGTTCACCCACCAAAGTCCAGGACCCCCGCTATGGTGGGTAGAAAACCGTGAAGGTCATAACAGAGCACTTAATGTATTATAATTGTAAATTCAAAATGTCATGGATAACGCGTGGCCAACACATGTTAATGACCAGGCTGCCCACATTCCCTTACCCCTCTGACACCCCATATATGCATCCCGGTCCATTACCCTTGATCTCTACAGCACTCCCAAAGCACCTTTGAGCGCAGCCCAAAATAAATTTAAAACAAGCATTTGCATTGCAACAGGTCTCGCATTTACTTAAGTTAGAGCTACTGGCAATGTAAATGCTTAACTGAATTTTTTTTGCCATATTAATTTGTCAACCCTGCTGCATATTTTGGTCCTATCTTCTACATAATTCCAGTGGCCAGTAAACAAATAAAAGGCTAGTAGACCTACTGAAATATATATATTTTTTTATTTCAAACAAGGCCCTTAAAACACAAACTAATCCCAGGTGCAAAACATTTACTTGGCAGTTGGTACAGGTGACATTGGCCGCAGGGGAAAACAAATATTTCTACTCCAAGAAATTCTAGTCAGGTTTCTGCTTTGTATTCGCAGCTTGTATAGACAAATCACAAAGTGCATATAATGTAACAATGTCAAAACAGCTGGCGATTTATGTTTTTCTGGAGAGAGAACATACGTTTGTCTAGCGGAAGCTTGGAGTCATCTTAAGGTAGCACAGACGGTTAGAAAATGCCTCCTACAAAGAACGTGCACTAAGCAGATCCGAGTGCTTATAATATTAAAACGATACCGCTGATCACGTTTGCGCTATGATAATCAACATTATGTATATTGTTTTTACAATAAGATCTAAATAAAAAAATATTGTGACTCATTATAGAGTTCATGCTTCGACTACCCCCAGGTCTCAAGGCTCTATACCCACAGTATTGCAAGAATTTGGCTTTTAGCTGTACCCTCACCGCAGTAGGTGTCGGGATTGCATGGCACGCTAAAATTTAAAGTTTAAATATAGTTTACAACATTTGGTGAAAGTTAAAGTATCCACATAATAATCTGAAGCAGTATTTCCAATAATTAGCCTTTCCACAATCTTTGGTCCTGAATGTGAAACTTATGGAAAACAATGGGACAGCCCACAAGGAAACAGTTTCCAAAAAAATAATGCGTTGCAAAAATGTGGAACAAAACGTTACCTACCTATTCTGTTCACAGCTTTCATAGATGTGCTCGGTTTTAACTACCTCCAAAATTCAAAGTGCCCCACGCCTTTAGAAATTTTCCAAAAACATGCGAATCCCTGAAAAGTGCAAGAACTTCAAGCCCATTGCTGGTTGTCAAACCTCTCTGAAAGGTAGATGCGGTACCGAGCACACTCCCAGACACTCACCTTGCAGCGAATGTCCTTGTTGATCTGCACGTTCTTGCCTTTGTAGTTGAAGATCACATGTACTTTCTTGGTCGGGGGTCCACAGATGTCCGGCCCTGAAGCAAGGGAAGACATTTTGAAAACGTTACAAACCTGAGCTAAACAGTAATATATGAATTTAAATACACCCGCAGCCTGGGTTTGTAACTTCAGGGACGCACTGCTGATCCAGCCTCACGCCCATGAGTGTGCTAAGAAGCTAACCACAAACCAAAAGCAGACAGAAAAGGAAAGGCAACATCCAAAGGCTAACTAGATTCCGCTCAACAGACATCCTGGAACTCTCAAAACTGGAGAGGCCACCTCAGTAGGCAAGACCCAAAGCCTTACCTATAGAAGTTCAAAGTACTAGCCAAAGGAATGAACCCCAAGGCAAATGCATGGTTGTATGGAGATGGTTTGTAAGTTTGACTTATGTTGAAAAGACTACTTTTAATACCACCTACGCACAGCCGATAGACCAGAACACAAGGTAACTCACCGAACATGATGTTGTACTGCGAGTCACCGTTCATCTCAGTTTGGTCCAGGCTAGCGGGGAAGACCTTGACATAGGCTCCACCACAGTCAATATTTTGTTCATGTTTCACGGTGAACTGTATCACAAGCGTCTTGTCCTTGTTGCTGAAAGGCTCGAAATTTGCCGACAGCGCATAAAAGCGGGCATCCTGGCTTGTCTGGAGTCCTGAGGAAGAAAAATATGCATTACGTTTGGTGGTAAAGGGGAGGGTTACAAATGACAACAGTACAGCTTAGTCAAATTGAGACTAACATGGATAAACGCTTAAGACGCACTAATAAAGCACGGTGTCTTACCAAGTGAATCATGGCATTGAATTTACTTACTGGAGAACAAACGTACTGCCTGCAAGGAATGGAGGGGCAATGGAAAAGACGTGTCAACGTGTCCTGCAAGCTATTTTTGGGTTATAACAGAGGAGCTGTGCAAGTCTTAAAATGTAGGTGCAATGGTAGAAGTGTGTGTGGGTGCAAGAACTTGAGTACCAGCTAGTGATACAGGTCAGAATTTAAGTGCACAAAGACAGCTCGGTAGGTGCCCAAGTAGCAGAATAGGAGGGTGTGCTAAAAGACCAGAGTAAGGTTCACTACTGTAGTTCCAAGAAGTGGAAAAGCAAAACGTACTGCGATGTCATATGGAGGAGGAAGGTAGAAGTGTGATAGTCGAACTATTACAAAGGGAGCTTCATATGAAGTTCACGAGTCAAATGCCTGCAACTTCTGTATTCATGGTGGTAAATACAGTAGGGTATCTACAAATGCTATTCGGAAATCATAACCGCCCCTTGCTTTGCCTCCATCTACTGCCACATAGGTTTGATTTAAAACACTAACACCCATCTTTGGCTGAAAACTACAGATTCACTCTTCTTAGCCATCTATATGGGGCAATTGTAATCGTGCCTTTCTCCGGGTAAATTCAGGCACAACTAGATGCTTACTGCCAGTGCTCACCTTTATCTTTCTCAGCATCCCCGTAGAACTTGCCAGCACTCAGCTTGAATTTGCCATAATCTGATTTGTGTTTCGACTCCACCCATCTTGACGTCCAGGCATCTGCAGGAAGAAAGGGGTATTTAAAGATCAGGGAAAATGTGCCCTCGCACAAAGAAAATCATATTCTGGAAAATGAACACCTAAATTCCCCGATCAATTCTGTGGTAGCACTTGCTTCAAATAATCGTACTAAGATATCAAAAAGGACATAACCAAGTTTGAAAGAAATAATTTCACCCAGTTCACCTAAATTCAGCTAACAGGCGTTTGTAATGAGCATGTGAAACCTGAAATGTTGCCCTCGTGGAAATACTGCTCCGCCTAATTATACTGCTGCCATTAAGAAAATGCGTTGTCGGCAACAAACTGGCAGCTTCTTCAAGTGAAGAAAAATGTTTAGATATGAGCCTTATTCAAATTGAGGATGCTAGGAGTTCAGCCTGAAAGGTGAAAGTATAACTTTGAAGAAGGCAGCTATGTTAAATATAACAGCACCTGAAAATACAGACCATTAGAATTTGTGACAAAATGCACTACTTACTGGGCGTGATTAGTAACGCCAGCAAAATGTGCCGTTTCATTTTCAAAGGGCAGCGTGGAGGCTTATCAAACACTCGATGAAACATCCTTGCAACCAGAGGGAGAGATCGCAGTATTGGTCATCGGTTCAAGCCATGTCTCGATTACTGTACTTTGACAACCTCCGCGTCCAGCATGGAAAGCATTCAGTGTGATAGGACATCAAGCAAACCATAATACAGTCATTTGCTCATGCTATCAATGTTTTGGGCCAGATACACCCTGCACAGCCACGCTGGCAAGAGCATACTTGCGAACTGCACATGCCATAGCTAGGCTATGACTAGATTGTGGTTACATGGTCAAATACAAAACATACCCGAAATAAGGACGGCCATCTGTTGGCAAACAAAATTGCAGATGTGAAACATTAGTTTTTTTAAAGGACGTCCTCGTTTTTAACATAATTAGCAGTTGGTCTTCATAATATGCAATAGACTCCTGTAATTATCAGAGCAGGCACTAAATAGCAGGGATATTCACATCATGTGAATCCATAGTAGGCCTACTACAAACAGGGGCAACTGGGGGTTTTGGAGGAATCAGGATGCCACCCCCTAATTGATCTGTAACAGAACGAAACTTCGTTTGTTGCATTACTTCATGCTAGGCGTCCACAGAGAAGTAGCAACTTTCCAAATGCTCCCTAAAGAACGTCATCAAAAAAATCTTTCTGGGGGTGGACAAGTATCCAGGCAGCTGGACCGGGCTCAATGTACATTCATGAGGAGGGGGCGGTTCATCCTCTTAACGCTCCAACAGCCAGGACCACACCTTTACTAATTATATCACAAGGAAATAGAAAGTTAATACTCATAAGAAAAAGAAAAAAACACATGCTGCCTCCCACTTCAATGTTTTGCACAAAACCCCACCCACGACCTTCATAACAACTTAACCCAGTCGCTTCTGCTGAGACTGGCAATTCTGCTTTCGGTTTAATTCCCCGTATTCTTCCATCCCACATCCACAGCTTTTCCGGTCCATATGCCCTTCCCGAACTTCCGTCCCCATTAAGTCTCCTGCTTGGGTCGGTAGCAGCTCCATTTACAGCTCTTGGGCAACCTTGTCGTTTACTTTCAATTTCCCAGGTAACACGTCTACTACTGCAGACGCCCCAATAATTGCGCCTATCACGATCTCCTCCTCCACGTATGTCAACCATGAGCCCCTCACTATAATTTACCCCAGAACTCTACTCGGTAAAAATGGCCTCGGGAAACTACTTTGTTACCATCACACGCGACCTCGTCTGCTCAAACCCCTCCAGCCCCCTGTTCTGCGCGATAACCCTACACCCGAATTCTGTTAAGGTACCCGCTGGTTCCCACATAAGCATCCCATCACTGCTTAAAAATATTTTTCAGCAACATACATCTTTCTCTTCACTCCTCTCACCCCTTCTAAACAGTCAGTGGTGAAATTCTCATACACAGCTATGTATATCCTTATTGTAGTCTCAACTAGACTAAACTGCTGCTTAAGTACCCCCAGCTCTCACCTTGGCCGGATGCCTTCTCAGACACCCAGGGAACATCCCTAACATACTTAAACTTAAGACAACCTTCCTTCCCCTCAATCAGACTCCTCCATCCTATGTAACGCCCAAATATCTAACCTCAATCTACTCAGATAATCACCAGTTTCTTCAACATTTTTAAACTTCTAAAGATTGATAGCACTCGCATTATTTTATTACTCACATTGCCTTTTTATTTTCAGTTCTCAGAAACCTCTTTGTCTTTGCTACACATAACGTTATCCTTACCCATATACTTTACTAGACAGTCTTTCTGTCCAGATACCTTTCACACCGTCTTTCACCTAGGAACACATTCATATTCAGACATACCTCCCACAACAGTTCAACAGTACGCCTCACTTGTCAACTCTCGGTCCCACACCCAATACCCTCCTCACAGTCGTCACTCGAAGGCCCTCCATCAGCCTTAAGAAACATCCCTTTCTTTCTCACCTCCGTCACTGAACTCTTCTTTGAAATAAACTGCGGGGTCCGCGTAAGCCAAGGCCAGCAGTGCGCACAGCCAGGCTACAGTCTTCATAGCTGGGTGGTGTCTTGAGTTGCGGCTTCACCCGGTGGAAAGTGCACACACCTGCCCCTTTAAGAGAATGAGCATAGGGGCCTACCCGAACCAGTCTTATATAACTTCCTACAGTGCAACTAAACCCATCCAAAGGCGATACGCCCTAGACGGACAGCTTCATTGGTCTTTTACAGCAGTTTACCCGTTGATTGGCTTAATGTAGCATCAGTCATAAACAGCAAGGTAGGTATACCCTGACGCCGCGCAGGCGTCCTTTTCTAGTCCACAGATGGCTGTTTGCCATTGGCTGCTGAATGGAAGACTAGAAAGCCAATGGAAACCGACCACGCAGGGGCCTCCTACCAGGCGCGCGATGATTGGCTGACGGGAGCGGTCCCTTCTCCCTCTGCTGACTGGAGACAGTTGAAGATCACGTGATACAGTTGGTCATTAGACTAGAGAGGTTTCTGAATTGGCATGCGCAGAGGCAACCGCAGCAGCATGAAGGCGCGCGCATGCGGTTAGCTCACATCGTGACGATTCAGAACCAGGAGTGAGAAAGGAAATGCACGCTTTTTTTCTCGACTTCTATATTTTGAAATAATAATTAAAAGGAAAAAAACGAGAAAAGAAATCTAAGTATTAAATCAACGGACATTTCCATTTGGTAACCTGTAGTGACTTTTCCCCTTAAACACATACAATATAAAAATACATTAATTGGGTTTACTTTGCTGTGAAGAGTTTACTGTAATGTTTTTGTGTACATTCTACTCCAGAACCAGAGGTGATGTTTATCCCCTTTGCTGCCAGGCCTTTTTTTGGCTATTTGGGGCAGTTCGAGCTTAGGCCCTCATAACCTTTTGTTCACATAAGCTACCCACGCCAAATTTGCGTCCTTTTTTTTCCAACGCCCTAGGGATTCTAGAGGTACCCAGACTTTGGGGGTTCCCATGAAGGAGACCAAGAAATTAGCCAAAATACAGTGAAAATGTTGTTTTTTGAAAAAGAAGGGGAAAAAAGGGCTGCAGAAGGCAGCTCGTGTTTTTTCCCCTGAAAATGGCATCAACAAAGGGTTTGCGGTAGCAAGATTACCATCTTCACAGCTTTCAGGAACAGGCAGACTTGAATTGGAAAACCCAATTTTTCAATACAATTTTGACATTTTACTGGGACATACCCCATTTTTACTATTTTTTGTGCTTTCAGCCTCCTTCCAGTTAGTGACCAAAATGGGTGAGAAACCAATGCTGGATCCCAGAAAGCTAAACCTTTCTGAAAAGTAGACAAAATTCTGAATTCAGCAAGGGTTCATTTGTGTACATCCTACAAGTGTTTCCTACAGAAAATACCAGCTGAAATAAAAAAATATTGAAATTGAGTTGAAAAAAACAGCCATTTTTCTCCACGTTTTACTCTGTAACTTTTTCCTGTGATGTCAGATTTTTGAAAGCAATATACCGTTACGTCAGCTGGGCTCTTCTGGTTGCAGGAATATATAGGGCTTGTAGGTTCATAAAGAACTCTAGGTACCCAGAGCCAATAAATGGCTGCACCTTGCAATGGGTTTTTATTCTATACCGGGTATACAGCAATTAATTTGCTGAAATATAAAAAGTGAAAAATAGGTATCAAGAAAACCGTTGTATTTCCAAAATGGCCACAAGATAAGGTGTTGAGAAGCAGTGGTTATTTGCACATCTCTGAATTCCGGGGTGCCCATACTAGCATGTGAATTACAGGGCATTTCTCAAATAGACGTCTTTTTTACACACTGCCTTACATTTGGAAGGAAAAAATGTAGAAAAAGACAAGGGGCAATAACACTTGTTTTGCTATTCTGTGTTCCCCCAAGTCTCCCGATACAAATGGTACCTCACTTGTGTGGGTAGGCCTAGCGCCCACGAAAGGAAATGGCTCAAAACACAACGTGGACACATCACATTTTTTCACAGAAAACAGAGGTGTTTTTTGCAAAGTGCCTACCTGTGGATTTTGGCCTCTAGGTCAGCCGGCACCTGGGGAAACCTAGCAAACCAGCACAGTTTTGAAAACTAGACACCTAGGGGAATCCAAGATGGGGTGACTTGTGGGGCTCTGAACAGGTTCTGTTACCCAGAATCCTTTGCAAACCTCAAAATTTGACCAAAAAAACACTTTTTCCTCTCATTTTGGTGATAGAAAGTTCTGGAATCTAAGAGGAGCCACAAATTTCCTTCCACCCAGCGTTCCCCCAAGTCTCCCGATAAAAATGGTACTCACTGGTGTGGGTAGGCCTAGCGCCCACGAAAGGAAATGGCCCAAAACACAACGTGGACACATCACATTTTTTCACAGAAAACAGAGGTGTTTTTTATAAAGTGCCTACCTGTGGATTTTGGCCTCTAGCTCAGCCGGCACCTGGGGAAATCTAGCAAACCAGCGCCTTTCTGAAAACTAGACACCTAGGGCAATCCAAGATGGGGTGACTTGTGGGGCTCTGACCAGGTTCTGTTACCCAGAATCCTTTGCAAACCTCAAAATTTGGCCCAAAAAACACTTTTTCCTCTCATTTCGGTGACAGAAAGTTCTGGAATCTGAGAGGAGCCACAAATTTCCTTCCACCCAGCGTTCCCCCAAGTCTCCCGATAAAAACGGTAGCTCACTTGTGTGGGTAGGCCTAGTGCCCACGAAAGGAAATGTCCCAAAACACAACGTGGATACATCAAATGTTTTCACAGAAAACAGAGGTGTTTTTTGCAAAGTGCCTACCTGTGGATTTTGGCCTCTAGCTAAGCCGGCCCCGGGGGGCGGCAGAAGTGGCCTAAAATAAATTTGCCCCCCAGTCCCCTGGGGAGTGACCCTTGCCTACGGGGTCGCTCCCCCTGCGTGACATTGGCGCAAAAAAAAAAGATCCCCAGTGCCTAGTTGTTTGTGCCTCCCTTGGGGGCAGATTGACCTAAAATCAGCTGATTTGCCCCCAAGGGGGACAGAAATGGTCTAAATACAATTTGCCCCCAAGGGGAGCGATCCTTGCCTAATGGGTCGCTCCCCATCTCTAAAAAACAAACGAAAAAAATAATTAAAAAAAAATAATTAGCCCTGGCACCTAGAGGTTTCTGACCCCGTGGGGGCAAATCGGCCTAATAACAATAGGCCGATAGAAATGGCCTAAAATAAATTTGCCCCCCGCCCCCCAAACCCCTCCGGGGAGCGACCCTTGCCTACGGGGTCGCTCCCATTGCGTGACATTGCCGCAAAAAAAATAATCCCCGGTGCCTAGTTGCTTCTGCCCCTTTTGGGGGCAGATTGACCTAAAATCCGCCAATCTGCCCCCAAGGGGGGCAGAAATGGTCTAAATACAATTTGCCCCCCAGGGGAGCGACCCTTGCCTAATTGGTTGCTCCCCATCTCTAAAAAAACAAACAAACAAAAAAAAAACACATTTTTTTTTTGCCTTGGCGCCTAGAGGTTTCTGCCCCCCCTGGCAGCAGATCGGCCTAATAACAATAGGCTGATCTGTCCCCAGGGGGTGCAGAAATGGCCTAAAATAAATTTGCACCCCCACCCCCCTGGGGAGCTACCCTTGCCTACGGGGTCGCTCCCCTTGCGTGACGTTAGCGCAAAAAAAAAGATCCCTGGTGCCTAGTGGTTTCTGCCCCCTTGGGGGCAGATTGACCCAAAATCCGCCGATAGAAATGGTCTAAATACAATTTGCCCCCCAGGGGAGCGACCCTTGCCTAATGGGTCGCTCCCCATCTCTAAAAAGCAAACAAACAAAAAAAAAACACAAAAAATAATTTGCCCTGGCGCCTAGAGGTTTCTGCCCCCCCTGGGGGCAGATCGGCCTAATAATAATAGGCCGATCTGCCCCCAGGGGGGCAGAAATGGCCTAAATACAATTTGCCCCTCCAGGGGAGCGACCCTTGCCTAAGGGGTCGCACCCCTTGCGTGAAATTCACGAAAAAAAAAAAAAACTCCCTGGTGTGTAGTGGTTTCTGTCCCCCTTGGGGGCAGATTGGCCTCATAAAAATAGGCCAATCTGTCCCCAAGGGGGACAGAAATGGCCTAAATAAAATTTGCCCCCTAGGGGAGCGACCCTTGCCTAAGGGGTCGCTCCCCACCTCAAAAAAACAAAAAACAAAACAAAAACAAAACAAAAAAATTATCCCTGGTGCCTAGAGGTTTCTGCCCCCCCCTCCCCTGGGGGCAGAAAAGGCCTTAAAAAAAAATGCCCCCCCGGGAGCGACCCTTGCCCAAGTGGTCGCTACCTTATGCCAATTACTTAAAAAATTGAAATCCCTTGTGTCTAGTGGGCGTTTTAGCAGCCGGATTGCTTGCAATCCGGCTGCTAAAACGCTGAGAGAGACTTCAAAGGGAAGGAAATTCATTTCCTTCCCTTTGAAGTCTCTCCGGCCTCCTCCACGTGATTGGAAGAGAAATGCTTTGCATTTCTCTTCCAGCGCGATGGGAGGAGGCCTTGTGACAATCAGCGCGCGATCGCACGCTGAAGTCACTGGGGGGCTGGGGGGTCGGGCTTCCCCTTCCATCCCTGCCTTGCGGGGGTGGGGGGGAACCCCACAGAGGAAGCGTTAGCGCTCCCTCTGGGCTCTGTGCCCAGGACGTAATGGTTACGTCCTGGGCATAGGAGCACTGTGCCTTAGGACGTAACCATTACGTCCTGGGCACAGAAGGGGTTATGCGTCATTGCCCTTCACTTTTATTACCCATCAGCAGTTCCCACGTTCACTTTTTTTATCATTATCAAAACTGCAAATCCTAGAAACAAAAGAAAAAAAGTATCAACATTTTATAACACAGTCTATCATTTAGCTGAGCATAACAGAATCTTGAAGACCGTTTTTGATAGGTTTAAAAAGTTTGGTATTACATTACCTGCCGACAAATGCAGGATTAATGTTAATTTTTTTGAATATTTAGGAAACACAATTAGTCCTGATGGTATTTCTCCTAAGTATTATTTAGTTAAAGCTATCCAGGATGCAGAAGCCCCTAGAGACAAAGACACTCGTAGGTCCCTTTTAGGCCTTAGTGAATATTATTCTAGGTTCATTAAGGGGTATGCATACATTGTACAGCCTTCAAGAAATTTGTTGAAGAAAGGCACTAAATATATTTGGTCTGAGGAAATTGATAAAGCTTTCAAGAATGTAAAAAACATGATTGTTTCAGCCCCTGCCTTATCACCTTTCATTGCTGGTGAGAGATGTTTAATTTCGGTAGACGCAAGTCAATTAGGCCTGGGTGCTGTACTTTCTCAATGGGTTCAGGGGCAAGAAAACACCATTGCTTTTGCCTCGCGTTCTTTAAGTTCTGCGGAGTCTTGTTACAGCACAATTGAACGTGAGGTATTAGCATGTTCTTGGGCAGTGGAAAAAATTAAGAACTACATATGGGGAAATGAATTTGACATGTACACTGATCATAAACCACGTATTCATCTGCTGAAAGGTACTGGTGCGGGTAAGGCTTCAGCGAGGCTAGTCAGGCTACTTTCTAAATTGCAAGAGTAGGATTTTATTCTCAAATATATTCAAGGAGGTAAAAATGTCAGAGCAGACTGTCTTTCTAGGTTGCCTGTTAATGAAGAGAAATACATGGGTGGTGAAAGTGAATGTGTGGTTGCGATGACTGAAGATGTTTTACTTGACCAAGGTGTTCTGTCCCACAAAAACTGGGTGGAAGCTTTAGGCAAGGATTCTACTTTGACTAAAGTCACCTCATTTTTGCATTCTGGTTGGCCTCATGAAAGTGGTGTGGAAGGTTCACTTCGTCCCTATATTCAAGTTGCTGATGCCCTCTCATTAGTGGATGGTGTTTTGGTACTTGCTGACCAATTGGTTCCTCCTATTTTCGGTAAGGAAGATGTTAATTGAAGAAGCACATAAAGGGCACTTAGGAATAAATAGCACCTGCAAGTCCCTTAAACAATTCTATTGGTGGCCTGGTATGGACTCACAAGTATCTAATTTTATAGGTAATTGCACTACTTGCTTAGTTTCTGACAAACATTGGAAAATTCATGAAACACCTCTTCAGAATGTTTCTTCTCCAGACAGTGCCTGGCATAAATTAGCACTAGATTTTGCTGGCCCTTTTGATTTACTTCCATGTTCATTGAAGTTTATGATTGTGCTAATAGATTATTTTTCAAAATGGGTGTTCGTTGGTTTCACATCAAAACCTGACACTGATTCTGTAATCAAAATTTTGGAGGATATTTTTGCTATTGAAGGTACTCCTAAAGAAATTGTTACAGATAATGGAACACACTTCACGTCCAAAAAGATGGTGGATTACTTGAGTCAACATAGTATTACACAGGTCAAAATTGCTCTTTATTCTCCATATTCAAATGGTCTAGTTGAACCAATCAACAGATTTTTGAAGGAAGGAATTCAATCTGCCTTAGCAATGGGTCAAGATATTAAACTTTTTCTGAGAAACAAAATATGGTCATATTTATTGACTACACATAGCCCTACTGGCGTTTGTCCATTTGTGTTATTGCGTAAACGTCTGCCCAGATGTAGCACATTACCAGATTGGGTGAGGGAAATGAATAACAAGAAATTTGAAGATATATCAGAAGTTAAGTCCACTGTTCTAAGTAATCAAAGTAAATCCAAAAACAATTTTGACGGAAAACACAAGGTGAAAATGGTGGATGTGCAAGTTGGGGATTGGGTTTTAGTCAGAATTCCCAACCGAATTAAAAAAGGTGACTCAAAATATTTTAGACCTTGTCTAGTAGATAAAGTATCCAAGGGAGTGGTTCTTCTTCACAACAACGGATGGTGGAGCAAAAGAAATATAGTAAAAATTACAGAAACACAAGGAAGAAAAAATATTTTATAGAAGGGTGCTGAAAGCAGCCAGGATTATGATTTTCTTGGTGATATACAATTTCATAGTTCAACTGGCCAGGATTCGTATATTGAGGTGAATGAGGCATCTACCTCTTTAAATTGTCCAGAAATTGTGTTACTGGAAGAGGTATCAGAAGACTTTGAAACTAATATAAAGCAGCAAAGGCTACAAAGGAATGTGGGTATGCCCAGAAAATTTCAGGATTTTTATATGTAAAATGTATTAGTGTTATGTTTCAATTTTACCTTTATTTGATTTAGCTTGTTTTTATATGCTTATTTTTTTTTTTTTGTTTGATTGAAGGGGGGGGGCGGATGTTGTATATACCTGTGTTAATAAATGTTTAAACTCAGTGCATGCTTTAGGTTGTTAGGTGATGCACGTGCCATTAGGTTCTATAAGAACTTGTGTTTATACAAGCTGTGTTCTGGAACTGGCTCTGCGAGCCCTTAAGGATTGTTATGATTTAAGGTCAACCGAGTTGCTCTGGCTGGTTCAGCTTGGCTGTTACAGCAGTTGACTTATGACCTCCAGAGCATTGGTGTTTATCTTTGTGGGCTCTTGTATGTATGCAGCAATAAATATCTTTACAGCAACAGACATTTCGTGTAGTTGAACAACTTATTGGAGAAGAGGCATACAACAAATGTTTTTGTGTACATTCTACTCCAGAACCGTAGGTGATGTTTATGCATCATTGCCCTTCACTTTTATTACCCATTAGCAGTTCCCACGTTCACGTTTTTATCATTATCAAAACTGCAAATCCTAGAAACAAAAGGAATAAAGTATCAACATGTTACAACACAGTCTATCAATTACACTTCTCCGTCCCTTGTAAGGCTGCCAGTAAACTGACCCTTCTCTTTGCTGTTAAGTAAGAAGTTATGTATCTATCCCAGTGTTTCTTGATATGATCAAAGGTTACAGACAAATGCTAGAATGCCATAGGGGACCCTCAGACACTCCTAGATGGGCCGGTATAGGCACCCATATTTAGGCTATTTCATCTTTTTTTGGTCCAGTGACAGTGTAAAAATCCCATGAAGCAAGGTGAGTTTCCATAGAAGGTTGAATGCTTGCCATCATCCTCTGATTTTTCATAGAATGATTTCCACCGGTAACCGCCACTCTCTCCCTGCCTCCTAGATTATTTTACACACACAGAGACAGGAAGAGTAAAGGAAGACTGAACGTACATCAGATAACTTCAGTTGAGCCACTACTGTTTACAACATCAACAGACCAATGGAATACCATGGAATATTGCATCTCCTCCCTTCTTATGGAAAAGTTAGTCCATTGAGCAATCCTTGAACTTTGCTGCCAGTCCCACATTGTGAGTTGTAAGGCAATCTACTCTGTTGTCATCGAACCCTCACGTTCCAGTATGCACACTGTTCACAGACTTCACAAGTCAGGCACTAGCAGACAAGCTGATCTTAGCACTGTTGTTAACAACTGTGTTCCACAATGTCAAAGCAGACCTTATCACACTGAGTTATGAAAAGCACAATCCACCAGAATTTTTCACCTTCTGACGTGTGTGCATGGCACTCAGAGGTAATATAAGCCCAGCCAGACAATCATTCCACCAATGACCATTATCCAGTAACTGCTGATCCATTCCTCATTACTTGTAAAGGCTTGGTGAACATATCTCTGTCATGCCTTGTATGTGGATGCTTGATCCTCACAAAATTACCCACCCTAATTGTGTCACCGACCACAGCTTTCTGCCTTTCATGGTGAAACCTCATCACTTTTTGTTTTAACGCAACATTCTTGAGCACAATTACTATTGATTTATGCACAGTACACAACCCATCATTTTTCCTGCTTTTAGAACCAACGGGTATGTCATTTAATGACTGCTACCCTGTCCTGTTCAAAAGATGCTTTACCAGTAATGACACAGGGTGTATAAAGGCATGCCTAAAGCATGTTTTCATAACATTAGTCACAGACAGACTACTGTTAAATGCTAGTTGTAGTTTGTAGGAAGTTGGCTCTGTCTATACTATCTCAAAGTAAGAGATAGTGTGCACAGAGTCCAAGGGTTCCCCTTAGAGGTAAGATAGTGGCATAATTCGATAATTCTAATGCTCTATTTTATGGTAGTGTGGTTGAGCAGTAGGATTATCAGAGGGTAGTGGTAAGCATTTGTTGTACACACACAGGCAATAAATGAGGAACACACACTCAAATACTTAACTCCAGGCCAATAGTTTTTATATAGAAAAATATTTTTTCTTAATTTATTTTAGAACCAGAAGATTCAAGATTTGAAGTAAATACATACAATGCAAGGTACTCCACACAGGTAAGTAAGGAACTTTGAATTAGAGCAGTAAAATACACAGTTTTAGTTAAAATGGTAATAAGCTATTTTAAAAGTGGACACTGCAAAAATCAACAGTTCCTGGGGGAGGTAAGTATTGGTTAGTTTTTCAGGTAAGTAAGTTCAAGTTCCTGGGCATAGGCAGCCCACTGTTGGGGGTTCAAGGCAACCCCAAAGTCATCGCACCAGCAACACAGTGCCAGTCAGGTGCAGAGGTCAAAGGAGGGCCCAAAACACATAGGCACCTATGAAGAACAGGGGTGCTCTGGTTCCAGTCTGTCAACAGGTAAGTACCTGCATCTTCGGAGGGCAGACCAGGGGGGTTTTGTAGAGCACTGGGGGGGGGACACAAGTAGGCACACAAAACACACCCTCAGCGGCACAGGGGCGGCCAGGTGCAGTGTGCTTAGCAGGCGTCGGGTTTTCAGTAGGAATCAATGGAGGGACCTGGGGGTCACTCTAGCGGTGCAGGCAGGGCACAGGGGGACTTCTCGGACCAGACACCGACTGGGCTAGGCAGAGGGTCGCCTGATGGTCACTCCTGCACTGGAGTTCGGTTCCTTATGGTCCTGGGGGCTGCGGGTGCAGGGCTTGGTCCAGGCATCGGGTTCTTTGTTCCAGGCAGTAGCGGTCAGGGAGAGCCTCTGGATCCTCTCTGCATGCGTCGCTGTGGGAGTGCATGGGGGGTCATCTCAGATTACTCACAGAGTTGCAGTCGCCTGCGAGTCCTCTCTGCGGTGTTGGTTTTCTGGGGCTCGAGCCCGGGGCTTCGGGTGCAGAGTGTTAAGTCTCACGTTTCCGGGGGGAAGAGTGAGTTCTTTGTACGTTGTTAGAAAGTTGCAAAGTTGTTGCTGTTTTTGAACAGTGCCCCTGCTCTCAGGAGTTTCTTGGTCCTTCGGGTTCAGGGCAGTCCTCTGAGGCTTCAGAGGTCGCTGGTCCCTGTCAGATGTGTCCCTGTGCAGGTTCTTTGATTCTGGAGACAGGCCAGTAGGGCTGGGGCCAAGTCAGGTTTCGTCTCCGTCGTCTCTGCAGGGCTTTCAGATCAGCAGTCCTTCTTGTTGTTGTAGGTTGCAGGAATCTGGGTTCTGGGTCACCCCTAAATACTAGATTTAGGGGTGTGTTTAGGTCAGGAGGGCAGTAGCCAATGGCTACTGTCCTGGAGGGTGGCTATACCCTCTTTGTGCCTCCTCCCTGAGGGGGGGGGGGCACATCCCTAATCCTATTGGGGGAATCCTCCAAAACCAAGATGGAGGATTTCTTAAGGAAGGGGTCACCTCAGCTCAGGGCACCTTAGGGGCTGTCCTGACTGGTGGGTGACTCCTCCTTGTTTTTCTCATCATCCTCCCCTGCCTTGCCGCCAAAAGTGTTTCTATCCTCAGAGAACACAAAGGCTCTCACCCCAGGGGGTCAGAAACTCGTCTCTGTGGCAGGCTGGCACTGACCAGTCAGTCCTGCACTGAAGGATTGGGTAAATTACAGGGGGCATATTCTAAGATGCCCTCTGTGTGCATTTTGTAATGAATCCAACACTGGCATCAGTGTGGGTTCATTATTCTGAGAAGTTTGATACAAAACTTCCCAGTATTCAGTGTAGCCATTATGGAGCTGTGGAGTTCAGTTTTGACAAACTGCCAGACTATATACTTTGTATGGCCACACTGTACTTACAATGTCTAAGAATAGACTTAGACATTGTAGGGGCATATTGCTCATGCAGCTATGCCCTCACCTGTGGTATAGTGCACCCTGCCTTAGGGCTGTAAGGCCTGCTAGAGGGGTGACTTACCTATGCCACAGGCAGTATTTTGTGGGCATGGCATCCTGAGGGGGATGTCATGTCGACTTTGCCTTTTTCTCCCCACCAACACACACAATCTGCAATGGCAATGTTCATGTGTTAGGTGAGGTGTCCCTTAGGGTGGCACAACACATGCTGCAGCCCTTAGGGACCTTCCCTGATCACTGGGCCCTTGATACCACTGGTACCTTTTACAAGGGACTTATCTGTGTGCCAGGGGTGTGCCAATTGTGGAAACAATAGTACATTTTTAGTGAAAGAACACTGGTGCTGGGGCCTGGTTAGCAGGGTCCCAGCATACTTCTCAGTCAAGTCAGCATCAATATCAGACAAAAAGTGGGGGGTAGCTGCAACAGGGAACCATTTTCCTACATAGTCTCTTTAATCAATCAGTTGGCTCGTTGAACTTGCCTATTACACTGGTGGCGGTACAAAGATGCTTAACTATGAGAAATTCCATTGGCAGTCAAAAAGGTGCTTAATTTAAAATTAATTGGGTACCATTATTGCTGAGCAGTTGTTCTGGAAAACATTCCATGGAGAACATTTCCTTAAAATTTCGGACTTCTTCTGATGTGGAATGCTCAAAAAATGTAATTTCAGTCCACTTGCTATTGTAGTTAATCATGACTATAGAATAATGGGTGGAAACAGGCAACTTATTCATGGGTTTAATTAATATCACACCCAGCCTTTGCTATTGACCTTAAGGTAGGTTTGTGGATATAACATGACTAGCTCTGGTCATGTATATTTTATCTGCCTTGTTACACGTCTGGCACCCCCTTCATACATATCTATGTCCTGATCCATAGATAGCCACCATTAATCTATTCTACTTCTATTTGTACTTATCATCCAAGATGCCCTTCGACTGTGAGGGCAATGGTACAAGGTCTAAGTTCAATACACACCACTCGGACATCTTGTCTAAGCACAAAATCATTTTCTATTGAGAACACATCCTTGACCTTCCGGCAGATGTAAATTACTTTCCAGGCAGTTTTCTTTTTGCCACCCCTTCACTACGAGCAGAAATAACTTAATGAATGATGTTGAATTACTTCCAGCAATCAGCATTCTCCTCGACTAGTTCATCCCACAAATATGCCATTGACATCTCCTCATCCTCAGCATTCCATTCACTACCACATACAGATTACAAGGCGTACATAACAAGAACTCAACAGTGATGTTAGACTATCCAGGAATATACTCTATAGTGTACATGCAATTTACATGCCATTTTCACTATTCAAGGAGATGCCTTCTCTAAGTCCCTTTTTCTAGTATGTTCACCAGTGGTTTATGATGAGCGCAAATGAGGAAATCTATGTCCTACAGAAAAACTCTTAAACATGGTCACAGGCCACATGCATGCAAAAGCATCATACTACTGTTATTATTTAGTATTTAGCCTTAGGCATCATACTACTGTTATTATTTAGTATGTAGTCTTATGATCTCTCTGTTTACATGAAGCAAAGGCAGTTGGTCTTTCCTCATCTCTACCAACTTGACTCAGAACGGCACCTAGTCCGATGTCACTCACATCAACTGTGACCACAGACTTCAGTGTCTCATTGAGGGATATCAGAAAGGTAGTTTACTGCAGTTGTTCCTTGATGTCCTACATGCTTTCTTTACAGTCCAGTCCCTTTCACACACAACAATTGTACCTTTTTTGGTCAATCTTCTCATTATCTCTACCATATCAGCCCAATTCTTTATGAATCTAGTTTATAATTCACATAATCCCAGGAATGAGGCAGGCCCCTCCTTATTGCTCAGTCTAGGTGTGTCTGTGATTACAGAAATCAAAGTTGGCTTTAATGGCACTCCATCAGGTTTGATAACATGCCCAAGTTATTCCACACTTAGTAGCATGAACTTGTATTTCTCTCTTCTGAGTATGAGCACTCAATAATTATTTGCAGTCCTTTGCACAAAATGGGCAGGTATACTACTTCAAGTGTTAAATAAAGGACATAGGCCCTCATTACAACCCTGGCGGTCGGTGTTAAAGCGGCGGTAATACCGCCAACAGACCGGCAGAAAAGAAAATGTGATTACGACCGTGGTGGAAACCGCCAACATAGACAGCCACTTTAACACTCCGACCGCCACGGCGGTGGAAACAAACAGCGCGGCGGACACCGCCAACAGACAGGCGGGAGACAAAGTACTGCCCACTGTATTACATGAGGCCTATCCGCCACCTTTTCCAGGGTGGAACCAATGACATCAAAAGCACGGCAGAGACAATACACAGAAGGGAAAACACTCACCTCTCGACACCCAACAAGGAACCAGGATGCCATGGAGCCCGAACTTCATGTGTTACCCATGTTGGTTTACCTCCTCTTCTACCAGGAGTACGAACGGCGGCGGCGACTATGGTGAGTACTGCACCTACAACACAGGGGAGAGGGGGAGGAAAGAGAGTGACACACACACACAACATGCAACACCCCCACCCTCACCCACACACAACAACATACACACAAATACATGCATCAACATTACATATACACCCCCACCCCACCTGGAAGAACGCAAGGACAAAAGGAAATGATTGTAATGATTGTAATCAAGGAAAATCCATTAGTCAAAAGTAAAAATTCAGTATATACAAATATGTACACCAACTACACAAGTTCGGATAGTGTACTAATCATTGTCCGTGGACCACTGGGCCCAAAATGCATGGGCGAGGTCCACACATGATACCTGACTGGAAACGGAGAGAACACTGCTGGGGCATCAGATCGAAAATAAACAGGCACCTCAGGGGGAGGGGGGCACCTCAGCCTGATGAACGCACGACACCACTGCTGCACGAGGGGGTTCCATGCCCATTGATGTATTCTGGGGAGTGCAAAGCCGCAGTCTCTCAAGTCTCTCCAGTGGGTGGTTTGCCTACTGCTTTATCCTGGGGAGAGCAAAGCCACAGTCTCTCCAGTGGGTGGGTTTCCCACTGCTTTATCCTGGGGAGTGCAAAGCCACAGTCTCTCCAGTGAGTGGGTTGCCCACTGCTTTATCCTGGGGAGTGCAAAGTCACAGTCTCTCAAGTCTCTCCAGTGGGTGGGTTGCCCACTGCTTTATCCTGGGGAGTGCAAAGCCACAGTCTCTCAAGTCTCTCCAGAGGGTGGTTTGCCCACTGCTTTATCCTGGGGAGTGCAAAGCCACAGTCTCTCAAGTCTCTCCAGCGGGTGGTTTGACCACTGCTTTATCCTGGAGAGTGCAAAGCTACAATCGCTCAAGTCTCTCCAGTGGGTGGGTTGCCCACTGCTTTATCCTGGTGAGTGCAAAGCCACAGTCTCTCAAGTGGATGCCTTTCTCCACTGGTTCTGGAGGGGCCTTGGTTCCCAGAGTGCTTCATCCTGCCAAGGACTGAGATAGTGGATGCCTTTCTCCACAGGTTCTGGAGGGGGCTTTGTGCCCAGAGTGCTTCATCCTGCCAAGGACTGAGGTAGTGGATGTGATTCTCCACTGGTTCTGGAAGGGGCTTTGTGCCCAGAGTGCTTCATCCTGCCAAGGACTGAGGTAGTGGATGTGATTCTCCACTGGTTCTGGAGGGGGCTTTGTGCCCAGAGTGCTTCATCCTGCCAAGGACTGAGGTAGTGGATGTGATACTCCACTGGTTCTGGAGGGGGCTTTGTGCCCAGAGTGCTTCATCCTGCCAAGGACTGAGGTAGTGGATGCCTTTCTCCACTAGTTCTGGAGGGGGCTTTGTGCCCAGAGAGCTTCATCCTGCCAAGGACTGAGGTAGTGGATGTGATACTCCACTGGTTCTGGAGTGGGCTTTGTGCCCAGAGTGCTTCATCCTGCCAAGGACTGAGGTAGTGGATGTGGTACTCCACTGGTTCTGGAGGGGTCTTGGTGCCCAGAGTGCTTTATCCTGCCAAGGACTGAGGTAGTGGATGTGATACTCCACTGGTTCTGGAGGGGGCTTTGTGCCCAGAGTGCTTCATCCTGCCAAGGACTGAGGTAGTGGATGCCTTTCTCCACTGGTTCTGGAGGGGGCTTTGTGCCCAGAGAGCTTCATCCTGCCAAGGACTGAGGTAGTGGATGTGATACTCCACTGGTCCTGAAGGGGGCTTGGTGCCCAGAGTGCTCCACGTGCAGTGTGGCCGGTACAATTCCCTCACCTGGGTGTGCGTGCCACGAGATTTGCGAGGTTCAGGTAGCATGATACGCCATGGAGGCAGCGACATACCCCACACTGCTGCGGCTGCACCTTCCACCTGCAGGTGCAAACAGCAATGGAAGAAATGCCTCATGGAAGCTGCCCAGGGTCCAGGAACTCTCCTCCAGCCTCAGACTACTGACCGCTGGGGATGGTAGCCATGTCAGCGGTGGTGCCTGTGTCCAAGGACGCCGCAGGGCCAGTGGCGGTGCTTGCGGCGGTGTCTGTTGCGGCAGTGCATGGCTCAGCACCTGCTGAGGGACACAGCAGGACGTCTCTTGCAGCCTCGGACGGCTGCCCACTGGGGAAGAGGCTGGGGACTGTCGCTGAGGCTGTAGACGTGCCGGTGGCGGTGCAGGTGGCGGTGCTTGTGGCGGTGTCTGTCGGAGCGGTGTGTGTTGCGTCAGTGCTGGTGGTGGTGCATGGCTCAGCACCTGCTGAGGGACGCAGCAGGACGTCTCCTGCAGCCTCGGACAGCTGCCCACTGGGGAAGAGGCTGGGGACTGTCGTCGAGGCTGTAGACGTGCCGGGGGTGGTGCTGGTGGCGGTGCAAGTGGCGGTGCAGGTGACGGTTGTGGTGGTGGGGCAGCTAGCGGTGTTCGCTGCCATACAGGTTGGCGTGGTCGTGGACAGAAAGTGTGACACTGGCCCCTCAGTAGGTGCCACCATGCCCTCTCCTGACCTGCTCTTCATCTTTTGGCCCTTCCCCAGCTTTGATGGTGCCGCAGTTGTCTTGCCACTATCCCCTTTGTTTTTTGCTGAGCCCTTGGTGGCTGGTACTTTCTGCTTCTCCCTCCGGGTTGTGGGCACCTTTTTCACCTTGGCAGGTGGCAGAATGTCCTTGCCCTTGCTACGTGGCACACTGGCAGCCCTGATGGGTGGCGCACTCAATGACCCCTTAGTTGCTGGCACCACTGTGCCTGGGGATTTTGTGGCTGAGGTGCTGGACTGGGACCTGGAAAGCCTGGCCCTAGGGGCAGGATGGGGGGGAGGTGAAGGGAAGAGGTCAAGGTTTGCCAGGAAAAGTTTTTTTGACACACTGGGACGGGAAGATGGAGGGGGTTTGGGAGTGGAGGTAGAGGTAGTGGTTGTAGGAGGTGTACGTCTGCTGAATTTGGGTGAAGGTGCATGGGCCGTAGGCTGTTGGGAGGTGGATGGCTGTTGGGTGGGTGTGTGCCTGCGTTTGTGTACTTTGGGAGGAGGGCTTACTGACACACTGGTAGAGGACACTGTGGCTGTGTGAATGGTAGTGGGGGTGGTGAGTGCACGTGAGCGGTGTGTGGTGATGGGCGTGCTGGTGATGGAGGCAGTGGCTGAGGATGTAGTGCATGCAGGTGTGAGTGGAGACGAGACAGGGAGGGAGGAGGAGGACGTGGAGGCGGGAGACACAGTGGAGGCAGTGGATGTTGCTGTGTCTGCATGGGGATGGTGCTTGTGTGAGTACCGGTGGGATGTGTGGTGCTTATGTTTGCCTGAGCCACTCTTGTGTGTTGATGAGTGTGCATGCTGGTCTGATGGTGTACTTGGGATAGGCTGAGGTACAGGGTTTAGGTCTGGGTGGAGGAAGTTGAAGGGGGGAGGCTGGACACAGGGACAATGGCTGCCATCAGTGCTGAGGCCAGAGCCTGAAATGCTCTGTGTTGGGCTGCCTGCCCAGAATGAATGCCCTCCAGGTATGCATTTTTTGTTGTTGCAAATGCCTCTCAACACCATGGATGGCATTCACAATGGTAGATTGCCCAACAGTGAGGGATCTCAAGAGGTCAATAGCCTCCTCACTTAGGGCAGCAGGGCTCACAGGGGCAGGGCCTGAGGTGCCTGGGGCGAAGGAGATGCCCACACACGCTGGGGGGCAGGTGGGAGGGCAGTGCTGGTAGGGGGGGTGGTGGCTGTACCTGTTGATGCGGTGGGCACAGAGGTGCCCCCCACCGCAAGGGAGCTCCCATCAGAGGAGGAGTCGCTGTCACTGCTGTCTGCTCCTGTCCTCGCCGTGGAGCTCCCCTCGCACTCCGTCCCACTGGTGGTTTTAGACTCCGTTGTTTCGCCCTCCAGGGCCAAGTGGGTTGCAGCTCCCTCCTGCTCCGGTGCCAATGCTCCTCCGCCTGATGATGCTATTGCACACAAGAACAGGGAGACCACAAAAAGGTGGGGGGGAGTCAGAAGAAAGACATGTTCAGTGCATGCAACACCACTACCCTTAACGGACACAACACACAGGGAGCAGCCCTCTGCACTACGCCATGCACTTACAGTTCCTAGAAATTTCAGCTGACCATGGGGTACGAGGCCTAAGACCAATTGCTGCACACCTGGAAGTCACAGGGGCCTGACTAGGTGTTGATGGCTATTACCACTGGTGGGTTTCGGAAGCCACATGGGTTGCCTCACAAGGGACCTTGCCTACCAAGTTCACCCTGGCCTAGGGGAACCCACTGCCCACCTCCCCCACCCAGACACCTCGTAATGGGCGCAGAGTCAGCTGAATGAGAGTGTATTCAACCCCTTGCAGCTGTGATGTCCTCAAGCGCCCATCCAACTCCGGATACGCCACCGCCAGGATCCGGAACATCAGAGGGGTCATGGTGCGACGGGCACCCCTCCCACGTTGGGAGGCCATCCCCAGCTGGGCCTCCGCCGTCTTCTTGCTCCAGCGGCGCAGGGCCTCCCATGTTTTGCGGCAGTGGGTGCTCCATCTGTGGTAGACCCCCAGGGTCCGATCGTCCTTGGCGATGGCACGCCAAATGCCCTTCTTCTGGTGGGTGCTGACCTAGAGGAATGGTACAGGGGGAAAGGAAATTACTTACCCATCCGGACCGTCATACTCATTGCCCCCCAGTTCCCACCCTTGCCCTGACACACATACACTCCCCATCCGCACATGCAGGCCTCAGTCCCCTCCCCATGTATCTTCCATCCACACCACTCCAAACAGGCATTGCCCACGCAGCATGCTCACATGGTCAGGGAGACCAGATCCTCAGGGTCTGCGCATGTTCCCAACATGTCCACCACTAGACAGCTCCAAGACTCTGATAGATAAAACACAGAGACTGAGAGAGTCCAAGCGGGGAAAAAGTTTATTAGGATGGGAACAGCTGGGAAGTAGACCTGTAGGAAACAAAAGGTTAAAACACACAATATCAAGATTATATCACATTGACGTTTACTAGACTATGATTATAAGCATTGTCATACTGTAACCATGGATAACTTAAGAAAGGACTAATAACTAGGCCTCAAGACTTCTGGCTACCTGGGAAGGAGTCAAGAATGATTAATACAACTTCTCAATGAAAATTTTCATGAAATGGTACACATTGACTAGGAATATAAGAACCTTCTAGAATTATGTTTTCAAAATCAAACATGGTCTTTTGTATGAGGACAAAAAATATTCTGAACGTTTCCGGGAACACAATAGGAATTGTATTAAGGACTTATTATGCACATATAATGTAACATCTAGAATTTTAACACCTAGTTTTATATGGAGAAAAAATGAATCGCGCACACTGCTGATTTCAACAAGAATATGCAAAATGCCATGAAATAATTGCGCACTCTGCAAGCGATCTGAAACATCAAGTTTTAAATGCGGGAATGAATCGCGCGTCTTGCCGATTCGAATGCCACCATGTAAATGCCAAGAAATTGTCACGCACAATGATTATCAAAGTTTTAATTGCAAGGAATGAATCGCACGTCTTTCCGATTCGAATGCCACCATGTAAATGCCAAGAAATGGTTGTGCACAATACTTATCAAGAGTTAAATGTAAGGAATGAATCGCGCATCTTGCTGATTCGAATGCCACCATGTAAATGCCAAGAAATGGTTGTGCACAATACTTATCAAGAGTTAAATGTAAGGAATGAATCGCGCATCTTGCCGATTCGAATGCCACCATGTAAATGCCAAGAAATGGTAGCGCACAATGAGTATCAAAGGTTAAACACAAGGAATGAATCGCGCATCTTGCCGATTCGAATGCCACCATGTAAATGCCAAGAAATGGTTGCGCACAATGAGTATCAAGGGTTAAACACAAGGAATGAATCGAGCGTACTGCCGATTTGAATACCACCATGTAAATGCCAAGAAATGGTAGCGCACAATGAGTATCAAGAGTTAAATGCACGGAAATGAATTGCGCGCCTTGCCAATTCGAATGCCACCATGTAAATGCCAAGAAATGGTAGCACACAATTAGTATCAAGAGTTAAATACAAGGAATGAATCGCTAGACTTGCCGATTCGTATGCCAATATGCAAATGTCTAGAAATGGTCGCGCACACTGTTGCCGACCCGAATCTCAAAAGTCAAATGCCAAGAATGAATCGCGCGTCTTGCCGATTCAAATATCAACATGTAAATGCCAGAAACCAAGAGCACATTCACACGCACAACGAAAAATCTTCCAATATGAAAACTAGGCCCAAGAACGCGAATGCCTTCGAAAACGGGATCAGGGGCCCAGCCCGACCTCCGTCTTACCGCCCTGATCAAGGATCACCAATACAATGAAGGGCAAGGCCTGGAAAATCAAGGTAGGCCTCTGGAACAGGAGCTCAGGAAATTGCTGCTGCTCTGCACTAGGACCTCTGAATAGTGAGCACGTGGAGCTGGGCTGGCTCCCTTATATAGAGTCTGGCCCAGCCCACAAACCACACCCAGTCATGCTGCAGCGAAAGCTTCTAGAAGGCCCTGGAAAGGGACCACACCCTGACACACTCTGAAAGCCTGCAGCAATACATTGCAAATGAACAGTATTTACAAGCACCTTGAATATAAGTCTTCAGGATTAAACTCTGCAATGCAAAAGGTTAAACAGCAGCATATCAACATAATGCATGAATTATGTTATCTGATAAGTGTTGGGTTTTTGCATTCCATTCGCCCGTATAGCGCGCACTGCCCTGATGTTGACAGTACTCCCCTCTCCCAAACGCGCTCTTGGGCCTGGCTTGCCTGGATTGAGACGATGAAAACGCCCCACAAGTAGTGGAGCATGAATATCAGCTGTGGAAACCCATGAGTTACTTTCAGGGCCATAACCTTTCCACGAAATAAAGTACCATAGGTTACGCCCTCTCAGTTTGGAATCCAACACCTTCTTGACTTCGTATTCCATTTCCCCCTGTACTAGAACTGGAGCTGGATGTGGACGGACCTTCTGGACTGCCTTTTTTAGGAGGGAAGTGTGAAACACTGGATGAATACGTAATGACCTTGGTAATTGCAGTTTATAGGTCACAGGATTGATTTGCTGAAGGACAGTGTAGGGACCTATGAATTTGGGATTAAACATGTGCTTTTTCTTGAAGTCTATGGGGGTCATTCTGACCCCGGCGGTCTAAGACCGCCGGGGCCAGGGTCGGCGGGAGCACCGCCGACAGGCCGGCGGTGCCCCGCAGGGCATTCTGACCGCGGCGGTTCGGCCGCGGTCAGAAGAGGCAAACCGGCGGTCTCCCGCCGGTTTACCGCTGCCCTTAGAATCCCCCATGGCGGCGCAGCTTGCTGCGCCGCCATGGGGGATTCTGACACCCCCTACCGCCATCCTGTTCCTGGCGGTTCGCCCGCCAGGAACAGGATGGCGGTAGGGGGTGCTGCGGGGCCCCCGTAAGAGGGCCCCGAAAAGTATTTCAGTGTCTGCTAAGCAGACACTGAAATACGCGACGGGTGCAACTGCACCCGTCGCACCCCTGCAACCACGCCGGCTCAATTCTGAGCCGCCGTCCTCGTTGCAGGGTCATTTCCTCTGGGCCGGCGGGCGCTCTTTTGGAGAGCGCCCGCCGGCCCAGAGGAAATGTCTGAATGGCCGCCGCGGTCTTTTGACCGCAGTGCGGTCATTCAGCGGCGGTACCCTGGCGGACGGCCTCCGCCGTCCGCCAGGGTCAGAATGAGGCCCTATATGTCTTGTAGAAAGCCACACTTTATCACCTGGTTGATACTGAGGTCCCTCACAATGTTTCTTGTCGTAATGCTTTTTGTATTTTTGTTTGGCTTTTTCTAAATGTTGTTATATCAATTTCTGGGTTTGGTGAAGGTGTCGATTGGTTTCCGACACAGCTGGTTTAAGAGAACTTTCTTGAGGGATCGTCATGGGCAAGGTGTTAGGATGATAGCCAAACAAGCCAAAAAAGGGTGTAACACCAGTGGAGGTGTGAAATGAGTTATTGTAAACTAACTCAGCTAACCAGAGCATTGATGTCCAAGAATAAAGTGCTTTCTCAGCGTAAGCACGCAGGTATTGCTTCAATGTCTGATTTAGTCTCTCAGTTTGACCGTCTGTTTGAGGATGATGGCTCGTAGATAGTGTGGACGTGACTTGAAGTGTTCTGCACCATGTTTTCCAGAAATTGGAGGCAAATTGCGACCGTCGATCAGAGAGAATCCTTTTTGGCAGCCCGTGATAACGAACCACTCTATTCAGTAAGATGGTTGCTAGTTCGCTGGAGGTGGGCAATTTCTTACAGGCAATGAAATGTCCATATTTCGTGAGACTATCTACTACCACAAGGATTACTGAATGTTGTTGAACCATTGGTAGTCCTGTAATGAATTCTAAAGAGATGTGTTCTCAAGGTCGCCATGGAGTTGGGAGCGGATGCAACAACTCTTTCGGTTTTGAATGACTTATCTTGATGCGAGCACAGACTTCGCAGTTGTTTACCATTGTTTTGATGTCTTTTGTCAGAGTAGACCACCAAAAGTAGCATTGGATTAATTCAAGAGTTTTAGGAGTACCTGGATGACCTGCCGTAGGTATAACATGCAACCAATGAAATATTAGCTTGGGAAGCTTGATAGTGGGCACGAACAAGCGAGCGTCATGGAAAGGTAGTCCTTGCTTTATTGACCTTTTGGGATCTGCTTGAGCCCATGTGTGCCATTTTTCAATGGTGACGGAATTACGGATGTCTTCAAAGAAATCTTCAGTTTTTATGATGCATAGGACTTTGTCTGGAGCAATGATAGCTCTGGAGGGTTGGACTGTAGGCAACGTGGTAGACTCTTGGCGGGACAAGGCATCTGCTTTGCGATTGTCTTTACCACGACGGAAAGTTACCACAAAATCAAATTCAGCAAAAAACAACATCCAGCGTAATTGCCGAGGAGTCAAAAGTCTGGCTGAACTCATGAACTGGAGATTGCGATGATCAGTATATACTGTAACAGTGTACTTGGCACCCAACAAATGATGTCTCCATTCTTTAAAGGCGTCACAAATCGCCAGAAGCTCTTTTTCAGCAATGACATAGTTCTGTGCAGCTTCGTTCAGCTTTCGAGACATGTAAGCTACAGGATGAAGTTGGCCAGTGTCTTTGCTTCATTGTGACAAAAATGCACCAATTGCCACATCTGAGGCATATGCTTCCACTATGAATGGATGAGCCACATCAGGGTGAGTCAAGACTGGGGCAGTGGAAAAAGCTTCTTTCAAAGTTGAAAAGGCTTGATCAGCTTCTGGGGACCAAAAAACTTTTCTTTCTGTCTCAATAACTTAGTGATTGGGGCCACTGTTTGAGAGAAATGGTTTATAAACCTGTGGTAAAAGTTTGCAAACCCCAGGAAACATTGTACATCTCGAACAGTCTTTGGAGTGGGCCAATCAGATACAGCTTGCACTTTCTTTTTTGCCATGACCATACCTTGAGGGGTAAGGATAACCCGTAAAAACTCAACTGTGGTAACATGAAACTCACACTTGGTCAGTTTGCAATATAAATGGGGCTTTCGAATAGCTGTGAGAATTTTCTTGACATGTTGCACATGTTCGGTTTCATTGTCAGAGTAGATCAAAATGTCATCGATGTAGACTATTGCAAATATGTCGAGATACTCTCTAAGAACGTCATTCAGGAAAAATTGAAATGCTGCTGGAGCATTACACAGACCAAAAGGCATGACGGTGTATTCAAAGAGACCATATCTTGTCTTGCATGCCGTTATCCATTCGTCGCCCTTTCTCATTCTGACTAAATGGTAAGCACCTCGTAGATCGAGCTTAGTGTAGACTTTAGCTTCTTTTACTTGTTCCAGCAAGACAGGAATCAGGGGCAAGGGGTATTTATTCTTGATGGTGACCTTGTTCAAACCCCTATAGTCAATACAAGTTTGAAGATCTCCATTCGCCTTAGGGACAAAAAACAAAGGAGAGGCTGCAGTAGACTTAGAAGGGCGGATGACACCATTCTCCAAGAATTGATCTAGATACTTTCGTAAATGTTGATTTTCATGTTCTGACAGGGCATATACACGACAGCTGGGGAGGATCGCTCCTGGGATTAGATCAATTTGACAGTCATAAGGTCAATGAGGAGGCAAGGTTTCTGCTTCTTTTTCATCGAATACATCTCCATAGGATGAATATTGTCTCAGCAACTTTATTTCTTTCTCCGCTGCAGTGGCTATGTAAGAGTTGCAATCTTTGGTTACTTGAGACGTCTGGAAGCGTTTTTCTTTACATTGAGCTGAAGAGAACACGACCTTCCGTTCTGCCCAATTAATCTCAGGATGGTGATGAGTTAACCAGGGTAAGCCAAGGATAATTTCACACTGAGGAGCATGGATCATGTCAAGGATGAGTTTCTCTTTATGTTTGGTTCTTTGGTTCTTCCCCTCACAGATCACCGACAAGGGGACAGTCTGAAGAGTTACTGGGCCTCCAGTCAAGAGTTTTACATCTACTGCTTGTATTATTTCTGGAGTCTTCTTCTTGATACATGGGATCCCCCATGCGCGAACCAATTGGGCGTCAACAAGTTCCCGGTAGCCCCAGAATCTACGAGGGCCTTCTTGAAATAGTTATTTTTCTTTACTTGAACTTTTATGCCCAGCTTGAGATGTCTAGACTGTGAAGGGTCCACAGTGACACCCAAGAGCAACCCTTCTTTACATCTTGGGTGATTTAGTTTTCCGGCTCGACTTGTGCATTGGCTGCAAGTTTTCTTGACAGGACCTAATTTGCTCTTTGGTTTGATTGGACATTCTTTGGCGAAATTACCCTTGCGCCCGCAATAAAGACATTGTCCATTCTTTCTATGTAGGCCCTTTTCGTCTTTGGTCAAAGGCCTCCTGATTGTTCAGATTTCCGTAGGTTCTGGAGTTCTTTCTTTCTGGGTTCTTGATTCTCCATTATCGTGAACACGCCAGGAATATTTCTCAGTCTTTTTGCATGTTCCCCTTCGTTCTGCTAAACGATGATCCAGTCTCAAAACAAGGTTTATTAGATCTTGACAGTCTGTAGGCTGCGGGTCTATTTGAGCAAGGATGTCTTTTAACTCCTCCTTGAGTCCTTTGTAGAACAAGGCCTCTTGCTTTTCTTCAGGCCAGGATGTCTCGGCTACCAGCCGATTAAAGTTAGCTAAGTAGGACACTAAGGGGGTCATTATACCGAGGTTGCGGGAGCCAGAATACCGCCAGTGCTGGCGGTATGGCTGGCTCCGTATTTTGACTTTTCCGCTGGGCCAGCGGACGGTAACAGAGTTACCGTCCGCTGGCCCAGCGGAAAAGTCACATCAACATTGCCGCTGGCTCGTAATTGACTCGGCGGCAATGCTGATGTGCAGCGGGTGCAGTAGCACCCGTCGCGCATTTCACTGCCCGAAATTTGGGCAGTGAAATGCGCGACGGGGCTCTGCCTGGGGGCCCCCTAAGTCCCCTTACCGCCAGCCTCTTCCTGGCGGTGCAAACTGCCAGAAACAGGCTGGCGGTAGGGGAGTCATAATCCCCAGGACAGCGCTGCTTGCAGCGCTGCCCTGGCGGATTATCACCGCCGGGGCAAAAATGGCGGAATACCGCCGGCCCCGGCGGTGCGACCGCGGCGATACCGCTGCGGTCAAAATATGGGTTTTTGTACCGCCAGCCTGTTGGCGGTACGAACGCCACTTTAACCCTGGCGGTCACCGACCGCCAGGGTTGTAATGACCCCCTAAATCCTGGTTACCTTGTCGCAAGTCTAATAATTCACGATCTGCCGACAATGTCACAATTCTACAATCAAATGCTCGTTCAAACTCACAAACAACATTTCTCCAATTATAAAGCAGGGGACTGTCTTTACGCACAAGAGGAATTGCCCAGGTAGCTGCGTCCCCAGTCAGATATGATAAAAAGAAAGCCACCCTGGATTGGGCATCAGGGAAAGTGTGTGGTCGGCAGGTAAAATGTAATTCCACTTGAACCAGGGAAGATTGCGCTTTCAAGGGATTGCCTATGAAACGTTCTGAAGGAGCTAGGGGAATGGCCAAAGGAATGTTGAGGGAAATGTTAGTAGGAGGATTACCTCCAGAAGCCTGAGAAGAAGGACCAGGCCAAGACACACCTAAGGGATTTTGTTCCTTCTTCTCTACCTTTTCCTGTAACTGACTCACTCTCTCAGCTAGTCTGGCTGCTATATCTTTTGATGACACTACCTCTGCTTTGAGCTGCGTGATAACATTGACTAGCTCGTCCAATGTGGCCATGCTGAGAACACACGCAAACCAGGAGGATAATTAATTTGTGGGCTCACTATTCTGTCAGGGAGTCCAGATCCTCGGGTCTGCGCACGTTCCCAACATGTCCACCACTAGACAGCTCCAAGACTCTGATAGATAAAACACAGAGACTGAGAGAGTCCAAGCGGGGGAAAAGGGGATTAGGATGGGAACAGCAGGGAAGGAGACCTGTAGGAAACAAAAGGTTAAAACACACAATATCAAGATTATATCACATTGACATTTACTAGACTATGATTCTAAGCATTGTCATACTGTAACCATGGATAATTTAAGAAAGGACAAATAACTAGGCCTCAAGACTGGAAAGGAATCAAGAATGATTAATACAACTTCTCAATTAAACTTTTCATGAAATGTTACACATTGACTAGGAATATAAGAAGCTTCTAGAATTATGTTTTCAAAATCAAACATGGTCTTTTGCATGAGGACAAAAAATAATCTGAAGGATTCCGGTAACACAATAGGAATTGTATTAAGGACTTATTATGCACATATAATGTAACATCTAGAATTTTAACACCTAGTTTTAAATGCAGAAAAAATTAATTGCGCACACTGCTGATTTCAACAAGAATATGCAAAATGCCATGAAATGATTGCGCACTCTGCAAGCGATCTGAAACATCAAGTTTTAAATGCGGGAATGAAACGCGCGTCTTGCCGATTCGAATGCCACCATGTAAATGCCAAGAAATTGTCACGCACAATGATGATCAAAGTTTTAATTGCAAGTAATGAATCGCGCGTCTTGCCGATTCGAATGCCACCATGTAAATGCTAATAAATGGTAGCGCACAATGAGTATCAAGGGTTAAACACAAGGAATAAATCATGCTTCTTGCCGATTCTAATGCCACCATGTAAATGCCAAGAAATGGTATCGCACAATGAGTGTCAAGGGTTAAACACAAGGAATGAATTGCGTGTCTTGCCGATTCGAATGCCACAATGTAAATGCCAAGAAATGGTAGCGCACAATGAGTATCAAGGGTTAAACACAAGGAATGAATCGCGCGTCTTGCCGATTCGAATGCCACCATGTAAATGCCAAGAAATGGTAGCGCACAATGAGTATCAAGAGTTAAATGCACGGAAATGAATCGTGCGCCTTGATGATTCGAATGCCATCATGTAAATGCCAAGAAATGGTAGCACACAATGAGTATTAAGAGTTAAATACAAGGAATGAATCGCGTGACTTGCCGATTCGTATGCCAATATGCAAATGTCTAGAAATGGTCGCGCACACTGTTGCCGACCCGAATCTCAAAAGTCAAGTGCCAAGAATGAGTCGCGCATTTTGCCGATTCAAATATCAACATGTAAATGCCAGAAACCAAGAGCACATTCACACGCACAAGGAAAAATCTCCCAGTATGAAAACTAGGCCCAAGAACTCAAATGCCTTTGAAAACGGGATCGGGGGCCTAGCCCGACCTCCGTCTTACCGCCCTGATCAAGGATCGCCAATACAATGAAGGGCAAGGCCTGGAAGATCAAGGTAGGCCTCCAGAACAGGAGCTCAGGAAATTGCTGCTGCTCTGCACCGGGACCTCTGAATAGTGAGCACGTGGAGCTGGGCTGGCTCCCTTATATAGAGTCTGGCCCAGCCCACAAACCACACCCAGTCATGCTGCAGAGAAAGCTTCTAGAAGGCCCTGGAAAGGGACCACACCCTGACACACTCTGAAAGCCTGCAGCAGTACATTGCAAATGAACAATATTTACAAGCATCTTGAATATAAGTCTTCAGGATTAAACTCTGCAATGCAAAAGGTTAAACAACAGCATATCAACATAATGCATGAATTACGTTATCTCATAAGTGTTGGGTTTTTGCATTCTAGTCGCCCGTAGCGCGCGCACTGCCCTGATGGTGACACACAGTGTACTCACCTGTTTGTCTGGAGGACCGTACAGTTGCGTGTAGTGGGGGAGGACCCCATCCACTAGTTTCTCCAACTCCTCCGAAGTGAAGGCAGGGGCCCTTTCCCCAGACACATGAGCCATCGTCGCTTCTAGACTCAGGTCACAGCAGCACTTGCAGTGTAGGTCTTCTCCTGTTGAAGGTCAGGTATCAAGTGAGTGAACAGACAGAAAATGGCAGTCACGTCCGCGGTGGTGCGTACCGTCACCGCTGGCGTACATCGTCATTGGCTCCTGGGACCCATAGAGCCCAATGTTAACCAATGCAGAATTGCGCTGCGGTCTTCGACTGCCCACCGCAACGGTGTACAATGCCAGCGCAGTTAACTCATATCCCCTTGTCCCACCTTACAGGTCAGGCAGCCGCCATTTCAGGAGGCCACATGGGAGGGATGTTAACTGCGTCACACCTATCTAGGCCGGGAATATAGACAGATATCGACACATTGCGGATTAATAACGTTTCTGCAAATAACAGATTGTGATACCTCAGTGTTGGATGACTCTCTGCTTGCTGTTCTCCTCCATAGGGCACGTCCGCTGGGGCAGGTGATAAGATGGCGGCATCCTCTGGTGTACAGACCCCTGGTGGACCTGTCGACAATGGAAGAGAGACACATCCTAGTCACATACAGACTTGATCGTGCAACAATCCAGGAACTGTGTGCCCAGTTGGAGCCGGACCTGATGTCAGCTATCCGCCATCTCACAGGAATCCCCCCTCTAGTACAGGTCCTGTCTGTACTCCATTTCCTGGCCAGTGGCTCTTTTCAAACAACAGTGGCCATGGCATCAAGGGTCCCGGCCAATGTTCTCTAACGTGTTATCCAGAGTGTTGTCTGCCCTGCTGAAACACATGCGCAGCTACATCGTGTTCCCTTAGGTGGAGGATTTGCCCACAGTGAAAGGTGACTTTTATGCCCTGGGACATATCCCCAACATCATTGGTGCCATTGATGGTACACATGTGGCATTTGTCCCCCCCCCGCAGGAATGAACAGGTGTATAGAAACCAGAAGAGCTACCATTCTATGAATGTGCAGATGGTGTGTTTGGCAGACCAGTACATCTCCCATGTCAATGCCAAGTATCCTGGCTCAGTGCATGATGCTTACATTTTGAGGAATAGCAGCATCCCTTATGTGATGGGGCAACTCCAGAGGCACCGTGTGTGGCTAATAGGTGAGCCTAAAGTTCCCACACAGTTTAATTTGCTGTCTGGGTATGGGGCTGTCCCTAAGGGTTAGTGTGTGTCTAACAGTTGTCCCTCGACATTTGCAGGTGACTCTGGTTACCCCAACCTGTCGTGGCTACTGACCCCAGTGAGGAATCCCAGGACAAGGGCAGAGGAACGCTACAATGAGGCACATGGGCAAACTAGGAGGGTGATCGAACGCACCTTCGGCCTCCTGAAGGCCAGGTTCCGGTGCCTCCATCTGACAGGTGGCTCCCTATACTACTCACCGAAGAAGGTGTGCCAGATAATCGTGCCTGCTGTATGCTGCACAACCTGGCTTTGCGACGGCAGGTGCCTTTTCTGCAGGAGGATGGGCCAGATGGTGGTCTTGTGGCAGCTGTGGAGCCTGTGGACAGTGAAGAAGAGGAGGCAGAAGAAGAGGATATCGACAACCGAAACAACATCATCATGCAATACTTCCAGTGAGACACAGGTAAGAAGATGCCACTGCTTCCCACATCTCATTCTATTGTTGGCACTAGCATAAGTCTGTCATTTTCATTTAGCGTATGAACCCTGACTTGTCACTTTGACTTTCCATTTTACAGATCTGGGTCCCACTTTGTGCCCTCTGCTATGTTTACTGCTGGCCTACAGCTGTGTTACATTGGTATGTGAACAAGTAAATTGACATTGCTATATTCCATATGGGCTGGGGGGATGGTGGAGGTATGTCCATGTCAGAGTCCAGTCTATTTGTTTCACAGGTGCATTGTCCAAAGGGGCATAGGAAGTGGAGCAATGGCAGTTTAAGGATGGACAGGGTGACATAGCTGGACAGAAGGGTGACATTCAGGGGGGTCTCATTTCCTGGCGGGATCTTGGCAATGTTCTCTGTCTTGTTCCTGGATCTCAGGGACGGTTTGCGGGGTGGTTCTCCATCTGCAGTGGGTGGGGTGCTGGGGGCCTGTTGTTCCTGTGGCGGTGCCTCCTGTCCACTAGCGCCGGCGGAGGTGGAGGGCTGTTCATCGTTCCGGCTAGTGTCAGGGGCCCCTTGTTGTACCACTGTGTCCCTCCTGGTGTTGAGAAGGTCTGCCAGCACCCCTGCAATGGTGACCAGGTTGGTGTTAATGGACTTCAAGTCCTCCCTGATCCCAAGGTAGTAATCCTCCTGCAGCCGCTGGGTCTCCTGAAACTTGGCCAGTACCGTTGCCATCGTCTCCTGGGAATGATGGTAAGCTCCCATGATGTTAGACAGTGCCTCGTGGAGAGTGGGTTCCCTGGGCCTGTCCTCCCCCTTTTGCACAGCAGTCCTCCCAGTTTCCCTGCTATCCTGTGCCTCTATCCCCTGAACCGTGGCCCACTGCCACTACCCCCAGGTCCCTGATTTTCTTGGGTTGGTGGGTTTGCCTGGGTTCCCTGTAGTGGTGGACACACTGCTGATTGACATGTCCTGGGGACAGAGGGATGGGCCTGCTGGGTGGGTGCTGTGCTGGTGTTTCCTGAGGGGGAGGCTCTGTAGTGGCTTGTGACAGTGTCAGGGGAACCGACTGTCCCGAGGTCCCTGATGGGCCGGGCTGGTCATCTTGATCCAGTTGTGCAGAGCTGCAGTCATCACTGTGGGCCTCTTCTGTGGGGGGGACTGGATATGTCTGGCACCTCCTGTCCGGTGACGATGGGTAGGGGTCCTGTTGGGGTGTAAATGCATATTTATTGTATCTGTGTGTGCCATCTTGTGCAATGGGTGGTTGACCCTCTACTGCAGTGCTTGCATTATTGGCTTGGTCCTTGTGTGATTGGTGATTTTGGGGCATGAGTGAGTCTCTGTAGTGGACATGCTTGGGTGATGGGTGTCCATGCATTGGTGTTACATGCAGGGCTTGGTTTTGGGATGTATGGGTTGTGTTGGTGGGGTATCTGTGGGTTGTTGGGGTGATGGGTGTGAGGGTAAGGGTGGGAGTATGTGATGGCATGCAGGTGGGGTGGGGGTTAAGGTAGTAAAGATTTGCCTTACCAGAGTCCAGTCCTCCTGCTACTCCTGCAAGGTCCTCAGGATGCAGTATTGCCAAGACTTGCTCCTCCCATGTTGTTAGTTGTGGGGGAAGAGGTGGGGGTCCACCGCCAGTGCTCTGTACAGCAATCTGGTGTCTGGAGACCACGGAACGCACCTTTCCCCGTAGGTCGTTCCACCCCTTTCTGATGTCATCCCGTGTTCTTGGATGCTGTCCCACTGCGTTGACCCTGTCGACAATTCTGCGCCATAGCTCCATCTTCCTAGCAATGGATGTCTGCTGCACCTGTGATCGGAATAGCTGTGGCTCTACCCGGACGATTTCCTCCACCATGGCCCTGAGCTCCTCCTCAGAGAACCTGGGGTGTCGTTGAGGTGCCATGATGTGGTGTGGGTGATGTGTGAGGTGGTGTCTGTTGTGATGTGTGAGGGTGTTTGTTGGTCTGTGTTGTTTGAGGTGCGTGGATGTTGTGTAAGTGATGGTGCTGTGTGTCTGTGGATGCTGGTGTAGTTTTAGGTAGTGTCTCTCTCTGGCCTGCTTTCAAATTTTTGGTAGTAAGGGTTTGTGGGTAATGTGGGTGTGTGCTTTATATTGGATTGGGTGTGTGGGTGTGGTGTGTGTATGTGTATCAGGTGTGTGTATTTCAAATTGTCCAATGTGGTTGTGTTTTGTAAGTGTGTGTGTATTTTGAGCGCAGCGGTGTGTTCCTCCAATGGATTACCGCAGTGGAAAGACCGCCACATTGATTCGTGGGTCGTGACAGTGTGGGTGTATTCTTGTTGGCGTGACGGTGTCGGTTTTGCTATCGCCAGTTTATCACTGATCTTTGGTGTGGCGGACTTGTGTGGGTGTCTGTATTGTGGCGGATTCCAGGCTGTGGGTCGTAATACCTGTAGCGGAATTCTGCGGCCGCAGCAATATGTTGGCGGTCTTCTGCACGGCGGTAAGCGGGATTTACCGCCAGGGTTGTAATGAGGGCCATAGTCATGAAATGAAGAAAGAATATTGTCCATGCCTTTAAAGAGCTGATTCATTATCCTTTGGAAGACTGATTATGCAGAGTACAGGCCAGAATGCATGCAGCACAACTGGAATGCCTCTTGAAATGTGATAAACGCAGTGAGTCTTTGTGCAAGCCTTCATGGTGATATTCAGCCATGAAATTGAGAATGGTGAAAACCATGTCATAACTGAGGGTGGCCACCATATTGTCAGTAAGTGGCAAGAGTTGGTTCTCTCCCACCATTGGTGATTCACTTAGCATAAGTCTATGCATAGTTTCACTTCACCAGTGCTATTTTTAGCAACGGCCACAGGTGGTAACCGCTGGAGTGCTGTAATAAGTTGAGTGATACCATCAGCTTGCCAAAAGGCTTCCTATTTTTCATTCCTTATTGGCAATGGAATATTGTACACATTTTGTTTGTCAGGCTCCTCTTCATCTTTCAGAGCTACCTCATGCTGGAAATCCTTTCAGGCATCCCAAATCCTTTCTAAAAATGTTTTCTTCTACGACATCATCTAGCACATTCTTCATGACACCGAACATGTATGGTTCTTTACAAGGGTAAATTATCACCGAAAGACTCTGTTGATTCGACCAACTCAAAATGTTCACACCATGGTCAACTACATACTCCCTTGCAGTTGGGTGCCTTCCACCAAAGCTTAATTCTGCCTTAAATATGTCTTCCAGCTTGATTTGTTGCCCATCGTAGGCAACATACTAAAGAATACTTTTATATACTGTACGCACCTGGCATGGTGCGGCTGTGGCACAGTTTATCCTTGCCAGGAAATTGCTATAAATTTCCACAGTGGTAATGGTTATATTTAAGTCAGAGTCTACCACTACTTCCATATCTGACTCAGTGATTTGCACTGAACATCTGGATTGGCTTTCATCAATACTCCCTCCCGGGATTACCACTAATAGAACAGGATCCTAGAGTCATCTCTCCCCGTGCCGCCCAACAGTTCCGCTGCTTCATCACTTTCTCTCGTGCCTTTGATTGCATCTTGACAGTGCTTGCTTATTGCCTCCCTGATTGTGCTGTTTTCCGCTTGTTCTTCCTTGACTTTCATCTTTTATTTTGCTTTTCTTTTTCTGACTGTCTCTTTATTCTGCTTTTTCCTCCTGACTTTCATCTTTCTACTGCTTTTTTCTGCTTTTCCTCTTGACTTTCATCTCTTACTACTGCTTTTTCTTCTTGACTTTGATCTCTTTATTCTGCTTTTTTCTTCCGTCTCTCCTGTTTCCCTTCTTATCTTGTAAATTTATACTGTTGCTTTGCTTTCCCCTCCTGCTTTGACTGCTTCGGCTCGTTTTTGTCAGATATCTAACGTCTCAGGAGCAGAATCACAGATAGCTCCTAATGCCCAACCCTAGGCTCTCCAACTCCCAGAGAGACTAATCTGAGGTGTAGAGCAGTCCAGGGGGAGCAAATGGTATGTGGATAAAGAAGAGGTTGCCAAAGTCTTTGTTATTTCCAGATTCTTCCTCTTCAATCTGTTCTGACAATTTGTTGAATTGTTTCTCAGGACTGTAATAAATAAAATCTCATAAATACACTTATTCAACGTTTCCATTTCTCTATTCAATTATTTAACAGTTCGTACAGTATATGAGATATAGCCACGTACTCTTAATAGACCTAGCATTAGCTTCTCTTCTGGAATTTCCTGTTGACTAATCTTTTGTCATTCTTATACCTCTAATATGATAGGATTGTATTAACTTTTGACTTAAATAGCTCTAAACATACACACACATTATCTATCTATCTATCTATCTATCTATCTATCTATCTATCTATCTATCTATCTATCTATCTATACACACACACACACACACACATTAATACTCTTTTTGTCTTTTAATAGGTACTTGCGTGAATACTGCTGCTGAAGACTTGCTTGTGATGCAGAATGAAGGCAAGATAATTTGTTTCCTATTTTCAACTGAGAACGGAATTTATGTTCATCAACAATACCGAGCTAAGCGTTAATTTTCTAGAGACCATGACCCAAGTGAGGAATTCTTACTAGTTATAACTGGTTAGTTCCTGTCTCAGTTTATACAGTACTAGAAAATGACCACTATCTAAATGCCACTTGGTGCACCTGAATTAGTATGAAACAAAATTGCCGTCTCCACCTTAAGGAAAGCTCTACTCCACGAAAAACCAAATGTGCCAGTGTGAATACACTAACTGAATTATTCTCCTGAAAAGGGACCGCTACTCAAATAAGCGCATGGGCAAGCACGATACATTAACTTCAAACTCTACTCTAGAAAGTCTGCTTTCCACAACTGATACGCATGAGTATGCAAACTATTGTCTGTAGACACTGCTCTGTAGAGGGAGGTCGCTACTTGCCACAAGACCCACATGAGCAGATGCAAAATACTGACTACAGACACTATTCAATGGAGAGAACACTAATCACAACAAGATGCACATAAGCAATATACTTCCCGATGTCGCTAAAACGTTGAAGATACTGACTAACTCTAGGCAACGCTGCAAAGCACAGGTAGGTCTACTCTAGAGGAATGCCAAGGTGAAGTGCGCATTTTAGAACTTGAAGTGCTCTCAAAATTGTACTGCTAGACCCCCCCGAAGATTCCAAGGAAGGCTGTCAAAGACTAGACCCCTAACCTTGAAATCCTCAGGTGATTAAGGGAAGTCCAACTGAGAGCTCTGATACTGGCCTTTTGAGAGGGGAGCTTTCTGACAGTTTTCCTGCCTTCCACCAAGACCGACCAATCACCCCTCCCGTCTCCCAGGGCCTACTTAATGGAGGCCGCAGCACAGACGCATGCAGTGAGCATGCCAAATGCAAGCTGGGCTGTGCCCAGCACCATGACCCCTGGTTCCCTGCATAGTTGCAGGTACGATACCGCTGTCCTCCATGCCCTGGACACCAGATGCCCCAGCGAACACTGCTGCCGAGTTGCATCGCACTCTACGGTAGGACCATTCTCCTGCACCAGCTGCACTTTCTCCTGTCCACCATCACTTTGCAGACCACCAGAAGGAGATGTCTTCTCCAGGTCCCTTTTCCTAGTATGTTCACCAGTGGTTTATGATCAGCACATATGAGGAAATCTCTTCTCTATGAAAAATTAAACATGGTCACATGCATGCCAAAGGACCCTATTCTAATATTGAGTTTTTAGACCTAGGATCTTTCAGTTTACGTGAAGCAAAGGTACTGGATGCCCCAGCGAACACTGCTACACCAGCAGCCATGCCACACCAGCAGCGACCCGCAAACTTCACTTCTACTCCTCAACACGCGCTCCATTACCAAGCACTCCACTTGTTGTAATTTAGTAGCAATTAGATTAAGCATTAGCAGAAGACATCTTGTATTTAGCAACTATTGTGAACATTTCGCGGAATCCATTTTGTATTCATGGCAGCCATTATCTCTGCCACATGCTGCCATGTGCTCGCCATGTGCTCTTTCCTACCTTCCTGTTAACTACTCTTGAAAATCTGTCTAGTGACAAGTTATATTTAGCATCTCCCACTTTCTCACATGCCCAGTAAGATCTGCAGCTGTTAGTAATTAGTAACCGACAGTAATGTGTCTACTAGTCCTTGAAAACTGTTAGTCCCTCGTACCTGTTGACTGTGCATTTCCATATGACCTTATATGTATACAAGTCTTGCTTCTATAATTGTACCACCTTCTTTTAGCCCCTGCGTGGGTATAAAAGGACCATGCTCTCTTAGTTAGGTGTGCTACTTCAAACATTACCAAAGGGTGCTGTTTTAACTGTGGTACCACCTGATGAGGTTTAATAAACTTTGTCTTTTATTTCAGTTTCTGTGCCAACTTCTTCCTATATGGTCTGAGGACTTTGTGCAGAGAAGGACGAACCCCTTGCACTAGTAGGCCTTGCTGAGGCTTACTTCGACAAATTGGCGCAGAACAGGGATTCATCGGCGACTCGGACGCCTGATGGATTGGTCGCGACGAAGGATTGGGATCTCGCTGTGGACGATCAATGCCTGAGGCGACCCGAGTCTTGGCAACCACAGCGTTTTTCCCTTCTTTCTGATTTGACCATCCAGGTGGCGCCGGTCCTCGACTGAGATCCTTTTTGTTAATTTGTCATGCAGTGACCATTTGGTCGATTTTAGAACTTGGCAGTTGGAACCTGGACGCCCTGTGATTGGTAAGAGCCGTTTTACGGCACTTGCTGTGGGTTTTGATGCCTTTGTTTCACCACTTACTGTGGCTCTCGTGTTTTGGGTGACTAGTCAATTTGTGTCCTTTAATTGATATATAAATTGCAATTTATATAGGCAGGTAATGAGGAGAATTTTCTCCAATTTATTTTTTTATTTGAACGGCACCTTAAGTGCTACTTTGATTATAATACTGCATATTCTGCACTATTTTTGGCATGCTGTTTTTAGCGCACTTCGTAGGGTGTGTTGCTTTTGTAATGGTACCAATTTGAGACTGGAAGAATTGCAACCGGCACCCCCAGAGGGGACGCCCAATAGAGATATGTATGTTAAACATGGTCTTTCTTCTATAATGTACAGCACATTATGGAATAAATACACTTGTGCGGATGATGAGTTACGTTGGGCTAAGCATGGGTCATTTGATTTGCGAAAGATTGAGTATGTGGAACAATGTATGTGTAAGCGAAGGTCTAGGCAAGATATGTTTGACTGTGTACGAATGTGGGAGAAAGAAGTGCGTGGACGAGTGAAGCGTGAGCAAGCCTTGCTTGAGAAAGAGCAGCGGAAGAATGTATATGTGAAAGCATTGGAAATGAGAAAGAAAGAAATAAATGACTTAAAGGAGATAGAACAGAAAGAACGTAAATTACAGGTAACTGGGCAATACACTGTTCGGCAACCTCTCTATCCTATCCTTAATAAACTGCACAATGATTTTTTGTTACTAGATCGCCCTCCACCTCCGTATGTCGTTCCTTCTGACCCTCATGAGTTAGCTGAGGTCTCCGGTACGGAGCAACAGAAGATACGAGACAGTCGCTCTATGTTGCCTGCTGACCGTGCATCTGAACTTAGATCTATTGCTCGTAAAGCAATTCGTAGCGTTGTCTCTGCTTCTGAACTTTTAGACAACATGAAAGGGTGGGCGGAAAAGGAGCAGCTATATTTTACGGAAATATTCTGATGAGTTAGAGCCCGATGATGTAGCAGCTGATCATAAGCAAACGCGTGATAGTCTTTTTGTTTTCTCCCAGGTGGCTGATGCAATCAAGTGTTTGGTGAAATTATGTGCTGCGGCAGACCGTTTGCGAGAGGAGAAAAGGGCCGTGGACGTAGTTGCACGGACATCTCAGACTGGCGGGGTGCAAGCTTCCATCTTCGGACAGATAAGACTATGATAGTTCACGTGAAACCAATGCAGGAGGCCGCGCCTTTGTATGTTCCTCCTAAAGGATCGGGTACAAGTGATGATAAAACTTCTGTTGATGATAAGGGTTATTTTATTTAGAATTGGGTGTATACTCCTTGGAATAGGGCAGATGTAATGGCACTTAAAACAGCATTACCTGACCCGTGGAAAAATCCAGCTGCCTTTTATGAGGAAGTTGAGGGAGGAATTAGTTCTTGTACTATGACTTTGGCTGACATTGATTTATTTTTCGGATTGATATTACCGCCAGATATGTGGAGAACTGTTCGTAAAGTTCATGATCGTGTAGTTTTTGGGGTGTCATGGAAAGAATTAGAACAGATGGACAGGGATAGGGAACCTGCGAAAAAGCTGCATCATTTGATTCTAGATCTTCCCGCAGCCATATTAGTTAAGTTAAAAACGATTATTCCCCCTAAAAAGATAGATTGGACTGTTTTAGCGTCTTGTAAGCAAAAGGCAGATGAATTGGTCTCTGATTTCTTTACACGCTTTGAAGAAGCATTTAATGATTTTTGCGGCCAGTTATTGTCAGATGATACGGGCAGACATTTGTTCATCGATAAATATGTCGCAAATCTGTTACCAGGAATAGCTAGTCGTCTAAAAGCTAGTGAAAGTTCATGGACTACCTCTACTCTGGTTTTTGTTTTGACTATGGCTCAGTATTATGAACGTCAGGAATTAGAAGCAAAAGGTAGCGAGGACAAAAAGATTATAGAATTAAAGACGAAGGTTATATTGGCTCAAGCTTATGGTCCGCCTCTTAGAGCTAGTGATAGAGGTGAACCTGGATCTTATGGTTCTTCTTACACTCGTTCGAATTTGTCTGTTGATCAGTGTGCATATTGTAAGAAATTTGGGCATTGGGCTTCCGATTGTCCAGCACTACATGTTCAGCAGTGTTCACGTGGTCGGGGACAAATGAGAAATCGCTCAGGATATTCAGGGCCTAGAAGAAGCACGAATGATCATGCTAGGTTTGATGCTAATGTACGAAGGCAGGATGGGTTTAACACTTTTGATAGACGGAACCAATACCAGATGTCTAACTATGTGCAGCCTGATTTCCAAGATTCTGCTTATAAATAGGATTGCCTAGGATGGCGTAAGGAATCAGTTGAAGTTCCAGTAGATCAAAGGGATCCCTATGTTACAGCATATGTTTTGGGTTCTACTGATCAGTTTCTGGTTGATACAGGAGCTACTCATAGCGCCTTGTCTAAACAATTGGTTCCAAGGGCTCCCCTGTCTGGCTTAACCATTACATCGATAGGATTCGATGGAACACCTTCCCCTAGCCCATTGTCACAACCACTTGCATTCCATGTTGATAAATATACTGTTCCATGTCCGTTTTTGCTTTCTCCAAATACACCAGACAATATTGTGGGTCTTGATATGCTCAAGTATTTCAGGGCTACAATACGATGCTCTCCTGAAGGGCTGCGTGTTATTTTGAATGATAATCATCCTGTGATGGAAAGAGTTTGTCTTGTTAAAGAGGATATTGCATTAGCTTCACTCCATAGTACAGATACTGATGTGGGACAAATGATTATTCCACCGGTACATATTAGTGTCAAGGAGGGAGCTATATTGCCACGTTTGCCTCAATACAAAATTTCACAGGAGGGCGAAGAAGCACTTATACGAATTGTGCATGATCTTATTGCAGTTGGAGTTGTTGAGGAAGTTCCATATAATGTTTGTAACAGTCCGATTCTTCCTATTCTGAAAAAGGATACTGATACTAGGATTTACCGATTCATTATTGATTTACGAGAAGTGAATAAGATTGTGGTACCACATTATCCTGTGGTATCTGACATTACAACACTTCTTACTTTGGTTCCCCCGACAGCAACTACGTTCTCTGTGATAGACTTGAAGAATGCTTTCTTTTCAATCCCTATTCATCCTGACAGCCAATATTTGTTTGGTTTTACTTTGAATAAACGATCATAAAGATTTTGCAGAGTTCCTCAAGGCTATACTGAGAGTCCTAGTATTTATAGTCAAGCGTTAAAACGACAACTTGATTCTTTTGTTTTGCCTGAAGGTGTGGCTCTCATACAACATGTCAATGATATTTTGTTGGCAGCTGATACCCCTGAGCAATGTGAAAAGTGCACTTTGTCCTTACTTTCTTTTCTTGCTTCACACCATCATAAAGTGTCACGAAATAAATTGCAATATTGTAGACCAAAGGTAACATATTTAGGTCACCTTTTGTCTAAGGAGGGCCGTGCACTTACATCTGATCGTATTCAAGCAATTTTAGACACACCAGTACCCTCTACTCAGAAAGATGTTTGTGCATTCCTTGGTCTTACTTCTGTTTGTAGGCAATGGATATTAGGGTTTTCACACATTGTCAAACCTTTGCTAGCACTTTTGACTAGAGATACTCCAATGCCCCTCCCATGGACAGATGAATGTGAGACTGCTTTCCAGCAGCTACGACAAGCCCTTTGTTCAGCACCAGTGTTAGGTACTCCAGATTACACGAAGCCTTTTGCACTTTACGTACATGAGAAAGATGGATGTGCATTGTCAGTTTTAGTACAGACACATGGCGATAAGCAGCGTCCCTGTGCATATTTTTCAGCAGTACTTGATCCTGTCGCTCGAGCGTTGCCTGGGTGTCTTCGTTCAGTTGCGGCAACAGCTGTGTCAATACGTCAGAGTGAAGGGATAGTTTTGTCACATAAGTTGTTGGTGTTAGTACCCCATGCGGTTGATGCTCTTTTAAATCAAACAAAGACGCAACATTTAACTAGCGCTCGTCTGACAGGATATGAATTGACATTGCTGGCTCCTCACATTACACTGAAGAGATGTGCAACACTAAATCCAGCCACTTTGTTGCCATATCCGGTGACTCAGCCTCCGTCACAAGAAACACATGATTGTATATTCCTTACCGAAGAACAGACAAAGGGTCGTATTGATTTGCAAGATACGCCCCTTCCAGATGTAGACGGGGAATTGTGGGTTGATGGGTCTTGTTTGAAGTTGCCAGACAGTGCGACCTCAGCTGCATATGCAATCACCACAATACACACGGCAGTGGAGATAGCTCGTATACCACAGAAGTCAGCTCAAGCAGCTGAACTAATAGCTTTGACACGAGCATGTGAGCTTAGTACTGACTTATGTGTGAACATTTATACAGACAGCTGCTATGCTTTTAGAGTGGGTCATGATTTTGGTTTGCTTTGGAAGGAGAGAGGCTTTCTCACATCCCACGGGATGCAGATAATGCACAGAGAATTAGTGCATAACCTCTTGACTGCATTGACATATCCAAAGAAAATAGCTATTGTGAAATGTAGTGCACACAAGAGAGTGACCGATAAGATAGGGCAAGGTAATGCCCTTGCGGACCGCGTAGCACGTGAGAAAGCGATGCAGGGAAGTACTACTTCTATGTATGTAGTGAAGTCACAAGCTGAACGTTGGCATAATGCTAGACAAGACGTATTAGATATACAGAAATCTGCTTCTGTGAAAGAAAGTGAGCAATGGTCTGAAGAAGGAGAATTGGATGATGAGGGCTGTTGGCGGATTAAGCAGATGGATAAATGGAAATTGCCTATAGCTTTTGTACAACCTATGGTTCAGATGGCACATGGGCTGGCACATGTTGGAGCTTCAACAATAATGAAGTTGCTGACGCAAGTTTGGGAGCATCCAGAAATTTCCAGTACAGCTAAGAGAGTAATACAGTCTTGTTTGATCTGTTTACAGTACAATCCTGGAAAAGGGACACGAACTCCTGTGGGAGGGTTTGCTACACCAACTGCACCTTTTGACGTTTTACAAATGGATTATTTTCAGCTTGAACGCTGCAACAATTTAAAGTATGTCTTGGTGGTGGTATGTGCCTTCAGTCAATGGATAGAGGCGTACCCCACAAAGGATAATACTGCCATTACCACAGCGAAGGTGCTTTTGAAAGAATTTTTCCCTAGGTTTGGTGTTTGCAGACTTTTATGGAATGATAACTGACCTCATTTTGTTGGGGAAGTTATTAAGTATGTCCTGAAAGGATTAGGGATCAAACAGAAGCTCCATGCGGTTTTCCACCCACAATCAGCAGGGTTGGTGGAAAGGTATAATGCTACTTTGAAGCTGAAGTTAGCGAAGATACAGGCTTCCACATCTTTAACTTGGCCAGATGCATTACCATTGGCATTATTGTCTATTAGGTCAGTGCCACACTCCCGAACAGGCCTTACCCCCTATGAAATAGTATTTGGAAGGCCAATGAACATTTGGGGAGTTACTAAGCCAAATTCTGTATATGATGTACCTTGTGTCCTGATGAATGATTATTTGGCAGAGTTAACTGACAATTTGGTTTCTATTCATCAACAGGTTTGAGAAGCACTTCCTGACAGATCTACAGGTGAAGGCCATGAACTCCGACCTGGTGACCAGGTGATGATTAAGTCCTTTGAAAGATCAAGCAGCTTGGAACCAAGGTGGCGAGGCCCAGAGCAGGTGCTCCTTGCGACAAGGACAGCAGTTCGAGTGACGAACCGAAAGAATTGGGTCCATAGTACTCACTGCAAGAGAGTGCTACCTACCTTGGTGGAACCTGCTGTGCTGACCGATCATCTAGAGATCTTGACTACGGAGAAAGGCCGTGCTATATCACCTGACGAATCCGCGGAGTTCTTCCTGGACCATACGATTTCTGGAGTGTCGCGATATAATTTGAGACCGAGGAAAGAATCTGAAAAAATGCTGAAAAAAACTGGTTGAGCTACCGCCCTGGGTTAGTGAAACGGAGAGCCAATGTGGCAAGGGGGGGGGATCAGCCATGCATTAGAGTACTGACACCCGTCTTTGCCAGTGGTGAAGAAATCAGCAGCTGCCCAGGGATAAGAGCTCCAACGATTGTTTTTAATTAATTTCTGGAAGGGTCAATTATCACTGTTGCTAAAATGAATAACAAAGTGATCATTAGTACTATGGGGTTTGTTGTTGTTTTGGTGGTTATAGCAATAATCACCTGGTTTGTTGAAAAGAAGGCTCCTGCTCGTGAGTTTTTTGTTGCCACTACTCCAGTACCAGAGGATCACTATTACTTTACGCTTCCCTATCAGGAGAAGAAGCACCGTCAATTGTACTTCAATAATACTTTCATTCAGATGTTGCATCATACTCATAATGCTACAAATACTACTAACTGTTGCGTATGTGGAATGATACCTGCGCATCAAAAGAAAGGAGGAACACCTTTCATTCCTCTTCCTTTTTCACACAATGGTTCTTGTCAAGCTTGGTATACGCTTTTGTTTGCATCTGGAAAACGTACAGAGGGCAGACTTCCTTTTCGCCTTAATAAAGTGCTACCAAGACAAAGATGGGCATCCCCAAGCCAAAGGAACTAAATGGGAATGGGAAGAGTATCAACCGGACAATGTTTCAATACCATATGTCTTCACAAATATAAGAGACTCTGACAAGAAAGAACAACTTGTGATTTCTGTTACAAAAACTAAAGCAGATTTATGTCTACGTAGCATTGGGTGAATTCCAGTGGAGACAATCGATTGTACCTTGATTTTAACTATTGAGGGTGTAAATAATAGTAGTTTTACAGCTTCACATAATACATATTTTGTTTGTGGTAACTATGGATATTACCAACTACCTGTTGGGTGGTCAGGTGTGTGTTATGTATCTTTTCTATTACCCCCTGTGTTTTTGGCACCTGCATCATATCACCGAGATTTTAAACTGTTCAATGACATCATTAAAAATAGATATGAAAGGACAATAAGTACAAATGAGGTAGATCAAACGGACACTAGCCTGCAACAATATGTTGATTTTAATTTAGGGTTGTTCTCCTTTGTGGGTGTTGTGTTAAACAGTAGGAAAGTGAGACGATTGACTAGGGTTGTGGAAGCTGTTACCAATCAGGCAGCTCTGGCACTTGTGAATATTACAGAGGAGCTCAAAATTGCGAGGATTGTAGCGCTCCAAAATCGTATGGTACTAGATGTGATATTAGCTGATCGAGATGGTTCATGTCGCATCGTTGGTAGTAGTGCTGCATTTTCATTTCAGATCACTCACCTTCAGTATATGATGCAATATCTAAATTGCATAAAATTGCTGCAGAAATTCACACACAGATTGGTACTTGGACTTTTTCTGGATGGTTTTGGGCTCTTGTTTCCGCCTGTGGCTGGAAACTACTGACTATCTGTGATGCTATTAATTGTGTTTGACCAATGACTTTGTGTTTCACCACTGCGCATATTAGTTGCTCAATGTTCACCAGTAGCACATTATGGGGGTCATTCCAAGTTTGGCGGGCGGCAACCACTACATATAGGTCACTACCTATGTGTAGCTTCACAATGGTAACTCCGAATATGGCCATGTAACATGTCTATGATCATGGAATTGCCCCCTCTATGCCATCCTGGCATTGTTGGCACAATCCCATGATCCCACGGGTCTCTAGCACAGACCCGGATACTGCCAAACTGCCTTTTCAGGGGTTTCACTGCAGCTGCTGCTGCTGCCAACCCCTCAGAAAGGTTTCTGCCCTCCTGGGGTCCAGCCAGGCTTGGCCCAGGAAGGCAGAACAAAGGACTTCCTCAGAGAGAGGGTGTTGCACCCTCTCCCTTTGGAAAGAGGTGTTCAGGCAGGGGAGGAGTAGCCTCCCCCAGCCTCTGGAAATGCTTTCATGGGCACAGATGGTGCCCATTTCTGCATAAGCCAGTCTACACCGGTTCAGGGACCTCTCAGCCCTGCTCTGGCGTGAAACTGGACAAAGGAAAGGGGAGTGACCACTCCCCTGACCTGCACCTCCCCTGGGAGGTGCCCAGAGCTCCTCCAGTGTGCTCCAGACCTCTGCCATCTTGGAAACAGAGGTGCTGCTGGCACACTGGACTGCTCTGAGTGGCCAGGGCCAGCAGGTGACGTCAGAGACTCCTTCTGATAGGCTCCTTCAGGTGTTGCTAGCCTATCCTCTCTCCTAAGTAGCCAAACCCTCTTTTCTGGCTATTTAGGGTCTCTGCTTTGGAGAATTCCTTAGATAACGAATGCAAGAGCTCATCAGAGTTCCTCTGCATCTCTCTCTTCACCTTCTGCCAAGGAATCGACTGTTGACCGCGCTGGAAGCCTGCAAAACTGCAACAAAGTAGCGAAGACGACTACTGCAACTCTGTAACGCTGATCCTGCCGCCTTCTCGACTGTTTTCCTGGTGGTGCATGCTGTGGGGGTAGTCTGCCTCCTCTCTGCATTAGAAGCTCCGAAGAAATCTCCCGTGGGTCGATGGAATCTTCCCCCTGCCTCTGAAGGCACCAAAGAACTGCATCACCGGTCCCCTGGGTCTCCTCTCGGCACGACGAGCGAGGTCCCTTGAATCCAGCAACTCTGTCCAAGTGACTCCCACAGTCCAGTGACTCTTCAGTCCAAGTTTGGTGGAGGTAAGGCCTTGCCTCCCCACGCCAGACTGCATTGCTGGGAACCGTGTCTTTTGCAGCTACTCCGGCCTCTGTGCACTTCCGGCGGAAATCCTTTATGCACAGCCAAGCCTGGGTCCACGGCACTCTAACCTGCATTGCACGACCTCCTGAGTTGTCCTCCGGCGGCGTGGGACTCCTTTGTGCAACTTCGGTTGAGCACCATTTCACTCCTCTTTGTAGTGCCTGTTCCGGCACTTCTGCGGGTGATGCCTGCTTCTGATAGGGCTCCTCGTCCTGCCGGGCGCCCCCTCTGTCCCCTGACACAATTGGCGACATCCTGGTCCCTCCTGGGCCACAGCAGCATCCAAAAACCCTAATCGCACGACTTGCAGCTAGCAAGGCTTGTTAGCGGTCTTTTTTCAGGAAAACACTTCTGCACGACTCTCCACGGCGTAGGACATCCATCCTTCAAAGGGGAAGTTTCTAGCCCTTGTCGTTCCTGCAGAATCCTCAGCTTCTACTGTCCAGTAGCAGCTTCTTTGCACCCCCAGCTGGCATTTCCTGGGCATCTGCCCACTCTCGACTTGGTCGTGACTTTTGGACTTGGTTCCCTTGTTCCACAGGTACCCTCGTCTGGAAATCCATCATTGTTGCATTGCTGGTTTTGGTCTTTCCTGCAGAATTCCCCTATCACGACTTCTGTGCTCTTTGGGGAACTTTAGTGCACTTTGCACTCACTTTTCAGGGTCTTGGGGTGGGCTATTTTTCTAACCCTCACTGTTTTCTTACAGTCCCAGCGACCCTCTACAAGGTCACATAGGTTTGGGGTCCATTCGTGGTTCGCATTCCACTTTTGGAGTATATGGTTTGTGTTGCCCCTATCCCTATGTGTCCCCATTGCATCCTATTATAACTATACATTGTTTGCACTGTTTTCTAATACTATACTGCATATTTTTGGTATTGTGTACATATATCTTGTGTATATTTGCTATCCTCATACTGAGGGTACTCACTGAGATAATTTTGGCATATTGTCATAAAAATAAAGTACCTTTATTTTTAGTATTTCTGTGTATTGTGTTTTCTTATGATATTGTGCATATGACACTAGTGGTACTGTAGGAGCTTCACTCGTCTCCTAGTTCAGCCTAAGCTGCTCTGCTAAGCTACCATTATCTATCAGCCTAAGCTTCTAGACACCCTATACACTAATAAGGGATACTGGTGCAAGGTGTAAGTACCCCTTGATACTCACTACAAGCCAGTCCAGCCTCCTACACAACTATTGTGAACATTTCGCGGAATCCATTTTGTATTCATGGCAGCCATTATCTCTGCCACATGCTGCCATGTGCTCGCCATGTGCTCTGTCCTACCTTCCTGTTAACTACTCTTGAAAATCTGTCTAGTGACAAATTATATTTAGCATCTCCCACTTTAGCACATGCCCAGTAAGATCTGCAGCTGTTAGTAATTAGTAACCGACAGTAATGTGTCTACTAGTCCTTGAAAACTGTTAGCCCCTCCTACCTGTCGACTGGGCATTTCCATATGACCTTATATGTATGTAAGACTTGCTTCTATAATTGTACCACCTTCTTTTTAGCCCCTGCGAGGGTATAAAAGGACCATGCTCTCTTAGTTCAGTGTGCTACTTCAAACATTACCGAAGGGTGCTGTTTGAACTGTGGTACCACCTCATGAGGTTTAATAAACTTTGTCTTTTATTTCAGTTTCTGTGCCAACTTCTTCCTATATGGTCTGAAGACTTTATGCAGAGAAGGGCGAACCCCTTGCACTAGTAGGCCTTGCTGAGGCTTACTTCGACACACTGACTTAATGGAACTTCATCACCACCCTTGCACCCGGCATTGTCTTCCTCCATGAGACCTTGCTCAACCCATCATCACCTCTGACATCGCCATACCGACACCTAATAGACACAATATTACTCGCCAGGACCACACTAACAAGCCAGGAGGAGGAATAGCCATCATCCACAAAGAGATCATATAGTGCACCACCACTCACTATACCACCACCCCAGTGGAATACCTCATCTTCAAGCACCACACGGATGACAATACAACCATCAGAGGCACCCTCGCATACTGACTCTTGAGTTCTAGCTTCTGCAACACCATTGCAGACTTCACTGCGCCCTGGACTCCAAGGACCACATCTTCCTCAGCAACCTCGACGACCCCAATGACAAGAACTCCGTCTACCTCTTTGACAGTATGAGCAGCCTTGAACTAAGATAAATCGTCTGTGACCCCACATTGGACCATATTTTTACCTCCAGAAACCACGTCAAATATAGCCATGTCACAGAACTGACATGGATCCACCACTCCATTGTCCACTTCAGCATCTCCAGCCCCTGCAAAGTCTCCCCCAAGATGGCTAATGCCCTCCAGTGCAGCCAGAGTAAATTCTCAGAGACCAGCTGGACGGACACCCTCAACAGCTCCAACTCAGCCACAGCCACCAACCTGGAACAGGGAATTCAGAACTTCAACACCTGGATCACCAACTGCACCAACAGCATCACCCCCATTGAGAGCAACAATCACAGGAGATGATCCAAAAAGGCCAGCAGAGAAACCCAACAGCTGGAGAGGAGATGGTGCCCCAGTAAGGACATCTTCAACAGTACAGCCTTTATGAACTCCCTCAGCCTCTACCACCTCCTGCTGAGGGCAACAAAGAACAAGCTGCATGCATCGAAACAAGGGCTAACAACAGCAATTAAATTTTCAATATCATTAAGGAGTTCTCGAACCCGGCTGCCGGCAAAAACAACATCACACCCTCATAAGAAGGTTGCAACAACCTTGCTGACTTCTTCCATGGCAAGATCACAATCATATACAGAAACTTCATACCCCAACCTACACCTACGGACTTCCTTGACTGATACGCCCTCAACTCAACTGGCAAGAACCACAGATCGACCCCTGGAACCCACTATCCACCCAGGACACGACCACCATCATGAAATCCATCCACTCTGGAGCGCCCACTAACTCATGCCCGCACCACAATATTCAACCTCGGAAACTAAAGAAATGGCCAGGAGCTCACCACCCTGTTCAACACCTCAATCTCCACCGCAACATTTCCGATGCCTGGAAACACGCCAAAGTCAGACCACTACTCTAAAAACCCTCTGCCGAACCCAGCAAACTCAAAAACTACCAACCAAACTTGTTACTCCTTTTTCCAGTCAAGGTACTGAAAAATCGATCAACAGGCAACTCACAAAACACCTGGATTAGAGACAACCACTCTACATCTTCCAATCTGATTTCCACAGCAATCACAGCACTGAGACTGCCCTGATCGCAGCCACCAATGACCTCTGAACCCTCTTCGACTGAGGAGAAACAGCACCTCTGATCCTCCTTGAACTATCAGCAGCCTTTGACACCGTATCCCACCACACACTGATCAATAGTACACCATATCGGCATCCAAGGGGATGCACTCTGATGGATCACCTCGTTCCTCACCGGAAGGACACAGAGGGTCTCTACAACCTTTCACCTCCAAACCCAAGGATATTGTCTGCGATGTCCCCCAGGGATCTTTCCTCAGCCCCACGCTCTTCAACGTATACATGACCCCACTGGCCAACATCGTCAGATCTCACGGTCTCAACATAATATCCTAAGCAGATGACACCCAACTCATCCTCTCTCTCACTAATGACACTACCACCACCAGCATCAACTTCCACAGATGCATGACAAGCGTCGCCGACTGCATGAAGAACAGCTGCCTGAAGCCAAAGACGGACAAGATGGAAGTATTGATCTTGGGCAACAGCAGCAACCCCTGGAAATGATCCTAGCGGCTCTCAGACCTGGGACCTGCACCCATACCTGCCAACTACGCCAGAAACTCCAGAATCATCATTGATGTCAAGCTCACCATGAAACTACAGATCAACGCCGTCTCCTCCATCTGCTTCCTCACTCTGCGCATGCTATGGAAGATTTTCATATGGCTTCTCCTGCTCACCAGATGTACTATGACACAGGCCCTCATCACCAGCCGACTAAACTATAGCAACGCCCTCTACAGAGGAATTGCCGCAAACGTACAGGGACTTCAAACCATACAGGTTGCCGCAGCCACAATCGTCCTCGAACTCCCCTCCAAACCCACATCACACCCCACCTAAAGCAACTCCGCTGGCTCCCTGTACAGAAGAGATGCTAGTTCAAGCTTCTGACCCACGCACATAAGCCTCTACACAACCAAGGACCCGGCTACATTAACCACAGGGTGAACTTCCACCAGTTGTCGAGATTACGCTCTGCTTCCCTATCACTTGCTTATACGCCTCGCATCCACTGAAACAGAAGTGGAGGATGCACTTTTTCCTACAAGCAGCAAAGACCTAGAATAGCTTCCCCATGCAGCTGCGGACCATCACTGGAATTCCAAAGGGCCCTCAAGACCTGGAAGTTCAAATAAAGCTTCCAAGACATGCAAGCGCCTGGGTGCCCTATTCAGTGATTAGCAGAGCTATATGAATCCTGATTGATTGAGATCTTACATGTCCTTATCCAAACTAATTTCAATCGCAAAAAGGGCTCCCCAACAACTGATAAAGAAGTGAGACAAGGGGAAACAAGTCAAAACCACAGGAATGCCCACCATCTATACTGGGTTCCTAGGAACAAAAAATTCCCCAACTTATAACGAGGGAATGTCTCAAGCCACCAAATTCCAGATACATATAAATGTGTCTAATGTCAAAAATCAATGGTGTATATATTCATAAATCAAATTATTACGTTAAAAAAATAATTATATAATAAATAAATATTCTTATATTCCCTGGGAAATATTAATTAAAAACTAAAACAGTGAACACAATCACACCAAATCAATAATCCAGAATAAAATACAGAAAACGGCAAGACATTTGTATAAATTGCACTGTGAATAACAAAACGGGAAATCCTCCCCAGACGGACCATCCCGTCTCGCTGGTTATACTCCAACATAATTATAACTTTCCAATGTGTGCAACTTCATAGGCCACAGGCTGTCATATTCCAAGGGAATCCTCTATTCCTATTTTAGTATTTGCTTAATCAAGACTCCTTGTATGTTGATAACACTATTTTGCATGAGTCCTTGTTCACATCACTGTATGTTGGAGAAATGAGTTGGGGATTTTGTTCCTAGGAACCCAGTATATATGGTGGGCATTTCCGTGGTTTTGACTTATCCAAACTAATGTCATAATTTCCTCATCATCAACTGTGTATGCCCCCTTGATCAACTTTGTTCCTAGTATACTATGGAAAATTGTCTGTTTTTCCCACATTTGTGACATTTTTTGCAAATTGCCACACTATTTCTGCACGATGCTAAATGTGAAGTCTCTCACAGTGATAACAGGTATCTTTCCCTAATTCATCATTGTTGGTTTTTGTTGACATTGTTTTTTTTAATCAGTTAATTTCTGGTTTAATTCACGTCAGCAACTAGCAGTGAATTTATTTTTTAAGCATTCAGATTCCTTTGGCAGATGGAGCAGCATAGATTTGCTGCTATCCCGGATGTCACAGTCATGACCTATATGCAATCATGCTATATCTTATATTGTGTAATTTAATAATATACTAATTTAAAGTGGTGTACTCAATTTCAATACTGAAGTGCATTAACTGTATTAGGAAAAATGTATTCAGAGTGCCTTAACCTTATTAAATGAAATATAAACATTGAATGTAATTTTATAACCATCCTTATCTTATTTAAATGTATTTGCATTTGAAACAATAATAGTTTAAGTGACATGTGTTCTAATGTTTATGGTTAACGTTGAGAAATCTAGTTCTCCATTCTATTCAAGTACATGCAATAACAATGTAGATTTTCCTAGTAATTTATAAACCAAAATAAGTGCAAACACGTCTTGAACAAAGTCTATAACATTGGAAAAGAAAGAATAACATGTAGAACAACCAATCAGAGCCAAGGATTCCATACTAATATCTATCTCGACTACAAGCAGCCCTTTTTCTTGTGCGAGAGGTTATGAGTAAGTATAGAACACTGGAACAATACAGCACACAATGGAAAAGCCAAAATAAGAGCAAATGTATCTTAAACAAAGTCTATAACATTTAATCCAAGTGGCGGTGATGAGGGAGCTCTGTAGGGTAGAAGAGGTATAAATCTCTCTGAAGGCTCCAATGACGAAGACGGAAAATAATCCAAGCGCGGTTGATAGTGTAGATGAAGCTGTTAGGGTGGGAAAAACACACAATTTGTACAGTGTTGCGGTGGGATAATACCTCCACATCTTTAATAAAATTAAGAATTTCCTTCTTAAATTTCTAGGAAAATTACATTTTATGGCAAGACTGAAGGCTCATTTTATGCTTGTTTAAAGTATATCAATTAAAACATAAGCTGCAGTTGTGACAGGTTTGCAATAAAAAATGCAGAAGGTAACATCGTTAGACCAGTCCGCTCATCTCAGAATGGCCTCCAAACAAGAACCCACCCAGAAGGCTTTGGAAGCCATGGCTCACCAGGAGGAATGGCCACCAATAGTGGTGGTGTCAATACTAGCAAGTGACAAGACCCAGTGGGCAAGAGTTGGGGAGGAATCTGGTTTGTGGGGTTTTCTAAAAGAAGTTTATATATTTTGAGACAATTATCAACACATCATTTGGGTTAATTGGGAAAATAAGGATAGAAAACAGAAGTTAAATATAATTTTTGTACATTGTCTGATGTTGAAGATAATACCTGTAGGAGCAAAATGATGAGCAGAAACATTCAAACCTTTTACATCGGATAGACATTTAATGGAAATTAAACATAATTACATTGCTAATTTGGCTGGAAGAAGGCCAAGAAATGAACATTTGCAAAACTACGTTGACATCCCACAATGCGCTGTACTTAGCGATTGCAGGATTAGAAAATTTTACTCCCTTCAAAAGACAACAGAGGAGTCGGTGTTCCCCAACAGGCTTTCAATTGACATGAGGGCGATTCATCTAAATGGCTGAACGATACAGGTTTACTCTGCAATATGTTTTTCCTGCACTAGCTTGGAAAACCAAGAAATTGTCAATCAAGGTGATATCTGCTGAAAAGGGATTGGTAGATTTTCCCAAGCACCAGCTCGAGCAAATATACCAAGCTGATTTGTAAGCTTTGGTAGTGCCTGGGGCCCAGGATTTGTTGATATACTCAGAAGCTTTTGCTGAAATGCCTGGATAAGATTGGAAAGACCTGCTCCATTGGAGGTGGATAGGGACAGAGTGTGGTTTAAAATAAGATTGCGAGCCTGACCTTGCAGGTCCAAGAGGAGTTTGGGAAAGGACAGGAGGATGGGAAAGTCGATTGCCAATTGTAGGAGAGGGAGATACCATATCAGTGATTGCCAGAAAGGGACTACGATTACTAGAATTGTGTTCTGACAGTGGATTTGGGAGCGGACTCTGTTGATCATGAGAATGGGGAGACAAGCATAGTTGGTGGATTGAGACTATTGAAAAAAAGTGTCTGTCGCTAGGGCTAAAGGATCTGGACGCCAACTGAAATATGTAGCAAAATATATGGAAAAATAGAGGTAGATGGGAGTTGAGACAGGACTCCAAAAGGTCTATTTGGAAAGGGCCCCATTTGTGGTGAAGTATGTTGAAAAGGGAGGGGTGGAGTCTCCAGTCGCTGTAATTGTGGAGAAAACGTTAATGCCAGTCTGCTATTGTGTTGAGAATCCTTGGAAGATATTCTTCACGAACAATAGTTTGTGAAGTAGACACAATTCTCAAAAGCTTTTTGCTAGTTCTGCTAGGGATTTAGATTGCTTGCCGCCCAAGTGATTGATGTATTTCACTGCTGAGAGGTTGGCCATGCGAAGAAGGATAGAACATTGTACTCTGTTTTTTGCAAGTCTTTTGATCGCAAAGGAGCCTGCAAGCATCTCTAAACAGTTTATGTGCAATTTTGACTCCTGTGGTGACCATGTACCTCCAGTCGAGATTTGACCACACTGGGCGCCCCAGTCTGTCTGGCTTCCATTTGATTCCATTCCAAGATCTGTAGTTGAAGTAAAAATAGTTCTGCCCTTCCAGGCATCTAAATGGTCTAGTAACCACTGGAGTTCCAACTGAGATTATTGGTGTAGAAGAATGATGTCATAGTAAGCAAGACCTCTGCAGAAGTGGCACATTTTAAATCTCTGAAGGGCCTGATAATGAAGAGGGCTCAGAAAAATGGCCTGCATAGAAGAGGATAGCAGACCTACAATCCTTGCAAGGCATCTGAGAGAAATGGTAGAATTCTGAAGGGTCTGTGAGATTTGTGGCTTGATTGCCTGAACCTTGGATTGGGGTAAGTGAAGAGTTGCATCTGATGAGTTTATTGGAACACCTAGAAATTCCATCTGATTGGAAGGAGTTATGACAGATTTGTATTTGTTTATGAAGAATCCCAGATCTGTAAGGAGAAAACAGGTGATAAGAATCTGAGAATTAAGAGTTTGAAGGTTTTGACACAAAAAATATTGTTGTCCAGGTAAATAGGTAGTCTGAATCCTGAGATGGGATATGACTGCTTTCATAAATTTTGTAAAGCACGATGGTGAATAAGAGAGACTGGAAGCATGATAAGAAAAATTATGCATTTTGTCTTGCCATTGGTACAGGAGGTACTTTCTGTGGTTTTGATGGATGGGTACGATGAGATAAGCATCCTGCAAATCCAAGCGTACCATCCAGTTGTTCTGGAGTAACACATTTCTGAGATGAATGATGGTTTTTATTTTAAAATGGCAATCAACGACAAACTGGTTGAATAGTCTGAGGTTTATGATAGGTCTCATCTTTTTTTCTTCTGGAATAGGCAGAGCAAGCTTAAGAAACCAGAAGGATGAGCGCAAGTAAGTCTGATGGATTGTTTTTGTAGAAGAAAAAGAATTTCCTGAGAAAATAGGGCTGACGTTTTGGTTGAAAACCTGGGAGGAAGAGGAAAGGAAGTTTGAGAAGGAGTTTCATAAAGTTCTATAGAACAGCCCTCTACCGAGTTTGTAGCAACCAGGATCAGAAGTGATTGATTGCAATTTGTATAGGAGAAATCTTAAGTGCCCCCCACGATATGAGAGCCCGAAGGGAGACTTACTTGTGGGTTGGAAGCTCCTGGTAGTCCTTTGGACTAGCTTGTGGTAATCTCTGGATCTATATGGGTAGAACTGAGGGCAGAATTCGTAGAAGCTTGAATTGAAGGAGCCTCTGTAACTTTGATTCCTGAAGTTTTCAGCCAGTTAAGCGGCTCCTGCCTCTACCAGCCCTTGCAAAACCACAACTGGAAAACAATTTTTCAAAATGTTGTGCTTTGTCCAAGGAGGCAAAGTGGTGACATACTTGCTAAGTTCCTTGTTGAAGAAGTTGCTCAATAATAAACCTTCAGCTTTGATGCCGAGATCCATAGTAGCAATTTTGGCCAGTTTGGAGTCCAGTTTTAGTAGTAAACCCTTGTGGCTATTAGTATTACCTAAAAGGCAAAAGGCACTTAGGGGGTAATTTTGACCTCGGCGGTCTTTTGTGAAGACCGCCGAGGGACCGCCGTGTGGAAGACCGCCAGTGGTGGCGGTTTGCCGCTCGTCTTATTATGACTGTTGACAGCTCTCCGTCATTTTTCAGACGGAATGCCACCAACAGCCATACTGGCGGGCGGCGGGGAAGTGGAGGTTGCTCCACTTCCACCGCCACGTCAACAGAACACCGCCCACCGAATCACGTCCTGTGATTCGGCGTGGCGGTGTTCTGTTGGCGGTGTGGTGTCGGCGGAGCAGCCCCCATGGCTCCCGTCCCCTCCCGGAGGATCGTCAGATCAGGTAAGTCGATCGTCCGTGAGGGGAGGGGGGTGGGGGGGTGTTGTGTGTTGTGTGCGTGCATGGGGGTGTTCATGTGTGTATGTAGTGGGGATGTCTGAGTGCCTGTATGCTTGCGGGGGTGTCGTGAGTATGGGAATGAGTGCGTGTATGTCTGTGGGTATGTCTGTATGGATGTGGGTGTGTGTGTCTGACTGTGTGTGTGAATGGTGGCATGTATGTCGGTGTGTGTGCGTGTATGTGTGTTGGTGGTGCCTGCGTGCATGTCGTGTTTGAGTGAGTGATGTGATGTTGGGGGTCGGGGTGGGGAGGGGGGCCCTGCCACCTTTGGGGGGTGGCAGGGGTGGTGGGGGATGTAGGGGAGGGAGTCGCGGTGGGGATGGGGGGTAGGGGAGACCCCTATCAGTGCCAGGAAAGGAATTCCTTGGCACTGATAGTGCTTACCGCCATGGATTTCATGGCGGTTTCAAACCGCATGAAATCCATGGTGGTCAGCCGGGTCCAAATACCGCCGGCGGTATAGTGACGGCCGCTGGGCTGGAGACCCAGGTCTCCAGCCCGGCGGGCGGAACGGAGAACCGGCGGATGACCGCCATGGTCATAATTCCACAAAGTAAGACCGCCAGCCTGTTGGCGGTCTTACCGCCGCTTCTCCGCCTTCCGCCAGGGTCATAATGACCCCCTAAGTGTCCTTAACGATGGTTCTTTGGCATCTATAGAAGTGCCATCCAGCCTGGCGGTTTCAAGTATATATCAAAGATGCAAGACAGGGGACAAACTATGTATAACATTTTGTCCTGACACATAGACCATGTCTTACCTACCTCCTTACGGGGATCGTTGCCATATTTTGAAAAGAAGGTTAGCGTAGCGGGATCAATAGTAGTTGTGGGTGTAATCTGCAGAGGAAGAGAACGTCTGGGAAATTCAGATTTGAGCTTGATTCTGGTTTGCGTGTCCAGAGGTAATCACAGTTTGGCAAAAATATATTCACCTATGTGTTCCGCAGGAATCCTTTTGGTAGTATTAGAGCAAGGTCAAACGTGGATTGACCGTCAGAATCCAAAATTGGCCAAAGTAGAATACAGTTTTCTTTGTTTAGGCTGGGAACCTACCAAAGAAATCTGAGTCGTCTGCACCATCCTAGTCATTATCAGTATCTGGATAGGCCATGTCATTATCAGTATTGTGTATATTAATAAAAACTATTTTTGAAATCTTATTAGAAATATTTTTCGTTTTACATTTGTGCTTAGAAGGCATATGCTCCTCCTAAGAGGAGGCATTGGAGGAGCTTTGTTCTTAAGCCCCTATGAGGAATCCTCACCAGTCATAAGTGAGCTACTTTGTTTTACCTTTGTAGATTGATCTATCTGAACTGGAGAGAAAAATCCCCTGCTTTGCGCTTTCTGCTTTTCCCCGCAGATTGGGTCAACATAGGGCCTGATTTAGATCTTGGTGGAGGGGAATACTCTGTCACAAACGTGACGGATATCCCGTCAGCCGTGTTATGATCCCATTATATTCTTTAGAGATCGTAATACGCAGGACAGGATATCAAGTCATGTTTGTGGTTGAGTATTCCATCTGACAGATCTAAATCAGGTCCTAAGTTTGAGACATTAGAGTAAGCACATTTTCTCTAATTCTTTCATGACCTTATTCATGGAAATTGAAACAGCTTGAGCCACAAAGGACAAAATATTCGATTGAGGTTTTTAAAAAAAATGTCCTCATCATTAGTATTTGAGTCCAGATCAAATGTATTACCCAATTCCATGATGACTTTCAAAAATATATATGAAGGTTTTTACAAAGAAATGTACAAGAATATTGTGCAGGAGTTGAAGGGCATGACAAAGTAAAAAGGCAGAGAAACCCTTGCAGTGACCAGCGCATCTGGAGAAAGAGCTCCGACCGCAGCAAGGAGTAGAAAACTGTTACGGCCCGCAATGGAGGGAAGAACAATGCACAAAGTCCTCAAACTGAGGAAAAAACAAAGGTGTTTTCGGCAGCAGAAGGAACTTTGCGACATGCCAGAAAAACAATGGGGGATGCAATCAGCGAACGGGGATAGCGGAAGAGAAGGGCTTGCGGGAGACAGAGACGGCCAAAATAAGTCAGATAACAACAAAATTCACGTATAACACAATACAAAGCTTAAAAGTGCAAATAAAATACCAATAAATAAGCATGTGCCAACAATTTTGAAGAGATATGAGAAATACTTATCTTGATTGCGATCAGGAAGAAAAGAGGGCTGCTTACAGGCAAGTTAGGTATTAGTAGGGACCCCTTGCTCCTTATTGGTGGCACTGCATACTATTTTTGTTCTCCATTGACTTATTTGTCTCAAGCCTTCTGGTATTTGTAGTTTTTGTTGTTTCGTGATTGCTGCTTTATAAAATAAAGCAAAAAGAGAAAGCATAATATGAGCCTCCGGTCTTGCCAGAAAATTGTATTTCATTTAAATTAACTGTAACATGAATGTTAAAAAGCAAAAGTGTAATCAACGTTATATGAATGTACAAACTAATATGTACATGAATGTGCATTAGTGAATATTATTCTTAACATTGACAGGGCTAGGTTGGAATTTCTTTAACGTGAGGAACTGTTTTTCATTTTCTGCTAACATGTCATTTCATTGCAGGTTCATTCACATGAAATGTTCGTTTGGAAATATATGTGCTAGTGTTTTTCTCATAGAGAGTCTCGGAGGAGAATCTTGAAAAGTACACGAAGACACCAAATGTGAAGATGACTGCCTATTATTCATTCATGTTGCATATGATGTCTAGAGGACTAAGGGCAACCACGTTCTCAAGCCTGCTCTGGGGTCGAGAACTGATGTTGCAAATTACACCATGGGACTGGAGAATAAAATGGAGATTGTGATGGAGGGTGTTACCCAATGGATTTTTGCAGCATTAACTAGGACTTACACTGAATGATTGTGCAGCAGATTTCCTTGGACTTTGAGAGGTATAGATGTCTGACTTTCCTCTTTCCTGAGTGTGGCTTAGGCTTGCTCTTAAGTCTCCTTAAGAAGACACTTGACGGAGATTCTGAAATGCTGACACCTTCACTTTCACCTCCACTTTTATTCACTGATTTTTGTTCCTATGCCTTTAGAATTTTCCTTTTTTGCCATAGCTTTTTGACTTTGAGATTTCAGTTACCTTTTAGATTACCTTAGCTATATACTGTTATTTGCAACATGTATAACAAGGAATACCGAAAATTATTTTTGAGTTCCAGATTTTGCTGCTAATTTTTGTATTGCTGTTGCTGAACTTCTGGTTTGTTTAATGTTAACTTGTCTAAAGTTCTTCAGGAGATTTAGCTACCCTATGGTTATTCTGTACCTTTACAGTATATTTTTGAGATTTGTTTACATTAACCTGGGTGTTAACTTGTAAAAAATAAACCTTAACTTTATTTTCAATTTGGGTTTTCATTGTGTGGCCAAGTTGGTTACACTTTAAATTTTGATGATTAATTTATTACCTAACTTCCTGGTTAATCCTTATGCAGGGGAAATGATTGGCGTCCCAGAGTTAAGAGAATAAAGAAATGCTCCATCAAATCATCACTCTGTACTCTTGATGGTGCTGATTACTTTGACTAAACTCAGGCCCTTGTGATAGAGGAATCTTTCCTGTTGCTTTCATGCAAGCAGGTCTCATGACTGTCAGATCAAAAATAATTTTGGCAGCATTTTTAAGTGCACAAGTAGATGCAAGCATGTGTAAGGGTGATGCATATGCCTCTGCTGACACTCCCGGTGCTTGCTATGTGTAATAAAAGTTGTGCTGTTCGATTATTACACTGAACATTGTGTCAAGATATGCTTCAAAGCACTTTTTCTCAACCAATATAAAAATTCCATTCTGCTTTACCTTCAGGTGTATCTATAAGAGTGTTGTTACCAAACAAGCACCTTCCTTCAGTTACATAGTTTTGCCTATTTCCTGCCTGTATTGTACTTACTTCATTTCATTTTGTCAAAATGCAGTTCAAACCGTTTAATTTATTGGACCCATCAGTCTTTAGTTGCTCCAGGAACCTCAAGAAATGGGACCAGAACTGAAACTGTTTTCGTAACACCTATCATATCCACTACTGATTTGGTGGTAAATGTAATGGTACTGGAAAGCTTGATGTAGAAATCTCCCAGGTACAAGTTAGCTTGAATGAGCACTGTGATTAGAGCAGTACGATATTTTGCCAAAAACAATGTACTGTGAAGTAATTTTTCTAGGAAACAGCAGAAAGATAGCTCGTAAATCGCCCTCTCATTGAGAAACTCTTCGAAAATTGCCTATCTTTGATCTTACTCTAATTTACTTCAAGCAATCTTTATTTTTTGCACTGTAGGCATATGCTGACGAGGAGAGAGTGTGAGACTAATGCAGTGCATGCATTGTGGCACTTTGTAACCCTTTGCGCTACATTATGCCTGCACCAGGCATAATGTATATAAAGGGGCATTCCCCCGTAAAGGGGGGAGGGGGGGAAATGGCGCTAAGAAATCTAAGAGATATCCTTGCACCTTTTTTTGGCACTTTTAACACAGAGCCGTTAAAAGGAGGCTTCCATTGCTTACAGTGGGCCTCTGGGTGCTTTGCAGGATTAGCGTCAACATTTTTTATGCTAATCCTGTAAAGCACCGGACTAGCATAAAATATTTTGACGCTAGTCCCCTAACTACCGCAATGGTGCACTGTATGTTAAATATGGCGCACACATGGTTGCATTAGATTGGCGCTAAGGGGCACAAGAAAAGTGGTGCTGCACTGTGTGCAATGACATTTTTCTTAAATTTTCCCCTTAGTGTAGCTATAATTATTAACACACTTGACATAGCAATGTAAATAACATGGAATATTACAAACAGCCCACAGGCTCAGAATAATAGCCAACACACTAGCCCATCTGCCGTGTCAGACTGCTCAACAGGCCAGTGCAACACTGACACAAATCTGTAATACATTTGAGGGAATTCAAAGAGTGTAATACCACTTCGAGATGAAGGTAATCCATATGTCCTTGTTCCAGTGGATTGCATGGTCTGATTAGAACTATAAGACCCCTACCTAATGTTCCACCCTTCTTTGCTTATCACAGGAAGTTTCTTCAGTTTTGTAGTAGCAGAAAATTATGTGAGTCTGTGGGTTATTGGTTTCATCAAGCTATTGCGTCTGCTATTAGAACATCTCTCAACAGAAGAGATGTTAGGAATATCTTGGAATTATTAATCCCCCAACACTGGAAAAAACAAAGGAACTTATTTGCTGAATAATACCATTTAAAAATATAAAATCGTCAGGAACATATGCTGAAAATACCACCGATATCTGAAATATCTATCTTGTACATCTCACTCTAAAGAGTGAGGTGGGATCAGCTGGATTTCGGCCCTTACTTTGCTAGAGAGGGCAGTAAACATAACTTCTGCTCAGAAAATAGGACCTGCACAACAGTGGCCATGTTAACAAACAGAATGAATGGCCTTTGTTGAATATGAAATTCATAAAAACACATAAAAAGCCATGCCACATATGTCACCAGCTTCCGATGTGTGTATTGTTAAGCATGTCTCTATATGTAGTTCCATATAAACGTTCAGTAAGACATCTAGAATTTCCCATTCCAAGAATTCCTGCTATAGTTAGACCATAGGTTTTACCAACTGCAAAACAGACCTTTTCTTTAATGCAATACCAGGATAGATTCCAATATTTTAGCCTGTATAACATACCCTAAAACGAATAATTTCGGATGCATCACCCACTCATTAGCAAATTAGCAATAGCAACAATGTAGGTAAGGTTCTATTCACTTGCTCGTAGGAATGTCATCTGCATTCATTACTTTGGTTATGTTGACAAAACTGCATGTCTTAAAGTATGCAGATACTGTACCCAAGCCATGGATGCAATTACAACACAATTACAAAAGACATGAAATCCAATGAAAAACAAACTAAATACAGCTAGTAAAAGCTAGACACTACCTAGACTTCATACACCTACTGTATTACCTTACACTCACTAATATCACGAAGAAAGTTTACATTGCAGAGATATTTTGTTTACATTTGTTGCAAAACCTAAAATGCCAACAACGTTTCCAGTTAATATTGTTTGCCTTAACCGCTCACTCTGAAGGCACTGTTCTTTAAGACTGTAGGAAAGTACCATCTTGCCTGCCATGTTACCCCCATATTTCACTGTATGTATGTTGTTTTAGTCCTTGTGTCACTGGGACCCTGCCAGGCAGGGCCCCAGTGCTCATAGTATTTGCCCTGTATGTGGTCCCTGTGTGGCGACTAACTGTCTCACTGAGGCTCTGCTAACCAGAACCTCAGTGGTTATGCTCTCTCTGCTTTTCAAATTTGTCACTGCAGGCTAGTGACTAAATTTACCAATTCACATTGGCATACTGGTACACCCATATAATTCCCTTGTATATGGCACTCAGGTACCCAGGGTATTGGGGTTCCAGGAGATCCCTATGGGCTGCAGCATTTCTTTTGCCACCCATAGGGAGCTCTGACAATTCTTACACAGGCCTGCCACTGCAGCCTGCGTGAAATAACATCCATGTTATTTCACAGCCATTTACCGCTGCACATAAGTAACTTATAAGTCACCTATATGTCTAACCTTCACCTGGTGAAGGTTGGGTGCAAAGTTACTTAGTGTGTGGGCACCCTGGCACTAGCCAAGGTTCCCCCACATCGTTCAGGGCAAATTCCCCAGACTTTGTGAGTGCAGGGAGACCATTACACACGTGCACTATACATAGGTCACTACCTATGTATAGCGTCACAATGGTAACTCCGAACATGGCCATGTAACATGTCTAAGATCATGGAATTGTCACCCCAATACCATTTTGGTATTGGGGGGGACAATTCCATGACCACCCGGGTCTCTAGCACAGAACCCGGGTACTGCCAATCTCTACTGCAGCTGCTGCCAACCCCTCAGACAGGTTTCTGCCCTCCTGACGTCCAGGCAGCCCTGGCCCAGGAAGGCAGAACAAAGGATTTCCTCTGAGAGAGGGTGTTACACCCTCTCCCTTTGGAAATAGGTGTGAAGGGCTGGGGAGGAGTAGCCTCCCCCAGCCTCTGGAAATGCTTTGATGGGCACAGATGATGCCCATCTCTGCATAAGCCAGTCTACACCAGGTTCACGGATCCTCCAGCCCTGCGCTGGCGCAAAACTGGACAAAGGAAAGGGGAGTGACCACTCCCCTGACAATATCCTCCCAGGAGAGGTGCCCAAAGCTCCTCCAGTGTGTCCCAGACCTCTGCCATCTTGGAATCAGAGGTGTTGGGGGCACACTGGACTGCTCTGAGTGGCCAGTGCCAGCAGGCCTCTCTTGGTAGCCAATCCTCCTAACTTGGTAGCCAAACCTCCTTTTCTGGCTATTTAGTGTCTCTGCTTTGGGGAATTCTTCAGATAACGAATGCAAGAGCTCACCAGAGTTCCACTGCATCTCCATCTTCACCTTCTACCAAGGATCGACCGCTGACTGCTCCAGGACGCCTGCAAAACCGCAACAAAGTAGCAAGACGACTACCAGCAACATTGTAGCGCCTAATCCTTCCGGCTTTCTCAACTGTTTCCAGGTGGTGCATGCTCTGGGGGTAGCCTGCCTTCACCCTGCACCAGAAGCTCCAAAGAAATCTCCAGTGGGTCGACGGAATCTTCCCCCTGCTAACGCAAGCACCAAAAGACAGCATCACTGGTCCTCTGGGTCCCCTCTGATCCTGACGAGCGTGGTCCCTGGAACACAGCAACTCTGTCCAAGTGACTCCCACAGTTCAGTGACTCTTCAGTCCAGGTTTGGTGGAGGTAAGTCCTTGCCTCCCCACGCTAGACTGCAAAGCTGTGTACCGTGTTATTTGCAGCTGCTCCGGCTCCTGTACACTCGTCCAGGATTTCCTTTGTGCACAGCCTAGCCTGGGTCCCCAGCACTCCGTCCTGCAGTGCACAACCCTCTGAGTTGGCCTCCGACGTCGTGGGAACCCCTTTTGTAACTTCGCGTCGACCCCGGTTCACTCTTCTTCTAAGTGCCTGTTGGGGTACTTCTGTGGATGCTGCCTGCTTCTGTGAGGGCTCTCTAAGTTGCTGAGCGCCCCCTCTGTCTCCTCCTCCAAAAGGCGACATCCTGGTCCTTCCTGGTCCTCAGCAGCACCCAAAAACCTCTACCGCGACCCTTGCAGCTAGCAGGGCTTGTTTGTGGTATTTCTGCATGGGAACACCTCTGGAAGCTTTATCGCGACGTGGGACATCTGTCTTCCAAAGGAGAAGTTCCTAGTCCTCTTCTTTCTTGCAGAACTCCAAGCTTCTTCCAACCAGAGGCAGCTTCCTTGCACCTTCATCTGGGGTTTCCTGGGCTCCTGCCCCCCCCCCGGACACTGTCGTGACTATTGGACTTGGTCCCCTTGCCTTGCAGGTCCTCAGGTCCGGAAATCCGTTGTCAGTGCACTGCTGGTGTTTGTTCTTCTTGCAGAATACCCCTATGTAGGAAGTTGGCTCTGTATGCACTATTTCAAAGTAAGGAATAGTATGCACAGAGTCCAAGGGTTCCCCTTAGAGGTAAGATAGTGGCAAAAAGAGATAATACTAATGCTCTATTTTGTGGTAGTGTGGTCGAACAGTAGGCTTATCAAAGGAGTAGTGTTAAGCATTTGTTGTACATACACACAGGCAATAAATGAGGAACACACACTCAGAAACAATTCCAGGCCAATAGGTTTTTGTTATAGAACAATATCTTTTCTTAGTTTATTTTAAGAACCACAGGTTCAAATTCTACATGTAATATCTCATTTGAAAGGTATTGCAGGTAAGTACTTTAGGAACTTTGAATAATCACAATAGCATATATACTTTTTACATAAAACACATTTAGCTGTTTTAAAAGTGGACACATTGCAATTTTCACAGTTCCTGGGGGAGGTAAAGTAATGTTAGTTCTTGCAGGTAAGTAAACCACCTACGGGGTTCAAATTGGGGTCCAAGGTAGCCCACCATTGGGGGTTCAGGGCAACCCCAGAGTTACCACACCAGCAGCTCAGGGCCGGTCAGGTGCAGAGTTCAAAGTGGTGCCCAAAACGCATAGGCTTCAATGGAGAGAACGGGGTGCCCCGGTTCCAGTCTGCCAGCAGGTAAGTACCCGCGTCTTCGGAGGGCAGACCAGGGGGGTTTTGTAGGGCACCGGGGGGGACACAAGCTCACACAAAAAGTACACCCTCAGCGGCACTGGGGCGGCCGGGTGCAGTGTGCAAACACGCGTCGGGTTTTCAATAGGTTTCAATGAGAGACCAAGGGGTCTCTTCAGCGATGCAGGCAGGCAAGGGGGGGGGGGCTCCTCGGGGTAGCCACCACCTGGGCAAGGGAGAGGGCCTCCTGGGGGTCACTCCTGCACTGGAGTTCCGATCCTTCAGGTGCTGGGGGCTGCGGGTGCAGGGTCTTTTCCAGCCGTCGGGATTTTAGAGTCAGGCAGTCGCGGTCAGGGGGAGCCTGGAGATTCCCTCTGCAGGCGTCGCTGTGGGGGCTCAGGGGGGACAACTTTGGTTACTCATAGTCTCGGAGTCGCCGGAGGGTCCTCCCTGATGTGTTGGTTCTCCACCAGTCGAGTCGGGGTCGCCGGGTGCAGTGTTGCAAGTCTCACGCTTCTTGCGGGGATTGCAGGGGTCTTTAAATCTGCTCCTCTGGATACAAAGTTGCAGTCTTTGTTGAACAGGGCCGCTGTTCTCGGGAGTTTCTTGGTCTCTTGGAAGCAGGGCAGTCCTCTGAGGATTCAGAGGTCGCTGGTCCCAGGGAAAGCGTCGCTGGAGCAGTTTTCTTTGGAAGGCAGGAGACAGGCCGGTAGGACTGGGGCCAAAGCAGTTGGTGTCTTCTTTCTTCTTCTGCAGGGGTTTTCAGCTCAGCAGTCCTCTTCTTCGGTAAGTTGCAGGAATCTAAATTCTTAGGTTCAGTGGAGCCCCTAAATACAAGATTTAGGGGTGTGTTTAGGTCAGGGAGGGCAGTAGCCAATGGCTACTAGCCCTGAGGGTAGCTACACCCTCTTTGTGCCTCCTCCCAAGGGGAGGGGGTCCCATTCCTATCCCTATTGGGGGGATCCTCCATCTGCAAGATGGAGGATTCCTAAAACTCAGAGTCACTTCAGCTCAGGTTGCCTTAGGGGCTGTCCTGACTGGCCAGTGAGTCCTCCTTGTTTTTCTCATTATCTCCTCCGGCCTTGCCGCCAAAAGTGGGGCCGTGGCCGGAGGGGGCGGGCAACTCCACTAGCTGGAATGCCCTGTGGCGCTGGAAAAAAGGGGGTGAGCCTTTGAGGCTCACCGCCAGGTGTTACAGCTCCTGCAAGGGGGAGGTGATAGCATCTCCACCCAGTGCAGGCTTTGTTACTAGCCACAGAGTGACAAAGGCACTCTCCCCATGTGGCCAGCAACATGTCTCGAGTGCGGCAGGCTGCTCAAACCAGTCAGCCTACACAGGTAGTTGGTTAAGGTTTCAGGGGGCACCTCTAAGGTGCCCTCTGGGGTGTATTTCACAATAAAATGTACACTGGCATCAGTGTGCATTTATTGTGCTGAGAAGTTTGATACCAAACTTCCCAGTTTTCAGTGTAGCCATTATGGTGCTGTGGAGTTCGTGTTTGACAGACTCCCAGACCATATACTCTTATGGCTACCCTGCACTTACAATGTCTAAGCTTTTGCTTAGACACTGTAGGGGCACAGTGCTCATGCACTGGTGCCCTCACCTATGGTATAGTGCACCCTGCCTTAGGGCTGTAAGGCCTGCTAGAGGGGTGACTTATCTATAGTGCATAGGCAGTGTGAGGATGCCATGGCACCCTGAGGGGAGTGCCATGTCGACTTACTCGTTTTGTCCTCACCAGCACACACAAGCTGGCAAGCAGTGTGTCTGTGCTGATTGAGGGGTCCCCAGGGTGGCATAAGCTATGCTGCAGCCCTTAGAGACCTTCCCTGGCATCAGGGCCCTTGGTACCAGGGGTACCAGTTACAAGGGACTTACCTGGATGCCAGGGTGTGCCAATTGTGTAAAACAAAAGTACAGGTTAGGGAAAGAACACTGGTGCTGGGGCCTGGTTAGCAGGCCTCAGCACACTTTCAAATCAAAACATAGCATCAGCAAAGGCAAAAAGTCAGGGGGTAACCATGCCAAGGAGGCATTTCCTTACACCCTATCACGACTATTGTGCTCTTTTGGGATAGTAGGTGCACTTTACTCCTACTTTTCAGGGTCTTGGGGTGGGGTATCTTGGACACCCTGGCTGTTTTCTTACAGTCCCAGCGACCCTCTACAAGCTCCCATAGGTCTGGGGTCCAATCGTGATTCGCATTCCACTTTTGGAGTATATGGCTTGTGTTGCCCCTATACCTATGCTTGCCTATTGCAACCTATTGTAATTATACACTGTTTGCTTTACTTTTCTGACTCTTACTTACCTAATTTTGGTTTGTGTACCTTGTGTATATTACTTACCTTCTTACTGAGGGCACTCACTGAGATACTTGTGGCATATTGTCATAAAAATAAAGTACCTTTATTTTTAGTAACTCTGTGTATTGTGTTTTCTTATGATATTGTGCATATGATATAAGTGGTATAGTAGGAGCTTTGCATGTCTCCTAGTTCAGCCTAAGCTGCTTTGCCATAGCTACCTTCTATCAGCCTAAGCTTCTCTACTAATAAGGGATAACTGGACCTGGCACAAGGTGTAAGTACCTTTGGTAGCCACTACAAGCCAGGCCAGCCTCCTACAATGACCTCACCTAAAATAAATCTATGTGAGTGGAGACATTCTAATGGGCACCCATCACACTGTACATATAGCAGCTATGGTTTCTGTGCCATTCTATGGATTCACTGTGTGCATGCAAATGACGCCTTACTTTGAGTTCCTCTCTATTTTAGACTTTACTATTTTGAAAGTTTTAGTTGACCTTGGTTATTATTTTTAACTAAATACCACAAGGGAAAGCGATAGTCTGTGTAAGTTTCAGCTAATACTTTGGAAGAAGAAGCCATACTGTATGAAATTAATGTTAAAAAATAAGTTTTTGCTTTCGTAGTAGTATAAAGTTTGCTTCAAATGAAACATTTCCTAGCTAACATGAAGGAAACTTTCAATTCTATTAAGGATACTGAGGCGAGGATTATGCAGTCCTTTCTCCAATTTATTCACAACAGCAAGTTCAAAGTTCAAACAAAATTGAAACGAAATGGACTGCAAGCTGCATGATTCCCACAAGTAACTATGACAACCCATAACCAATGCAATGTCCATAACGAGGAGTATATATATAACTGACGGGCACAGTCCTTCCTCTTCTTCACTGAAAAAAGTTAAGGAACTCGCGACTTCATTCTCCTTTGGAATCACCTCCTACAAAATAAGGAACAGATCAGACACAGGAACAAACATACCTCATAAACAATGCTACTGTCAGAATATCCAAACACGTTAGTGAACAGAGTAAAAAACATTAGAAGCATAATGAATAACAAGGTCATCACAAATTGAGATGTCAAAAGTATGCATAAAACCAATAAACCTTCACAGAGAAGACAAAAAACCCACTGAACTGTAAAGAAGGATCTCCCACAAAGGGCAGGTAACATAACCTAGGGTGGGTAATACTGCTACAGTATGAGGGAGGGATAATCCTCGCCTCCGTGTCCTTAATAGACTTGAAAGTTTCCTTCACGTTAGCTAGGAAATTTGTCATTCTATCTCAGGACCGGAGGCGAGGATTATGCAAGTTCAAAGCTTACTCACCACTAAAAATGCAGCTTCATGGAGCGGTTTAAAATAGAATTTCTTAAAAACCGACTCCCAGGACCAACGCGCTGAATTCATGATGTCCTCCAATCTACCACCGACCTGAATGGTCTTGGAAGCCATCGTCCCGCTAGTGGAATGAGCTCCAAAATGCCGAATGTCAATCCCAGATTCTGACATGACCCAGCGAACCCACCTAGCAATGGTAGGGGAAGTTACAGCCTTAAACAGTTTCTTGATAGTAATCAAGAGTTGCCTTTGTCCTGGAGGTCTATCCTCCTCCGTCACCGCTTCATAGGTCTGTAAACATCTAACCAGGCATAACTTCGGGTGAGAATCAAAACTGGGATAAGAAACAAACCTGGTACCTGTTTTGGTCCGCCTCAAAATGGTAAAAGTAACCCCTTCCGGGGTGAAAACCCGGGCTGAAACACGTCTGAAACTCGCTTACAAGAAACAAGGCACAAAAGCATCGCCAATTTTGTGGAAATCTGTTTCCTGGATAGATAACGATTCTCTGCCCAAGAAGAAAGGAAATTAAGAACCTTGTTAACATACCATAAGCTAGAGTACCTAGGTTTAGGAGGTTGAGATAAACAAACCTCTTTTAATAGTTTACTAACCCAGGGGTGTTCACCAACCGGGACATCATTGATCGTATTGTTCCCTGCCGAAATAGCAGAACGAAAAGAGTTAATGGTACAGTATGCCAAACCGGAGGTAAAAAGTTCAGCCAGAAAATTGACTATGAACTCAACGGGGGCCCCCACGGGATCCACTTCCCTCTCCAGACACCAATGAGCCCATCTGTTCCATGCCAATCTATACCGCTTGATGGTACCTGGAGCCCACGACTGTCTGATAAGGGCTGTAGCATCCCGTGAAAGGCAGACGTTCTCCCAACGTCCCCTGAAATCCTCCAAGCCAGGAGATAGAGGTGGCCCTGAAGCACCAATGGATGAGGGTGACCCAGTGGGTCCTGGAGGATTCCCAAGGCACACAGTAGTCTGAGAGGGGCCATCAATGACAACTCCAGAAGAGTGGGGAACCACGCTTGAGCTTTCCATATCGGAGATATCAGGATCAAGGACGCCCGCTGACGTCGGACCTGCGCCACCACTCTGGGAATCAGAAGAAACGGAGGGAAAGTATAACTTTGGTCGCCTGACCAATCCTGCAAGAACGCATCCACTGCGCTCGCCCCTGGATCGGGCTTCCAACTGAAGTAAGTCGGAAGCTGAGCATTCCAACGAGAGGCAAAAAGGTCCTCTGAACAAGGACCCCAATGATCCATCAGAGACTGAAAGATCTCTGGATCCAGCTGCCGATCGCTGGTATGCCTGAGGTAACGGTAATTCCAATCCGCCACCTGGTTCCGAATTCCCGGAAGATATTCCGCTGTAACAGAAATCTGTCTCTGGAGGCAGTAATGCCAAAAATCCTTCACCAGGTCCACCAGGGCTGTGGACCGAGTGACCCCCAGTACTGGCCAGCCGAGATATTGTCCATCCGAAGAAGGACACAACAAGATACCTTGTCACGGGTCAGGGACCAAATCGCAAACGAGCCCGCTAAAAGCTCGAGACAATTGATGTGAAGGTTCAATTCCTCCGAAGTCCACTGAACGCCCATGGAGATCTGACCACACCTGGCCCCCCATGCCAGTCTGCTGGCATCCGACTCTATCACCAGGTCGGGGAGAGAGCCAAAGATGGCCTTCCCATTCCATGCATCCATGTGGCTCAACCACTATTGCATCTCCGAACGAGCCACCGAAGAGAGCTCCACCAGAGCCGAATACATATGTCCCTTCCGAAGGTGTGAGGCCTTCAGACGTTGCAGGGCCCTGTAATGCAAGGGACCCAGAAAGATCGCCTGGATAGAGGATGACAGAAAACCCACAATCCTGCCAATTTGCCAGAGGGAGGTCCTGTCCCTGCAGAGCACCCTGGAAATCTCCTTCTTGATCTTGGAAACCTTGTGCACCAGTAATTTCAGCGTTGCAGATGTCGTGTCCACCACGAACCCCAAGAACGCCGTGGACTGAGACGGGCAAAGGGAGGACTTCTCCGTGTTGATCACGAAACCCACATCCTGCAACAGCGCAATAGTCATGTTCGCGTAACACAACAGTTGCGACCTGGACTGATCCATCAAAAGGATGTCGTCCAGATAAATAATCAGTCTGACACCCTGAGTCCTCAGAAACTCGACCACAGGTTTCAGCAACTTTGTGAAGCACCAAGGTGCTGAAGAAAGGCCGAAAGGAAGACACTTGAATTCGTAGATCTGGCTCACCTGTGCTTCCTCCCTGGGAGTTGGAGTTGCCTCTGTGGAAACGGGAGGAACGTCCTCGACCAGAGCCTCCGTTGGGAGAGAGGGTCCCTTGACGGCCATCGTTCCAACCGTTATTACACTTTACTTGAGCTCTGGAGGGGCCTGACTGCAGGGAGTGGCCAGAGGAGCGACCCCTTCCTCGCCCGGCCCCAGCAAAAACCTTTCCTGGGAAGATCTTGCTCATTGAAGACTGTGCTTTATCCAAAGTGGAGAAGGTGGACACAAATCTCCCAAGCTCCCTCACGAAGGGATCACCAAAGAGATTGCCCTGGGCTACCGCACCACCCTCAGACGTCGCCAGTTCCCCTAATTTAGGGTCGATCTTGATCAGCAGAGAGCGTCGTCTCTCCATAGATATAGTGCAATTTGCGTTGCCCAAAAGACAAACCGCCCTTTGCGCCCATCCAGCGACTAAATCCGTCTGCAACGGCTCTCCTGAGGGCTTAGCCGAATCAGCCAATTCAATGATCTTTGTCAAGGGACCCAAAACATCTTGACAAGACCGCCAAGAGTGATCAATCCCTTTTTTAGGATCGCACATGTACTTGGAGAAAAAAGTACAGAGCTATGGGTCCAATGAAGGCGTAGCTGCCACCTTGTCCCCAAGCGCAGGCCTGGAGCATTCCGCCTGCAAACGGGACCGAACTTCCTTCTCCAAAGGATGACGGATAGCCTTAGCGACATAGGCCGCCACCTTGGGATTGGGGACCCATTCGGAGGACCGAGGATGGTAGATGTCCTCAGGGTTAAACATATCAGAGTCCCAACCTTCTTCCTCAACACTAGAGGTGTTCGCAGATAGGTGCCAAGGTCTACCCATAATATGACCCTCTTCCGATAAGCACTCGTCATCCGAGTCACGCCCCCCAAATGGGGTGATTCCACGAAGGGATCCAGTGCCAGGGCAGCAGAGCTCCCATGCTCTCTGGGCAAAACATCCTCCCGGCAGGGTACAGGATCAAGCGTTCGTGCACTCTTGCAGAAAGCCTCCCTCAACCTGGCAAAGCCTTCCAGGTGCCACGCGTCACAATTCCTGGAGGAAGGAGGAGTATTTGTGGTACTAGCCTGTGGGTCAAAATCCCCCAAAGCGCCTGACGAGTTGGACACTTTGTCCATAAGCTTGTCCACTCTATCCTGCAGGGATGCCAGGGCTTTCGCCACCGCCTGCGAAACCAACCTGTCCATGCCTTCAGGAAGATGACTTTGGGGAGGCCAGGCTTCCTCCATCCCCAAAGATGGGGCGTAAGCATGATCCATGAAAGAGTCCATGGAAGAAGTGGACGAAGACATTGTTACACTAATGGGAAAAATACCAATGTACACCAAAACACTATAAACCCCAAGGGAGTAAAGACCCAGGGCCAGACCAAACAGATACAACAGTTACCCCTCCAAAGGGGCGTCAATTGAAAAGGGGTGAGAGCACAAGATATAACGCCCAATCTAAATCAACTGGGCAGCCCCCTTGCCGTGCTCCAAATGTACTGGAAAATTCCAGAAAATACCAAACCTAAAGGTTCTCCCAAGGGAATGTAAAATTGCAGGATAAAACCCACCCTACGCGGTGTAGGCAAGGGTTGGGAGCCGGTAAAATCAGGAATCCCCGAGGGTGGGCTCCTGAAAGGCTCAGAAACGATGAGACAATGCAGTGCGCGAAGCGCTGAATTCTCCGATCGTTAGAGCGCGAACACGTGCCCCCAGTGGTAACAGGGCGTCACTGCACCACGCGATTGGACTAAAAGCCTACCACGCGAAGATAAGAATGCGAGGAACGTTCCTCGTGCAACAACAACAATAAAGAAATGCCAAGGCAACACCGACAATTGCAATAACACAGGGCAATCCCCGAAACCCCCGAAATAACGAGAAGGAGCAAGGACTTAACTGACGGGCAGCAGTGAAGAAAGAGGAAGGACTGTGCCCGTCAGTTATATATATATACTCCTCGTTATGGACATTGCATTGGTTATGGGTTGTCATGGTTACTTGTGGGCATCATGGGGCTTGTAGTTCATTTCGTTTCGAATTTGTTTGAACTTTGAACTTGCTGTTGTGAATAAAGTGGAGAAAGGACTGCATAATCCTCGCCTCCGGCCCTGATTTAGAATTTGGGGACTCAATCCCTCCATAATAAATGAATAAAAGTCAGTAGTTGAATATGCAGGTAAACTCTGAGAAGTGAATAAAAAGTAGAAAGAAACTAGGTACAGCAAGTGGAGGTGATTTTGAGGGGGATCTTCACTGAAAAATAAAGGCCATTAGTAAAGTTAAATAACACTTATACATGCTTGTCAACATTCTAGGACCTAAAACATTTTTCAGGTTTCAAAACCACCAAATAGCAGTGATAAAAACTGTAAACTTTGCACTTGTATAGCGCACTACTCACCCGTTAGGGTCTCAAGGCGCTGTACTCATACCGCTATGGAACCCCTCCTGGCTTTTCCCTGTGAGGTGCCCACTCCTGGGCACCCCCAGGGTGAAGCCAGGTATCCAAGCGCTGTTGGGGCCGTTGTGGAGATTAAGCAAGCTATTGCCCAGAGTTGCAGAGTGGGACTCATTAATTAGATTAGGCACTGAGGCGAGAATTATCTGGTCCAAGGTAATTGAGCCCAAGACCTGCCGAAGCGGGACTTGAACCCTGGTCTTGAGCCAGATCTCTGCTCCAGGGTCTGCCACTCTAACCATTGTGCCACACTTCTCCACAACCTAATATAACAGGAAATTGAATCACGTGACAGTAGACATGATGATGACATAATAGAATAATACATCAAACAACATTGAGCCCTAATTAAGGAAATAGCCCAGTTACTTAGTGGTAATATTTGTTATTGTTAGTCCTACTCGTCCTTGTCACAGTCACTTCTTTTGAAGTTTTCTCCAACTTTCGATTGGAGAAAGAACAGGAAGTGGAGGCTCAAAACTCCGCCTACCCAAGTGGGTACTATCAAACCATAGTCTTCCCATCATGCGTCCTGATTTAACCAAGCCAGATGAAGGCCAGTAGTCAAGAGGTGGGCGAGTCTAGTCAAGTGAAGGTAGGCGAGTCATAATGACTGTGATGAGGACAAATAGGATTAGAGCTAGTGAAGATTACTGGTAAATAAACGGGCCATTATCCCTCCATCCCTCGTCCCAGTCATTACATTTTAGAAATACCAAACTACAAAACATTAATGTATCCCATTCCGATTCGCTTTTTGGAAGGGGTGCCCTAAACGCACCCCCTTCCAAATCTCAAATCTATTTTTGGTTACAAACTCAAATTGCGATTTGATAACACGTTACTGTTTCACAGTTTGGGTTTCTTATACACCAAAATGCTTTTCTGTGGTCACAAATGGACCTATTCTGTGAATTGGCCTGTTTGCGAACACAAAAAAGCTTAGCATGCCTGGCCTCTAGATCTTTCTAAATAGATTGGTACTGCCATTTCACATCAAGTAGTAATTTCTCTAACCTAGAAGAAGTAGAGGAGAAAAATACAGAAAGTAAAATCTCTTTATTTCTGTGTACCAAGGAAGCAACCTTAGGAATGAAAGAAGGGCCAGGTTTCAATACATGCAGTCTTCCAAAACTCTAAATAAAGGCGGTTTGCACAACACAACCCTAAGCTCACCAATTCTCCTAGTAGGTGTGACTGATTGCTACTAGAAAAACAGGCTTCATTGTTAAGATTCTTAACACCACTTAGTTCAAAGGTTTAGAGTGACAACCCAGAAGACATTTAAGAACTAGTGGCAAATCCCAAGGTGGCAAAGGTCATACTAAAGGTCTAGCAATACAAACACTCTTAAA